>NC_052149.1:58703442-59003442 GCF_902713615.1 Scyliorhinus canicula
TGTGGGCGGTGAAGTGGGCTGAACATTGCAGGGAGGTGAACATTACAGGGGGGGTTTAACACTATGTGGGGGGATTGAACGTTTGTGTGGAGGGTGAACATCACGGGGGGGGGGACAGAACATTGCTGGGGCGTGAACAATGCAGAAGATTATTTCCTTTCAGTGTTTCACAAATGCACTCTTATTGTATATCATTAATATAACATTATCAAGCACAGTCTCACTTGACTGTTTATTGACTTGGTGATAAGGGAAGTGCACTATGTGGAATTAAACCAGACATGCCAGAAATGCCCAAGGTTCCACTCCTTGGACTGTGCTCACTCAGCTGATCTTAGCTAATTGCAGGTATTACAGTTTTCCCCATTGGCTCGAGGTGTAGGATTTGAAGAACTAATTTGGATTCCTGCCTCTAATCATTAGCCTCTGACAACTCCCTTGCATGCAGAGTGAATGTCACATCAGAATGGGTTTGGGAGGAGCTGCAATGTTAACAGCCCTGACACTCACTGCTCACAAATATATGTGAGGAATGCCTACTTGGGTAAGAAATTTAAATGCCCTTTTGGAATTACTGGGGTTGATGTTCAAAAGCAATAAAAGAATCGAGATTCTATAACATAAATAAGAACTCAGTTGTCAATTGACCAGTTCCATGGGGGTGATAGAACCAACTCTCCAAAATTGAAAAAAATGACTTGGGCCCTCCCTGCCCTCTTTGTAGGTTTTATATCAGCAAGCGGTGCTGCGGCGGCAAACAGGCCTGTCACCAGCTTTGTTGCCAAGTGTAAAGGAAGTGGAAGCCTTGAAACCCCGAGGTGCAGATGGGACATTGGTCCTGTTGGTCACTGGACTGGGCAGTTAGCCAAAGTGCTCTGCCGAGCTGGTCACCCAAAAGTCAAAGTCCAACCTCATGAGTCAGTTCCTTCAGTGGCTAAAACTGGGGAGGAAAAGAAAATCCGTGTTGCAGGCACTGAGCTCTTTGAGGCACCTTGTTATGGTTGCCAATCAACAAGTGGTGTCAGTTGCAAATTATTCTCTGCACGATGGACTTTTGTTTTCCACGTTTTTTTATCTCTTGCTGACAACGGTCTGCTGCAGCCTTTGTCGACGCTGGCAGCAAAGACATTACTCGCCTGAGCTGCACAGCAGCCTCATAATTCTTTCAAGTACCACACAGACACTGCATTTCAAGAAGGAAAACGAAAACAGCTGTGTAGGTTTTTGGTTACACTCCCACCGGCCTGCCTGCTTGCCCTCGGTCCCTGCTCGTGCAGAAAGAATCTTCACAAATTCATCACGAATTAACCCATGTTTGTCATTGCTTGCAAAGACCCAGCCTCCACCTTCACTAAAAAAAAACGTTTCCATATATTTTTTATCTTGCTGAACTTTTTGAAACTAATGCTGGTGGATTTCAACAATCGTCAAAATGAAAATGCAGTTTATTTTTTCCCCCAAAGCAAACTTGGGATTTTTTTAAACTAATAATGAATGACCTAAATGTTTTTTTTAAATGAATGACAGCAAAGGGTTGCTTATATTTGCTGCCAAAATCTTTCCAGTCCCTCCGAAATATTATACATCATTAAATCGAAGTTCTTTTACAAGCAATATAACAAGAGGAAAAAGGTCAATGGCGTTGGAGGTAAATTGTATAAAGGTTTACTTTAATTATTTTTGTAACGTGTAGAACTTCAAAGGCAGATCTGCCAGTGTCCACTTGATTATACATCTAACGTTTTATTTTTGTTGGTGTATTTTTTTTTCCTTCCAGGCATCGGTTTTGCCTCAAAGCAGCCATCACATGTGTGGAGGACTGTTTGTGTTTTTAGCGGAGAGCCTTGGCAGCCACCTTGGGTTGCTTAACTTAAAAAAAAACGAAACCGTGCTGTTGATTTTCTTGTCTTTACTTCCATTCGGAAACTTGATCTTCAGAAAAGTAGTGGCTTTCTGGTGGGTTTGGCCCACTGTCACGTTTGCAGCCTGATTTCTCCTGTAGGATGAAAGTGTGGTAAAACAGAAGCAAGCTCGTGGGAGAGCTGATGCACTCCGGGCTGAAGGGGCCGTGGTTGTTCCTCAAAGACTGAAGAGCTGTTCAAAAGTTGTTGCTTCACGACAAATCATCGGCAGGCTAGTAACACGGGGGAGAAGGACAACAACCGAGTTCCTGTCGTCATCTGCTGCTGTGGTATGACAGAGAGAATTGGTGGGAACGTGTATGGTGGTCATGAAAAAACGAAACATGCATCAATGTTAATTGGTTTCAGTTCCTCCACTTGCCTCTACTGCTGACCTAAATGTGTCCAACTGTTTCCTACTTTTTTTTTTGGCTTTTGCTTGCCTTGCTCTTGTCACCCTAAATGGCTTAATTCAACAAAAAATGTCTACTATTTCCTGTAACCTCTGCCTTTTCTCATTCTTACATTCAAATGGGTTTTTTTTTCTGAATCATTTAAGAGCCCTTTGCTTCTTCAAGTTGAACAAAGTTAACGTTGTTGACAGAAATGGTTTTGACTTCAGGCAAAATCTGAGGTAATAGCCATTATTTGTCTCCACTTTGAGCTCACAAGGCCTTTTGTTTGATCCAGACGCTTGAAATTCTGACACAGCGCATGCCCCTGTGACCACGGGCAACTTGTGGAGAGAGAAACAAAAATAACCATTCATATTTAAAGCCAGAGGAAATGGCTGTAGATTAATATTTGCACATTGGCAACAAAATTCCGATAGCCTTATAACTTATTCAGCCACCCTCGATGAAAAGTTTACAAGCATGTTGGGTAAACCCTTGTGCTACATCTAGAAAGATATTTGCCTGTTACTGTGGATAACTTTCAAAACTTCGCTATTATATACATTTCTTCTGGCTTTTTTCTCCTGAAGTAATTCAAACTACCAATATGTCATTTGCTGGAAATCTTCAAATTCTGCATCCTCTGAAATTAGTTTTGATGTTTGCACATTTTGTGCTAATACACACAAACCTTGTTTGAAGCCATGGTTTACCAAATCACGATAAAGCAACCAGTGCAATAAATACCCCCATATTCAAAAACATGAAAAAAATCAATTATGCTTGAACACAGTTTTGAAACTCTGAAAATATAACTAGGTGATTAAACTTTGCATTTTTCAAACATCTTTTTATTGGCCAATAATGCCCCAAATAGGGGCTGGTTTAGCACAGTGAGTTAAACAGCTGGCTTCTAATGCAGAACAATGCCAGCAGTGCAGGTTCAACTCCCAGACCGGCCTCCCCCGAACAGGCGCTGGAATGTTGCGACTTGGGGCTTTTCACAGCAACGTCATTGAAGCCTACTTGTGACAATAAGCGATTATTTTTATTATTATTATTATTAAATCCCACTGGGAAAGTAACAGTTCACAATGCATTGCCAGCAGAGGTGGTGGAGTCGGGACATTTGAGCAACTCTTGGACAGGCACATGGACAGCAGTAAATTGAAGGTGTGTAGGTTAGGTTGAACTTAGATTAGGATAAATAGTCGGCACAACATCCTGGGCCAAAGGGCCTGTACTGTGCTGTACTGATCTATGTTCTATGTTCTTTTTTCAACACGTCGTCATTAAATGTGCAAATGGATCAACAGGTTCAGGAAAAGAGCAGATATGCAGTAAATTGCAGATCTCCAAAGCTTGCTGGTCCAAATATCGTGGAATAACCTCTACATTATTTTTCTACAACTTTCTGGATTTGCATATTATTGCTGTTAAATGTGCTGTGGAATGAGACCCCACACTTAGGTGAAGTGGTCATTGTTAATGCAATGCCAATCAAGTTCTCCAGTCCAAAAAGGGAAAAAGTTTAACTGTTGAGATTTATTCCTGCACGTAGCAAATTCTTCTTACAAATATAAAAACATTCAAATTCCAAATTTAACTTTTTTTTTTTTTTCTCGCTCTCGCTGACTCCAACCTTTCTTTCCTTCCCAATTTCTCTTTCACCTTCTCTGTCATTCTTCTATTTCTTTCTCTGTTTTTAAACCTCATTAGTTATGGTAAGAGACTATCGGTCCCATCTTTCATTAAAGCCCCAGATGCCTTGTTGTCCTTCCCTTCAGCTTGCACCCCCAGCAAATTACTACATAAAATTTTCATCTCGAAGGGTACTGGAAAAAGGCTCAGGGCGCACATTGTGAACTGACCCACTCCAACAAATTCTGAGCCAGTGAGTTTAAGGGTGCTACCTAGAGTGGTGCAGTTTAAACAGACCAATTACGCAGGCAGGAAAAACAGAGCCCTGCCAATGACAATCACATTTTTAATGTTGGGTACAGCTGAAGGGACAGTTAGTCATCTGTTAATATTAAAAGTTAAAATAAAGGTTAACAACCCCCATCAGTTGGGAAGGTTTTTGAACTGTTTTGCATCTGTTTTCGTTGCACTACTGCTGGTGCAAGGTTGCAGCTGCATGAGTCTACCTGCTCGATTCAGGCTCCCAACCTTTGGAAAAATGCAGTGCGCCATCAATGTGACAATTTCTCACATGAAGCACGTTTTGCATTCTATACCCATGCAAGTTAAAGTATTGGCGTTTAATGTACAATGCAACTAGTCCATCAAAATTCCATTTCTTGTACTATTTCTGAGTATATTTGTGTTAGGGTTAAATCATAGCATTGCACTCAATGAACAGGTTTTCCCTTTTCACAGTGGTTGCAGATGTTTAAATAAGAGTTTTCTTTTGAATGGCAGGCTGGACCAAAAACATTACTTAAGTAAGGTGGGTTTGCAGCTGCCTGTAGTTTGGCAGTTCCTTGTTCCATTGTGGAGAGTGGAACGATGTGAGTATAGCACTTCTGTGGGCACCACAAGTTTGGCACCGTGTGTTGGAGCTCTCACATGTGTGCCACACATTGTGGGACAAGAGAAACACCTGGCCTGGTTTGACAATCACAGCAGGTGTTTAGGAAGGCAGCTGGAATGTTGGCGTTTACTGCAAGAGGAATGGAATATAAAAGTAGGGAAGTTTTACTGCAGGGCCTTGGTGAGACTACATCTGGAATACTGCATGGTTTTGGTCTCCTTATATGAAAAAATATATAATTAAATTAGAAGCTGTTCAGAGAAGGTTCACTGGACTCATTCCCGGGATGAAGCACATATCTTATGAAGAAAAGTTGAACAGGTTGGCCTATTCCCATTGGAGTTTCAAAGAGTAAGAGGTGATCTTATCAAAACATTAAGATCCTGAGGGGACTTAATAGGGTAGATACCAAGAGGGTGTTTCCACTTAAGGGAGAGATTAGAACTAGGGACACATTTTTAAGAATGCAAGGACTACCGTTTAAGACAGAGATTAGGAGAATTTCTTTCTCGCAGAGAACCATTAGTATGTGGAATTCTCCTCCTCAGAAATCAGTGAGGCTGGGTCATCGCATTTATTCAAGGCAGAATTCGATATGTTTTTGATAGACAAGCAGTCAAGGATTAAGGGGGCAGACTGCCAAATGAATTTGAGGCCGCAACCACATCAGCCATGATCTTACTGAATGGCAGAACGGGCTGGAGGGGTTGAATGGCCTGCTCCTAAGTCCTATGCTCCAAAGTCAAAGGAAGAATCAGCAATATTGCTTTCCATTGATGGGTTTCTGGTTAGCAAAGCTCTTGGCACAGATGACCATTTTTTTGAGTGCATCTTCACACCCACACTGGGATTATTCTTCATTAGGGAGACTAAGTGTTCCTGCTGGAACTGAATATGATTTACTTTCCCGTTGGGGCGCTATTTGTTCCCCGATTTAGGACGTACAAATGGGCCAGCACTCTGTCCATGGGTATTGCTGACATATGATTTGCTGGGGCTAGAATTCGCGGCAACGAGCCTGGCAAACTGGAGTTGCTTATAAGCCCTCCACTCACCAAGCATTCTCATTTCAGCCAAGACATGGCCCAGAGACGACCAACTCTGGGAACCTGAAGTGGACAGACTGCTGGGTGGAAAAGAGGAGGGACACCCTCTTTCCTAGGGTGAGCTAGTCATCTTCGACAGCACCTGAGGAGGTGGCAGAGGGGGTCAGTGCTGCCAGCCTCACAAGAAGGACCAGAAAACCATAAGAAGATACATGACCTCTTCAGGGCAAGTCGGCTGAGTCACCATCTCTGTGTCCCTGGCATCACTCCTGTCCCTCACTCCTCACATCTGCCAACAACAACCCACCTGCCTGCATCTCCCTTACAACCCATCCTCCACCAAACCCCAACACATACATTGTCCTCTTTGGTGAGGGGCCTTGCACACACATGGCACTATCTTCAGACCCCCTGTCGAATTCACCTCCCGGCATTTAACTGTCTTTTCTGTGTCCCCAAGGATAAAGCAGCCCACAACAGGCGTGAAAGGTAGCGGTCCAGAGGGGACATCTCAGACTTGAGGGTCCATATCCCTGCGAGGAGAGGGTCATGCAGCGAACGGGCGAGGCCAAGGAAGGGCAATGGTTGACACGGAAGTCAGCATGCGACAAACAAGTGAGAGCCCAATGCAACGCTGATGTCCCTGTAACGTCTAGTGCAGTGCAATGATTGAATCAGTGCACCAAAGAATGTCTAGTTTGTGACTAGTTAAGGTTTATTAAATTACAATATTGTGGGTAGAAAACAATACTAATACTACTAACGAATTGTAACTGTCAACAACTAGAGTACGAGAGCTAATACAAAGCATGACTATCCACGACGACTCTTCGCTCAGACTCCCCGAAGTTGCAGTGTCACGTGGTGTAGTTCTACTGCCACCTTTTGGTCGGAGGTCCAAAATATTAACATACAGAATTTCTTATGCATATCATTATAGTCCCTATAGCAAGTGAATCAGCCCTCCCCCACAGATCACTCTTTCCCAAGATCTCACCATGTCTTTTGTTTTGCAGGACCCCCATTAGACAAGGTGGCTGTTCGGAGTTGCTTGCCCCAGGCCCCATCCCCAGCACACCCCAGAGCACCAATCCGGGGAAGACACCGCCTTTTCATCACTGCTGTCACCTGAACCCCTATTAATGGAGTCCCTGGGGGGGGGTCTCCCTATTAAGGCTATCCCTGGGGGGTCACCCTATTGAGAGGGTTGTTGGGAGGGTCTTCCTATTAAGGAGGTACTGGGGATCTCCCTATTAATAGGGCCCCTGGGGAAGTCCTATAAAGGAAGTCCTGGGGGGATTCTCCTTAGGTAGGGAGTACCTGGGGGGGGTGGGGGGGGGCGGGGGGGGGGGGGGGGGGGGGGGGGGGGGGGGGGGGGGGGGGGGGGGGTTGGTGGGTCATGTCACCTCCATACTTGGGGAAAGGGTGGCACCCAGACAATCTGCCGGTGGGGCTGGCAGGCTGTGGGACTTTGAAATGGGGCCTCCTGCTCAAAATGGCAGCCCGATAACGGGATTTTCTTTGCAATCCCTTGTATTCCTCACCATGGAGGATTGGGCCAGCAGGACCCCCAGGACATGAATGTCCTACATTGTGTCACTCAGCAAGAGGTGGCAGGGCACATGGCCAGTGGCGTGAGTCCGCCTTTTATCCCTGTATGCTTCACTCGATGCCGGTGATAATGTATTTACATTGTGTACCTTGTGTTGCCCTATTACGTATTTTCTTTTCATGTACTGAATTATCTGTTTGAGCTGCACGCAGAAAAATACTTTTCACTGTTCCTCGGTACACGTAACAATAAACAAATCCAAACCAATCCAATCCAATCCAATGACAGCTTACTCAGTGAGTGAACCCTAACTGCTCACCATCTCCAGCAAACCCTCTCCCAACATATATGGGCCCGTAAAAAGGATTGGGCAGTCCACACCAAGGGATCACCCAGGCGGAGGAAGGAATGTGATCCTAACGGCAGGAGTCAGACTTTGTCAAACAATGAGGAACACTAGAGATCATCTCACAGCGAGTCATCATCATTCTCCGCCTCATGGACAAGATCCTCTGATACTGCCTGCCCAGGGCCAACACCCTGTTCTGATGCTGGTAGGACCCTTTGAGGATGGAGGGGTAGTTCTGGTATGGGAAGGAGTGGGGAAGATGGACGAAGGACTGAGGAAGAGGAAATATGCAGTGAAGGACTGAGGGAGAGGGAACATAGAACATACAATGCAGAAGGAAGCCATTCAGCCCATCGAGTCTACACCAACCCACTTAAGCACTCACTTCCACCCTATCCCCCAACCCAATAACCCCTCCTAACCTTTTTGGACACTAAGAGCAATTTAGCAATCCTCCTAACCTGCATGTCTTTGGACTGTGGGAGGCAACCGGAGTATCCAGAGGAAACCCACGCACACGGGGAGAACGTGCAGACTGCACACAGACAGTGACCCAGCAGGGAATCGAACCTGGGACCCTGGTGCTGTAAAGCCACAGTGCTAACCACTATGCTATCGTGCTGTCCTAGAGGGGAAGAGGGTTTCATTTTGAAATGGGGGAGGGGGAGGAGTGGTGGGACAGGGCTGCAGAGCTATCAGTGGCCAGGCCTCCTAGCTGGTAAATTGGAAGGTGATGATGTTGCCCCATGTGTGGCAGCCCTGGATCACATAGTGGCAGCCTGCCGTGCCAGTCGGGGGTTCCATGCCCGATTCGTCCTGGCCATCCTCTTCCTCCAGTATGTCCCTCCTCTGCTGCGTGATGTTGACTTCTTGAACTGCTGAGGTGTAGGTGCTATTAGGGAGGGATTTCCAGGATTTTGACCCAGCAACAGTGAAGGAACGGTGATAAATTTCCATGACGGGGTGGTGGTGAGTGTCGTGGTGGGGTTCCCAGGTATCTGTTGTTTTTGTCCTTCTGATGGTAGTGGTTGTGGGTTTGGAAGGTGCTGCCTAAGGAGCCTTGGTGAGTTCCCGCAGTTTGCATCTTATAATGGTTCACACGGCTGCCATTGTTTGTCAGTGGTGGAGGGATTGAATGTTTGTGGAAGGGGGAACAATCAAGTGGGCTGCTTTGTCCTGGATGGTGTTGAGCTTCTTGAGTGCTGTTGGAGCTGCACTTATTGAGGCAAGTGGAAAATATTCCATGACACTCCTAACTTGTGCCTTGTAGATGGTACAGGCTTTGTGGGGGGGGGGGGGGGGGGGGGGGGGGGGGGGAGAGGGATGGGGGGGAGGTCAGGAGGTGAGTTACTCACTGTAAGGCTACTTGACTTTGACCTGCCTGGTAGACACAGTATTAATATGGCTAGTGACCCTAAGTGACCTGGTGGAACCCAAACTGAGCATCTGTGAGTAGGTTATTGCTGAGTAAGTACTGCTTGATAGTACTGTTGATGACTCCTTCCATCACTTTGCTGATGATGGTAATAGAATGATAGGGAAGTAATTGGCTGGGTTGGATTTTTTCCTGATTCTTGTGTACAGGACACACCTCCACACATTTTGCCCATTGACGTCAGTGTATAGCTGTACTGGATCAGCTTGGCTCAGGATGTGGCAAATTCTGGAGCACAAGTCTTCAGTCATATTACCGGAATATTGTCACATGGAGTGAATCGTATTGGCTGAAGACTGACATCTGTGATGCTCGGGACCTCCGGAAGAGACCGAGATGGATCATCCACTTGGCAATTCTGGTTGAAGATTGTTGCGAATGCCTCAGCCTTGTCTTTTGCACATATGTGTTGGGCTCCTCCATCATCGAGGATGGGGATACTTGTGGAGCCTCCTCATCCAGTAAGTTGCTTAATTCTCCACCACCATTCCCAGCTGGATATGGCAGGAATACAGAGCGCAGATCTGATGCATTTATTGTGGATTCGCTTAGCTCTATTACTTGCTGCTTATGCTGTTTGACACACAAGTAATCCTGAGTTGTAGCTTCACCAGGTCGACACTGCATTTTTAGATATGCGCGGTGTTGCTCCTGACATGCACTCCTGCACTCTTCATTGAACCAGGGTTGCACTCATCATTGAACCAGGCAGGGTTAATCCCCTGGCTTGGTGGTAATGGTAGAGTGGGAGATATGCCGGGCCATGAGGTTGCAGATTGTGGTTGAGTACAATTCTGCTGTTGCTGATGGCCCACAGCACCTCATGGACGCCTAGTCTTGAGTTGCTAGATCTGTTCGAAGTCTATCCCATTTAGAACGGTGTGGGCCGTTGGCATTTAAGAGTCAACCACATTGCTGTGGGTCTGGAGTCACATGTAGACTAGACCAAGTAAGGATGGCAGATTTCCTTCCCTAAAGGGCGCCAGTGAAGCAGATGGGTTTTTACGATAATCGACAATGGTTTCACAGTCACCATTAGACTTTTAATTCCAGATATTTTATTGAGTTTAAATTCCACTACCTGCTGTGGTGTGATTCAAACCAGGGTCCCTAGGTTATTACTCTGGATCTCTGGATTACTAGTCCAGTGATAATACCACTGCTCCACCACCCCCCTTACATGGTCACCCTGAGCTGCACTGCTGCGGAACACTCAACATTACCCATGTTAGCGATATGCAGTCCTATCCTGTTTCCTCCAGTGGGGTCCACTGTGGGTCTCCTCACTGGGTGGGCCGTGCGTTATCCTGCCAGCAGGATGGCAACTAGTTGTGCGGTGAGAAGGTCACCGTGTGGCACCAATCACTTCCATACTGAGAGGCTTGTGTGTGGGCAGGTCCTACAGATGGGGATGAGTGAGGGATGTGTACGTCTGCTGGGAGCTTAACTGCAGTATGATGTGGGGCCTGTGTGTGACACAAAGTTGTGACAGAGAGCTAGTCAGGTTTCCTGGCTGGGAGCAGGATAGATGGGAGCATGGGCACAATGCACAGGCAGGGCTTGGAGACAGTCCTGAAGGGTGGGCTAGCTGATAGTATCACTTGGTGGGCTTCCACTCTGAGAGGGTCAGTGTGCTGGGAAGGGTGCCAAAGGCCATGGTGCATGTGCTGGTTGAGTACAATTGGGGTGTTGGGGTGAGCTCTGCTACTCCCCTGATTCCCCTGAAGTGGGGCTGCCCTTCTCATGAGTGCACGAGGAATGGCAGCACCCGATGTACCACTGATTGAGTTTGGCCATGCCCATCCTTTTCTTGGGTCAGCTGGGCCTTGAGAATTTCCACCGTGACTGGATGGGTGGGTTCCCACATGAACAGAGGCTCTCACAGCATTTACAGGACACAATGAGCAGTCAACCGTGTGAACAACCCGGAGCCTGTAAGTAGCACCAAAGAGGTGGGTTTATATGACAGACTGCAGCGATGACAGTCTGAGCCACGCCTCCCCGATTCCAAGGGGTGACACCCCGAGTGCACTGACTTGGCACCAAGTCAGTCTTCGCTACTCCACTTTTCATTACGCGCTATTCTCGGCCTAATCGCTCTTCTCACTACCGGCAACGGGAAGCCGAGAATTCAGCCCACTGTTTTTTACCCTGTTGGGGTATAGTGGGGAAGTAGTGGAAGGATTTCCAAGCTGATTGTCAGCCCGTTGAACCATGTTGAACGCTTCTTCTGTGGCCAACAGGTCCTGGCATTGGACTTGAACCCGGAGGTGCTGGTCCAGGGGGAGGGGCACTGCATCTGCGACACAAGGCCTCCCTGGATGACCAATGAAGGGAAGTAAATACATCAAGTGATAGCCATGTAGAGAAACACGATTAATCATGTGCAAGGAGTAATGTGAATAAAATCTGAGCTTGAAATTCTGCTTGATGCCAATTGTTAAGATAAGTTTGTTCAACAAGCTTGGGACAATGATTAAGTCAGTATTTGTTTAAGTAGAAGGACAAAATCCATGGTTATAGGAAGGAAAACATACTCAGAATTCGGTACTCTCACACAACGTTGGATTTGGATTGGATTTTGTTTATTGTCATGTGTACCGAGTTGCAGTGAAAAGTATTTTTCTGTCAGCAGCTCAACAGATCATTAAGTACATGAAAAGAAAAGGAAATAAAAGAAAATACATAATAGGGCAACACGAGGCACACAATGTAACTACATAACACCGGTATCAGGTGAATCATACAGGGGTGTCGTGCTAATCAGGTCAGTCCATAACAGGGTCGTTTAGGAACCTGGTAACAGTGGGGAAGAACCTGCTTTTGAGTCTGTTCATGCGTGTTCTCAGACTTTTGTATCTCCTGCCCGATGGAAGAAGTTGGAAGAGTGAGTAAGCCGGCTGGGAAGGGTGTGTGATTATGCTGCCCACTTTCCCCAGGCAGCGTGAGGTGTAGATGGAGTCAATGGATGGGAGACAGGTTTGTGTGATGGACTGGGCGGTATTCACGACTCCCTGAAGCTTCTTGCAGTCTTGGGCAGAGCAGTTGCCATACCAGGCTGTGATGCAACCAGAAAGGATGCTTTCTATGGTGCATCTGTAAAAGTTAGTAAGAGTTAATGTGGGCATGCTGAATTTCCTTAGTTTCCTGAGGAAGTATAATAGCTGTTGTGCTTTCTTGGTAGTAGCGTTGACGTGGGTGGACCAGGACAGATTTTTGGAGATGTGTACCCCTACGAATTTGAAACTGCTAACCATCTCCACCTCGGCCCTGTTGATGCTGATGGGGTGTGTACAGTACTTTGCTTCCTGAAGTCAATGACTAGCTCTATAGTTATGCTGGCATTGAGAGATAAATTGTTGTTGCTGCACCACTCTACTAGGTTCTCTACCTCCCTCTTGTATTCTGACTCGTCGTTATTCGAGATCAGGCCCACTATGGTTGTATTGTCAGCAAACTTGTAGATGGAGTTGAAACCAAATTTTGCCATGCAGTCGTGTGTGTACAGGGAGTACAGTTGGGGGCTAAGTACGCAGCCTTGCGGGGCCCCGGTATTGAGGACTATTGTGGAGGAGGTGCTGTTGTTTATTCTTACTGATTAGTCTGTGTGTCAGAAAGTCGAGGATCCAGTTGCAGAGTGAGGAGCCACGTCCAAGGTTTTGGAGCTTTGATATGAGCTTGGCTGGGATTATGGTGTTGAAGGCGAAGCTGTAGTCAATAAATAGGAGTCTGATGTAGGAGTCCTTGTTGTCAAGAATACCAGGGATGAGTGCAGGGCCAGTGAGATGGTGTCTGCAGTGGACCGGTTGCGGCGGTATGCGAATTGCAGTGGATCAAGGCGTTCTGGGAGTATGGAGGTGATGCACTTCATGACCAACCTCTCGAAGCACTTCATTATGACTGAAGTCAGGGTCACCGGACGGTAGTCATTGAGTCTCATTGCCTGGTTCTTCTTTGATACCGGTATGATGGTGGTCTTCTTGAAGTAGGTGGGGACCTCGGAGCGGAGTAGGGACAGGTTAAAGATGTCCACAAACACATCTGCCAGCTGGTCCACGCAGACTCTGAGTGCATGATCAGGGCTCCCGTCCGGACCCATCCCCCTCTGAGGGTTCACTTTCAGGAAAGCCGATCTGACTTCGGAAGCTGTGATGGTGGGTATGGATGTGTTATGGGCAGCTGGGGCACTCGACAGCGGATCGATGGTTTCCTGCTCGAACTGAGCATTGAGTTCATCGGGGAGGGGTGTGCTGTTGCTGGAGATACTGCTCGGCTTCGCTTTGTAGGCCGTTGTGTTGTTTCGGCCTTGCCACAAACGCCGAGAGTCGGTAACGCTAGTCTGTGACTCTAGCTTGGTTTGATATTCTCCCTTGGCATCTCGGGTGGCTTTGCGGAGGTCGTACCTGGATTTCTTTTGTCGGTCAGGGTTGCCTTACTTGAATGCCTCAGACCTGTCCTTCAGTAGGGAGTCAATCTCGTGATTGAGCCATGGTTTCTGGTTGGGGAACGTACGTACTGCTTTCTTTGGCACGCAGTCGTCCACACATTTGCTGATGATGTCTGTGACGGTGTTATAGCACCAACCATTGTAAAGACAAAATCAGAATCTTTTCAGGCGTCTCACTGAACTCCCTTAACATTTGTTCTTTGTCTAAAATTTAAAGTACCCAATTCATTTTTCCAATTCAGGGGCAATTTAGAATGGCCAATCCACCTACCCTGCACATCTTTGGGTTGTGGGGGCGAAACCCACGCAAACACGGGGAGAATGTGCAAACACCACACGGACAGTGACCAAGAGCCAGGATCGAACCTGGGACCTTGGCACCGTGAGGCTGCAGTGCTTCCCACTGCACCACCGTGCTGCCGTTTAACGTTTATTCTTGACAATTTTATTACTGAAAATGATCTAGCAGGATGGTTCATGTTTTCTGACTTTTTCGGTTGGATGCCAGTGAGCAATTCTCTGTGCATATTACTACATATGTTAGCTTGTTTAAGACTAACTGAACAGCCAATATAACTTTGTACTGTCCACTTGCAACACTGCTGATTTGAAAACAATAAGTGCTCATATGCTGCTAATCTTTTGAACCTTCAGTGTTAGAGGTCAAAGATTTTCAATTATTATTTTAAAGAAAGTTATCCACAGCCTCTTTCAGAATATTTAATCATTTGTCTGTAGTATACCTTGAACAAGACTTCCTATAAAACATGCTTGACTGTGCAAAAAAATAATTAGAGAAGTGCTGGTTTGTTACTAATGGGTATTCCAGATTATTTTGTATTGGAATTGGTAGGGGGGAAGGAAAGGCTGTTTAATGCATAAAGCAGAACTGTGTGGTTCAGTCAGTTTCAGACTCTGTTCAAGCATCAAGCATTTTGGAATGCTTATCCTTACATTAGCAAAGGAGGGACATTTGATACATGCCAAGTTTCCGAATTAAATTTGAACTAAACTATTGAACCCTGAATCAGCTATTTGCTTATGGCTGTGTGGGTAAATGCACCCTTCATAGGGCACTGATTCATAAAGAATCACAAAGATTCCAGGAATGATCTGTGCCCAACTAGTTCATTTCAGTAGGGATAGATGTACTTCTAATCACTAACTAGAGACCTACAATTGGCAAGTGTGTTAACAAACAATGCGTGTTAACAAATAATGTGATATTCAGCACTGGTGGCATAACTGTGCTGGTGTCCTCAATTCCGGGCACCATGGGCAGCACGGTGGCACAGTGGGTTAGCCCTGCTGCCTCACGGCGCTGAGGTCCCAGGTTCGATCTCAGCTCTGGGTCACTGTCCGTGTGGAGTTTGCACATTCTCCTCGTGTTTGCGTGGGTTTCACCCCCGCAACCCAAAAGATGTGCAGAGTAGGTGGATTGGCCGCACTAAGTTGCCCCTTAATTGGAAAAAAAAGTAATTGGCTACTCTAAATTTAAAAAAAATAAAATTCTGGGCACCGAAGTTGAAATATGCTCAGCATCTGATGTGAATGTCATACAACAAAACCCAGAAGTGCTTGTGATTCTGAAAGCTCTCAAACATTTATTCTCAGCTCGAAAATCATTCAAATTAGGGGTAGGGTGCAATGTCAGTACCTAGACAACACTGCAGACCTCAGTGCCTGTATAATCTCAGGCTCTCTATGTTGGATCTCTCACGCTTTAGATGTCCACCAAGTTTGTTGAAAAAATTGGCCAGATCCAGTAGCAGATCAGATGCTTTTCCGCATATTTTGGGTTGAGGACCTTGAGCTCTCAGGGCGCGATTCAATTAATTGGGAACTAAGTCCCATAGCAAAGGTGTTTAGCCATGTGTTTCCCAGCACTCACAGCACAGAGAAACACATGGCTTTCAGCGGGGAATGTTTTGTACACTGGGGGCCTCAGCTCACCGGAATTCCCCAGTGCAGCGAGAGATCGACACACCATTTTTAAATGGCATCCCAATCTCAGAGGTCCCTGAAGCACCCCCCCCCCCCCCCCCCCCCCCCCCCCCCCCCACACTCCCCGACACCCACGCAGCCCAGTCAATCACACGCATGCAAAAAATGCCAGCTTGGTAGTGTCAACTTGGCAGTGCCCATGCCAGCTGACCTATTTTGTGGGCTTACATTGGGTATATTCCGATTCATTTTAGTGCTCTTTAAATCTCAGAAAGTGCTACCACTGGCAGAAGACTAGAATGTGAACACGTAATTCCTTACACGCGGAACAAAGATTTCAGGATTGGAAATATATAAGTTGACACTTATAGCTTTGAGAAATTCTGCGATCAATATGTTTCATGGTCTACTCTAGAGAATCAAAGAATTCTCCAGCCTGATGACTCTCCAACAGGTCAGTTAACCTGCCGTCTGCTTTGACATGAAGCCGTCTCTGATTGGCACTAAACCGTAATATGATAGTAAAGTTACCCAAAGCTCAGTAATAACAAGAAGTATGAGACTATCTTCAGAAGCGAGTTTCACTCTATTTGAATTGCATGCCAATTGCAAAACTGCGTATTGGTGTAAAGCGATGTTGGAAGTTCCCAAGATGTTACCAGAAGGAAAGATGCTAAGTAGACATTATGTTAGTTCTCCGGAAAAGCCAGGGATGATCCAATGAGTGAGTCATGCCTGCTTATCTCTTGCTGGGCATCATTAGGAAAGTAAAGGGGCACGATTCTCCACTCCCCACGCCGGGTGGGAGAATCGCGGGAGGGGCGGGCGAATCACGCCACGGCGCCCTGGCACCCCCCGCGATTCACCCACCCCCCCAAAAATGGCATGTCGCGTTTTTCGACACGCCGCTCGGAGAATCGCCGCTCGCTGTTTCTCATGGCGACCGGCGATTCTCCGTCCCAGATGGGCCGAGCGGCCTGCCGAACCCTACTGGTTCACGCCGGCGCCAACCACACCTGGTCACTACCGGCGTGAACAGCACGCGACAGGTGAGTGTGGGGCCTGTGGGGGGCGGAGGGAGGATCCAGCACCACGGGCATGCTCAGCATATGTCTGGCCCGAAATCGGTGCCCACCGATCGTCGGGCCGGCGTCTGTAAACGACGCACTCTTTTCCTTCCCCCGCCCCGTAAGATCAAGCCACCATGTCTTGCGGGGGCAGCGGAGGGGAAGACGGCAACCGCGCATGTGCAGGTTGGAGCCGGCCAACCTGCGAATGCGCGGCTGACATCACTTCGGCGCCACCGGCCGTGTCATTGCCGGCGCGCCGCCTTGACGCAAGCGTCATGGCCGGGCGCTCGGGATTCACGCGCCGCCGCTCCTAGCCACCTGGGGGGGGGGGGGGGAGAATAGGGTGCGAGGAGCGGCCTCTGACGCCGGAGTGAAACACTCCGGGTTTCACTCCGGCGTCGGCACTAGTCTCCCGTTGGGAGAATCGTGCCCAAGGTTCTAGCCTGAGGGTGCCAAACACGTTTTGTCCTGCAGCAGAACCACGTAGACGAGTCAAACCCAAAGGCCAGGATAACTTGCACACAAAGTAGCTTCAAAAAGCGCTATATTTAGAACACGTCATTGCTAGAAATCAGAGATAATATAAACATCCACATTTCATTTGAATTATACTCAGTCAGCCTCACATCAGGAGATCTTTATTACTTCACACTGTTGGCTGTAACATGTTCTCAGTGTGTACGGACTGTTATACTGGCACAACTGGAAGAGTTGGAGCAAAGAATTTAGCTGGTTAACCTTAAAATTGTTCCATTTTGAGTCAACCTCGAATGGGTTCCAAAGCTTTTGCTCAGCTTATGTGTAAACTGTCAAAACCCAAGTTATCATTTCGCCAACACTGTGGAAAATTATTTCCCATTGAATCACCACAGAGAGTGTTAGACCAGCTGCTCACTCAGATTTCAGAATGTTCCATTCAACTGAACGTTGAATTATTTTTCAAATATTAAGCTTATTCCCAATTTCTTTGTTTACGTTTCAAATACAAATGTCACTGAGATTTGTAAATGTTCATTGTGGCTGAAGGTTTCATTCAAATTATTTACATAACATTAAAGATTGCTGTCACTTGAAAGCTGCAGTTTTCAATGAGTAACTCTTTCACTAACTATTTGTCTATGTAGAGTGTATATGAGACAATTGAATAGAATTAAATCATTTTAATACTTATGAAAATCAATTGGTGCTAAAACACCAACTAATTGGGAAATATTTTGGAAATAAGTTAGAATAAAAATATATATACTGTGCATAGAGGTGCCCTGAACTTGACTATATTTTTAGCCTGCCCCTCACAAACTTGCAGGTAATAATGCTGCTCTTAGAATCTACACAAACATATATGCGGGTACAAGAATGGCTAAAAATAAAATAAAATCCGAAGAGTTTGCACAGTTTTAGCTGTGGATGTGAAATGCGAATATATGGACATTAGATAATGAGAAGATTGAGCATGATCATGGGTCACATGGTTCCGACTAGGAGCTCCCATCACTGCACCCCCCCCCCCCCCCCCCCCCCTCTGAGTCCGCAGGGAGATTACCAGCTTTTACTGGGCAGTCTCCAAACATGCGGTATGCAGCCCTAACACTGGTCAAATATCAGTGGCAGCAGGATGACGTCCTCACTTGAACAGGAAGGCCATTCTCGATCTTCTCCATCTGATTTAAGTGGCGGGGTGGGGGCTGGGATGGGGCTGGGGAGTTGGGAAGGCAAAGGGGCCTCCACCCACAGTCTTGCCTCCTGCTTCTATGTCTCCACCTCTCCTTGTCTGCTCCCAGGGAGGAAATTAAATTCTGCCCTTTGTGTGAAATACTGGAGGCTGGCCAGCTCATCTATCAGGTGAGGAGAAAGAATATTGAAAGAAATTGGGGTTTCATTTTTAAATTAATGCTCGTCAAACTCCCATATCCTCATGCATGTATGGTCAAAAACAGGGGCTGTGTACTACAGAGGAGGGGTGGTGAATGGCTCCTTCCCACCTTGGCTCCGGAAGCAACATTGGTGTGAAGCTGAATCAGTCTACAGCAGCCTGCACTGCAGACATAACTCACTGCAGGTGAGCTATATCATCTGTCATTTGGACTTGTGCCCCTCAGTCCATAGGGAGGAAATCCCACACTTGGGAGCTACCAGCCAATCCAATTGGCTGACAGCTCCAGTAGTAATGGCAGTACCAGGAGTACAACCAGTTTCAAAAGGAAGGCCCAATGGATCAAGTTATGTCTGGAGTAGAGACGAGGGTTTTAGAGACCATTTTAGAGACGGGGTGGGGGTGGGGTGGTGTGTTTTGGCAAATGAGGGGGTACTATCTTGGGGGGCTATCTCACGATGCACATAGGGCACCCCAAAAGATAGTGCCGCACCTCCATCCTGCCCTTATACAAGGTTTTTCATAAACAGCCTGCTCACTCCTGCCTGACTGCCAAACATGTTATATCGTGGACAGCCTTTAATCAGGGTCAGTTGGCTTGCTAACAAGCTAAACTGTTCCTTAATTATTTATTTACATATGGCAGGCTGGTTGCTGACTTTGGCGCCATCCACCTAACATGTTAAGGGGGTGAACTTGAGGGTGGACAGGAAGGTGTGCAGGTGGGCATGTCCTCCTTACTTCTTACCAAAAGCCTGCACGGAGAGAGGGGGTTTGGGGGGGGGGGGGGGGGGGGGGGGCACATAATATTCAGCCCCAAGTGTTTTCAGCTCAATCTGGATTAGACAGTAGAAGGAATAAAGGAAGAGGGAGGAGGATGAATTGGAAAGAGGGAAGAGCAGGGAATGGGTTGAGGATGAGAAGGATCGGGGGGGGGGGGGGGCAGAAAAATGTTATATAAAAGATGGAGTGACTTAGGTAGGGGAAATTCTATGTCTATGTAAAAGTGGAATGTAAATGAAATGGCGAAGATAGATCAGTTGGGTGAAATTGGAAACATCGCTTAGCAAAGTGGGTTGAGAAGAAATGGCAAGGAGCAAATAGAACATAGAACATAGAACAGTACAGCACAGAACAGGCCCTTCGGCCCTCGATGTTGTGCCGAGCAATGATCACCCTACTCAAACCCACGTATCCACCCTATACCCGTAACCCAACAACCCCCCCACCCCCCCCCCCCCCCCCTCCCCCCCCCCCCCCCCCCCCCCCCCCCCCCCTTAACCTTACTTTTTAGGACACTACGGGCAATTTAGCATGGCCAATCCACCTAACCCGCACATCTTTGGACTGTGGGAGGAAACCGGAGCACCCGGAGGAAACCCACGCACACACGGGGAGGACGTGCAGACTCCGCACAGACAGTGACCCAGCCGGGAATCGAACCTGGGACCCTGGAGCTGTGAAGCATTTATGCTAACCAGGGTTTTGGAAAATGATTTCAGTGGGGGAGGGGTTGGAAATGTACCTGAATTGGCGAAGGATTTTTCAGATCATCTCAATGGGGGAAGAGGTTAGGGAAAGTAACTCAGTGGAAGAGGGTATGGCAAATGGACCTGAGGAGGAAGGAGTATGAGAAATACCTCAGTGGGTGAGGGTTTGAGGTAAGCATCTGTGGGGGAAGAGCTTCAGTTGAGTATCTCAGTGGAGGCGGGCTTGGTCAAGTCTGTCTGTGGAGGAGTGGGTGCTGGAATACATTATTGTCAGGGGAACAATGAAGAAATGTCTTGGAGGATCTCCATTTTTCAAAGAAACAAGGAGCTCCTGCTTTTTCAGTGAATCAGGAGACCTGCTTTTTTACAATGTTGTAAAGGTTCCAATACTTCAAAAGTTGGATAGGCCCCAAGATTTCTCATACAGCAAAGGCGTTACAATAATTTACAGTTGAAGAGAACTTTTTTTATATATAAACTGAACAATGTTTACATGAATTGGCAATTACTCCTTCATTTCTGAAGGTGAAATTAATTCCTCCAAGTTTGTTCCTGACACAAGGACTTCAAAAAATTTCACGCAGTCAACTCCACTGGACTTGCACCAATGAATTTAGAATTTCACCCACTGTTGCTCTGTACAACTGAATCAAACAGAATATGTGGGGTCAGCTCACTTATGTATCCTCTTACTGTTCTGTTGTGCAAATCCCATGAAATCATAGATCATAGAATTTACAGTGCAGAAGGAGGCCATTCGGCCCATCAAGTCTGCACCGGCTCTTAGAAAGAGCACCCTACCCAAGGTCCACACCTCCACCCGATTCCCACAACCCAGTAACCCCACCCAACACTAAGGGCAATTTAGGACACTAAGGGCAATTGATCATGGCCAATCCACCTAACCCGCACATCTTTGGACTGTGGGAGGAAACAGGAGCACCCGGAGGAAACCCACGCACACACGGGGAGAGAATGTGCAGACTCCGCACAGAGTGACCCAAGCCGGGAATTGAACCTGGGACCCTGGAGCTGTGAAACAATTGTACTATCCACAATGCTACCATGCTGCCCCTAAAAGCAGGAGAATTGTGTTGGTGGTGCGTGGAAATTTGATTCCAACCTTTAAAATATCAGATTTGGCTGAAGATTGCAACAGAAGATAAGTAAGTACTTGGAACACTAGTTTGCTGTCAGTGGTCAGCACAGAGTGGTCTTAAACAGAAAGGTTCGAAAAGCTGGGAATTTGTTGTGTAAGTGGGGATCTCTAGCAACTAGTAGTGGGTGAGCAGTATTTAACTGAAATTTAGTTTAACCTTTTGAATTTAACTTAGAACATTAAAAATTGTAAAATAAATTGCTAGTTAGTCACCACTTAACAGAAACTGATTGTTGGTAATAATTACATATTATGATCACTCCTTCTCAGACGATCACGTTTTATGAGATTGCTAATTAACAAAACAAGTTCCAAATTACCCTAATCCTTGTTTAGTTCCACAATGTATTATTCTCGAAAACTACCTAAAACACAATGGGCGCGATTCTCCGCCCCCCACGCCGGGTGGGAAAATAGTGGGAGGGCCTCCCGACATTTTTCATGCCCTCCCGCTCTTCTCCCCGCCCCCACCCACGCCCGACCCACGCCACGAATCACCGCTCGCCGTTTTTTACGGCGAGCCCCGATTCTCCAAGGCCGATGGGCCGAGCGGCCTGGCCTTCATGCCCGTTTCAACACGGCAGCAAACACACCTGCTCGCTGCCGTCGTGAAACGGGCACCAGATGCCCGTTTGGGGCAGTACCCCGGCCGTGCCAAGGGGGGCATAGGCCACCCGTAACGGACGTACTCTATTCCCTCCGCCGCCCCGCAAGATCAAGCGGCCACGTCTTGCCGGACGGCTGAGGGAAAAGACGGCAACTGCGCATGCGCGGGTTGGCGTTGTCCAACCTGCGCATGCGCGGACGACGTCATCGGCTGTGTCAGCCGGCGTCAAGGCCGCGCCGCCGTGACGCACGGGGCCGCGCTCCTAGCCCCGCCCGGGGGGGGGGGGGAGAATCGGCCCCGGAAGTGGGCGTGAAGGCTGCCGTGGGTCATGGCCTGTCCCACGGCAGCCTTTACGATTCTCTGCATTTGTGGAGAATCTCGCCCATTGAGAACTCATCCTCCAAACTCCAATTTGATCTAAACAGTCTGTATGAAGATTAAAGTTCTCAAACTCCTCTAACTTCCTTATTAATACTCTATCCAACAATATAGGGGCCAGTAAAATACTCGCACCGGCGTTTTCTGACTCGTGCTTTTTTAATACCACCCCTTCTGATTCAACTTAATGCTCTTTCAGGCCGTGATACTTTCTCATCCTTCATTATCAAGACAACTTTGCCTCCTTTTCTGTTTGTCCTTTCAAGGCATCAAGTGCTCTGGAGTATTTAGTTCCCAGCATAATGGGCCGTAGCTCCTTTCCCAATTACTTGTACAAAATGTCTTCTGTGCCTGTCTCGCCACACCTTCTGACTCAGGCTGGGGATGGTCAGTGGATAGGATTTGAGGAGTGGGTGGGACCCGAGGTCAGGGAAGGGAATTTGGAGGTCCGGTGAGAGAGGGGGGTCAGGCATCAGGGAGATTTGGTTTGGGGGGGGGTGTTCTGGTGGGGTGGGGGGTTGGGACATCAGTGGAGTGAAGGAGTGGAACATCTGATGGGAGTCAGACATTGGGGGAGTGGAAGTGTCAGACGTTAGGGGTCAGACCACGGGTGAAGATGGGGGGTTTGGTCCTTGTGTGGAGGGAATTGGACTTCTGGAGGGGGGGGGGGGCGGTAGCCTGAGGTCGAGGGAGTAATTGGGAGGGTGGGGCAGTTGGGTCAGGGGGGGCGTCCGATCGAGTGGGTGTTGGGGTCCAGTTAAGTTGGGGAAGGGGTTGGACCGCGGGGTGGTTCAGACCTCAAGAGGGTGGTCAGAGTTTGGATGGTTCCGACTGTACTATCACTTCTAACTCCAGGGTAATCCATCACAGGACCCCCAATTAACCTCCCCACCACCCTAACTAACCCCCATCCCCTGACTCCCTCTCCGCATACCCAATTATTCCCCACCACACTACTATTTCCCATTTCCCACTTACCTGCCTGCCACCCCCCGACTACATTCTTTAATCCCCCAACTAACCTTTCCATCCCTGACAACCCCTCTGACTCTCTGGAGTGACCACCCTGACCCATCCTGCCCACCTCCCCCACTGACCACCTAACACCTTTCTACTGAACACCTGATCACACCCCTATTGACCACTCCCGATTTACTCCCCACCCCAACTAGCAACAAATCAAAGTCAGTAAGCAGAGGGGGCAATGGGGGCATGGAACTTGGCACAAGTGAAATCACAGGGCCTGGAGATTTGGATGACCCCAAGTTCGTGGAGGGTAGAATGTGGTAGAGCAGCTAAGAGTACTTAATAGTTGAGTCTAGAACTAACAATGATATAGATGAGGGTTTCAGCAGTAGATAACTGAGACAGGGCCAAGTTGAGCAATGTTACAGAGGTGGGAATAGGCAGTCATAGATATGTCACGAATATGAGGACATCTCGGGGTGAAAGGTGACACCAAAGTTTCAATCAGAATGACTTAATCCCTGAGTGTTGCCAGGAAAAAGAATAGAGTCAAGAATTCAGGAATTGAGATTGGAGTGGGGACCAAAAACAATGGCTTCATACTTTCAAGTGTATAATTGGTAGAAATTTCTGTTTATCTCGTACTCGGTGTTGAATCAGCAGTCTGATAACTTAGCAACAGTGGAGGGGGCAAGAAAGGTAGTGTTGAGGTAGAGCTGGGTGCCAGCACACATGTGAAAAATAAACGGCTTTCCTTCAATGAGATTGCCACGTGGCAGAATATGGGTCAGAAATAGGAGGGGGCCAAGGATTTATCCTTGGAGAACACCAGAGGTAATGGTGCAGGAACAAGAAGAGATGGCATTGTCAATGAAGAGGGTATCAGGGTGAAAAATGCTTACTACAATCAATTAATTCAACCCTTGATGAGAGCTTCATGGAGTTCAATGTAAAGTTTTGATCACTTCTTATTGACGGAAATGCTTGTCTTGGAGGGGGTTTAACAGAAGATCCATGCGACTGATTCCTGGGATAAGGAATCGATCAATGAGGTGAAATTGACCAGATTACATATATATTTCATAAAATTAAAAGAACAAGAGGTGATTTCAATAATGCCTAAATTCTTAAGGGGCTGAATTCTCCGATTCTGTGACTATGTCCGCAGGATTGGTCTGGTTTTATGACCAGAAAGTGGGTGACGCCCCCACACCAATCCTCCGCCTGGTGGGGGGGCCAGCAGCCGCTCAGCGTAAAGCCCCCCCGGCTTTACCTGCGGATACAGCCAGAGAATGGCCGGGTCCGTGGCCTCACATGCGCATGCTGGTGACCTGTTGCGGCTGCGGCGTGCAGCATGGCACCAAAAACTGCCCCCCCTGTGACCAGCCTCGCCACCCCGGACTACCCAGAAATCGCGTTCGGCGACCTGCCGGAGAATCCAAGTTTCCGACCAAATCGGCAGATCTGCCGCTTTCGCAATGCTCTGCCCCTCCAAAGCCTACTCTGCGCCATATATCAACGCCCTCAGGACATTGACAGAAGCCCGCTCCCTGATGCTCCGACCCCTACCGGCCGAGTTCCCGACGGCGTGAGTCTCTCATGGTGTCATCCGTCGGGAACTCGGCGTGGTGGCTGCGGACTCAGTCCGTTCTCTCTTTTATCATTGGATTCACCACCCTGAATGTGTGTATTGTTAGGATTCTGGTTGAGGCCCCCCATTTTTATGATACAGTAGGGACCAGCAATGTTTATATATCTTTTAGAATCTGAAAATCCTGCTATTTACTTTCTAAAAAAGCACAGAATTACAGAACGTTACAGTGCAGAAGGAGATCATTCACCCCATCGAGTTTGCACTGGTTCACATTATAGCTAGTCCCAATCCCCTGCCTTATCCTCGTAACCTTGCAAAACCTTGCACATTCCCTATTCAGAGAGCAATCCAATTCCCTTTTGAATACTTTGATCGAACCTCCACCACCCTCTTCGGAAGTTTGTTCCAGCCTCCACCACTGTCTAGTTGAAAACATTTTCCCCATATCACTTTACTCTTTTTGCCAATTATTTTTAATCTGTGCCCTTTCTTTCCTGATGCTCTATTGATTGAGAACAGTTTCTTACTAACTACCTTGGCCATACCCCTCAGAATCTTGAAAGTCTCTATCAAGACTTCTTTTCTTCAAGGAAAACAGTCCTAGCCTCTTCAGTCTATCCTGATAGACACAGTTCTTGTGGATATCCTCTGTACTCTCTTCAATGTTCATATCATTCCTCAAATATGGCGCCCAAAACTGGATGCAGTACTCTAGAGGAGACTGAACTAGTGTCTTATACAATTTCAACATGACCTCATTACTCTTGTACTTAGTGCCCTTATTAATAAAGCCTAAGATACGATATGTTTCATTAACTGCTCTCAACATACCCTGCCATCCTCAGTGGCTTATGTACAGATACACCAAGGCCCCTCTGTTCCTGCACCTCCTTGAGAGTTTCTCCCTTTATTTTATATCATCTCTCCATATTCTTCTTATGAAAATGAATCATTTCACACTTCTTTGCATTGAACTTCATCTGCCGCTTCCCAACCCAATCCACCATTGTGCCAATGTCCTTTTGAAATTCAAGACGATTCTCATCACAATTGACAATGGCGGGATTCTCTGTCCCAGAACACCTGGAAGGCATTCCCTGATGCGATGGAGAATCGGGCATCAGGATCGCTGCTGGGGGGGGGGGGGGTTGTAAATAAATGAAAATGGGTCTTAATGGCCCATTGGCATCTATGTAGAAGGCCCAGCACCCTATGCTGAGGCCTCCCATGATCCTCTGGTCATCACGGCCGGGCATCACGTGGGTGTGGATCACTTGTGGTTTTTACCAGCATGGCCCTTATGTGGTGGACCTTGTGGTGGGTCAAGTGGAGACCATCTAAGCCCATCCAAAGGTCAACCCACCCCCGGCAACAATGCACTGCCTGCCCATGCCTCATCTACCAGATTCCACACCACACACATCGCAACCCCCCCACAGGGACCTCTGTAATTGGTGGGGGGGGGGGTCTAATGAGGGTCCCACACCTGGACCCCTGTAATAGGGGGACCATCCCCAGGGACATCTGTAATATGTGGATCCCCCCCACAGGGACCCTTGTAATAGGGAGACACCTCCCACAGGTACCCCTATAATAGAGGGACCCCCCCCCCAAGATCCCTATAATTGGGGGACCCCCCCCAGAGACCCCTGTAATAGGGGGACTCCTCACAGGAACCCGTGTATTAGGGGGATCCCCCGGACCCTTTAATAGAGGGACCCCCCCCCCCCACAACAGGCACTCTGTGCCTAAAGGAACCCCCTCCACAGGCCAGACCCACACACAGACCTCCCTTCACACAGACCCCCCCCCCTCTCCCCTGAGAAAGGCACCCGTGTTTGGAAGCGAAAGAGCAGTCCAGACAGGGGCAGTGGGAAGCATTACAGCTGTACCACATACCTTGAAGCTCCATGTGTCCATTCCTTGAAGGAGAGCAGCTGTGACCTGCATCTGGTCCCCACAGATCCATTATCTGCAGACCATTCATAGCTTTCTAGTTGTGATCTGTGATTGACAGCTTCTACAAACCATCTGCCGTTTTGATTCATTCATATCCCTTCACGGTTCAGATGCCTAAGTGGTGAAACCCCAATGTTGGTAAACATTGACCACATCAAAGAGAAGTAAATGCAGTGAAATCACAGGCTTGAGTGATTGGAATGCACTTAATACTTGGAATCCAAGGGTGGGGGTGCGGGGGTGCTGCTGTGCAGTGCGGGGGTGGGGTGGTGGTCAGGGCTGATTTGTGATGGGGGGTGGGTTGTGGTTACTATGGGGCCTCCTGCTCAAGGTGATGGTAGATAGTGGGATTCCCTGGGAATCCCTCCTATTCCATGCCACGCATAGGTTTTCATGGTGTGGAAAACTGAATTGTGTCCTGCTTTATGACCCCGAGGGAATTTTCAACTGGTGTAATCCAGCTCCGGCAGGAGAAATGTCCCCCAAATGGGGAATCCAGTCCAATGTTTCTGGTCTCTGTATCACCTGCAAATTTTGAAATGCCCTGAACACTAAAGTCCAGATCATCAATATGTATCAGGAAGGCTGGTAAACTCCACTGCAAACCTTCCTGCAATCTGAAAAACAACCATTTATCACAATTCTGGGTGGGATTCCCCGTGGCCCGACGCTGAAATCGGGATCGGTGATGGAGAATGGCTTCCGACGCCGGATCCGAGACAGCCGGCAGTTTGATGCCTGTTCGCAATGCTCCGCCCCTTCCAAATTGGCGTCATTGGGACGTGTGCCATGTGCAATTTTAAGGCCGCTGCGCATGTTCTGCCGGTCCACCCACAATGCTCCGCCCACGATGGATCGAGTTCCCGACGGCGTGAGAGATGTTGTCTCTTCTGCAGCCAGCTTGTTCTCAAGTCTAATCCTAAACTGCTTGAACATAGAATCATATCCCTGTAATTAACTTATTTTTTTTCTCTAATATTGATCTCCCAGATAAACTGGTCACTTGCTGGGAATCAGGTGCTTTACCAGAAATTACATCCTAGGGAAACCCAGTTTTAAAGGAATCATCACCCCAACACAAAATGTAGGCTTTACCACGCTTGCCAAAAGCACAACATGTGAGGCGCAATTCTCCTATCACGAGACTAAGTGTCGACGCTGGAGTGAAAACCGGAGTGTTTCACTCATGCGCCGGAGTCCGCTCCCAACCCCCTATTATCCCGACCCCGGAGGGCTAGGAGCGGCGCCGCGTCATTTACGTGCACCAGGCCTTGGCGCCATGTAAAAGCGGCGCCGTGTAAATGACGTCTTCCGTGCATGCGCAAGTTGGCCGGCGCCAACCCGCGCATGTGCGGTTGCCATCCTCACCGCAAGAAGATGTCAGATGGATCTTGCGGGGCGGTGGAGGAAAGGAGGTCCTCCTTCAGAGACGCCGGCCCACTAATCGGTGGGCACCGATCGCGGGCCAGACCCCTTTTGAGCCCCCCCCGGTGCAAGAACCCCCCTCCCCCTCCCACAGGCCGCCCCCCCCAGCGTTCCCGCGCTGTTCCCGCCGCAGCGACCAGGTGTGGACGGCACCGGCGGGAACCTGTCGTGTTGGGCAGGCCGCTCGGCCCATAAGGGCCGGAGAACCGGCGCTCGCCCGTTGCAAATGGTGAGCGGCGATTCTCCAGGCGACCAGCCGTGAATCGCGCTGCGCCGGTTTGGGGGGGTGGGAGAATCGAGTGTGGGTGCCAGGGTGGCGTGGCGGGACTCGTTCGGCGTCCCGCCAATTCTCCCACTCGGCGTGGGGGGGGGGGGGAGAATTCCGCCCATGGAGTTTGGTTGCCTGCCAACAACCTGGCATCTATATTGGATTAAAACAACTGCTGCTAAACAATTATTATGAAGGTTAGGCATTGTTTCCTGTTAATTCCTTTTTGAATTTAAGGCAGTTTTTCCGCTCATGATACTTGTCTAATTTTGGTTGTGGAACAACATTATTTTTGATGGAGAATGGCAACTTTCAGAGAACATTAAAGCAGCTTTAGAGGAGAGGCTGGAGTTTGCAGGTCAAGGGTGGTTGATTTTGATGAGGGTTCCTGTAAATGGAAGGAAGAAATCCAAGAATGGAAATTGCAAGGATAATGGGCATATAGAAATTTCCTTAAGATGTAATTTGTGTCGCTGTAGTGCATTCCAACTTGGTCAGAAATAGCATGTAGACATTTTCTAATTTCTCATTGTGCCAAGAAGTTTTGAATGACTGAACAGAAATAAAGATTTCATTGAAGTCCAAGTCTTGCCAGTGCTACAATGGATTCTTTATCCCAGTTCACAAGTTCGGAAAACAATAGTTCTCGCTGAACTGTGTTGTACTAGAATTGTGTATCCCTGCTGCTCTCAATACTGGTAGTACAGACCCGAACCATAGATCGTGGTGTAGAAGTCGATGTTTGAAGCTTCAAGGAATCCTTCCAAATAGAATCATTAACTTATACATCGAATATAAAATTAAATCAATGTGTCATGTTTTATTTAATGCAATAATTCTATAAGGGGACATCAGCCACCTATACAACTACACCCAGTGCCTTTGCTTTTCCTGAACCAGACCCACAAGACAGTCAGTACTATTTGATGTCAAGACATGTGCACACACTGGTGGACCAGCAGACCACATCTCTGGGGCTTAATTTTCCTGCGAGATCCCTTGTAATTCAGCCTCGGGCCTGAGGGTGCCTAGTTGCTCTGTGTGGTCATGAGGAGGCATTACAGGGATCTTGGTGATGTAAACGCTGTGTACTGGCAGGAGAGACTTATACACTCAGCTCTCTCTTCTCAGTAAGTTAGGCATCAGCAGTGGATTTTTAAAAAAAATCATTGATGGGATGCAGGCATAGCTGGTGAGGCCAACACTGACGTACAACCCTTCAAACAGACCACTTCCGGCATCTCCTGTGCCTGAGTTAGCTCCAGATGTAGAGGCTTCTGCCCTTCTTCTGGATTCAGTGCATAAGGCCAAGAGGGAGTTGCAGATGTGCAAGTCTCCCAATCCTGCTTAAGCCATGATGCACCATTAATTACACAAATACGAGAGTTGGATGCAATCGAGGCTTTGTTACACTAAGATGTGTGGCCTCCTACAGCAGCTGGCGAAGTGGCTGCTGTACTGGAAGCACACATATTTATACTCTGCCTACTGGGCAGAGCCGGCAGGCAGGGAACTACCCCCGTACCTGTAGTATAGGGCCTTAACACAAAACACCTACACCGACATCCTCTATATATAATATATACATCAGTGGTGACTACCACAAGCCATGCAGTCAACAAACAAATGGAGCAGAACCTTTATCTTACTCTGACCAGTAAGAGGTCTTACAACACCAGGTTAAAGTCCAACAGGTTTGTTTTGAATCACTAACTTTCAGAGCACAGGGCTAAATCACTGGCTTTTAAAGCAGACCAAGGCAGGCCAGCAGCACGGTTCGATTCCCGTACCAGCCTCCCCGGACAGGCGCCGGAATGTGGCGTCTAGGGGCTTTTCACAGTAACTTCATTGAAGCCTACTCGTGACAATAAGTGATTTTCATTTCATTTCATTTTCATTTTCAACAATATATGCTAATCAGGCTTATGCCCTTCTTGGGCATACTTCAGCTAGCGAGGCGACTAAACCGCGGCCCACGTATCATGGTGATGGCAAACTTCTGCTCAAACCTGGTGTCACCATTTTCATGGGTCATCAGCTAGAATTCCTCACTTGTGAACGTTGTTTCGGGCTCTCATCCCTCGTTTGACCTTTGAATCAGAGCTTTGGGCTCCCTGGCCATCTCTTGGCATGGGCAGTGCATATTGAAATTCTGCTGCAACATTAGAAATTTGCATTCCATAAAGTTGCTGCAGCAAGTTGTTTCTGTGAAACCTTTGCTGGACTCGGGGGTTTGATTTGGTCCAGTGTGTAAATGCGCATTGCATTTCTGGTGATGATGCAACAATTCTGATGATTTTCGAGGAACCACTCCGATACATGCTTCTCAAGATCAGGCCAGTGACTGGTCCCTGTCCTCATGGTGCATTTGGTCTTGGACACCTTCTTCAGGCCGGATTCCTCCTTCTACTCTCACACAAATTTTTCACCAGCAACAAATTCTAGCACTGCAGCACAGTTATTTGACGAGTTAGCAAATGTTACAACTTTTAGTTTGAAGCCAGCTTTGTCCTTTATTCTTGTTGCTAGAAGACCATGGTGTGGTCTGCTCAGTGTGGTTGTGTCTTTAACGTCCGCAAATCATTTTGGCAACACAGCTGCTTCATCCTAGAGGCTGCCTATAAGGTGAGTATAATCTTATACGTGTAAACTGAAAAGTTGAGGCCGGTTCTTCATGTGAGTATAGCCCTATTTATTAGCTGAGAAATGTGGGGTTTGACTTACATGCCTACTCTAGGCCTAAATGTGCATTTTGGCCCCAAGAAATTGGGGTTATTTTGTACTCCGGGTCAACCTGTACACTGTAATCTTGGTACTTATTGCAGCTGTGAACTGTGAAGCTTTAAAGAGGGAAAAATTAGGTGGCAGATTTACATGGGGTGGCACGGTGGTAGTGGGGACAGCATGGCAGCACAGTGGTTAGCACTGCTATCTCACAGCTCCAGGTACCAGGGTTCAACTCTAGCCTCGGGTAACAGTCTGTGTGGAGTTTGCACATTCTCTCTGTGTCTGCGTAGGTTTCCGATGCTCAGGTTTCCTCCCACAGTCCAAAGATGTGCAGGTTAGGTGGATCAGCCATGCTAAAATTGCCCCTTAATGTCCAAAAGGTTAGGTAGGGTTACTCGATTATGGGGATAGGTTGTAGGCGTGGGCTTAAGTCGGGTGCTCTTTCCAAAGGCCAATGCAGACTCGAGATGCCGAATGGCTTCCTTCTGCATTTTAGGGATTCTAAGATTGCTGCTAACTCATATTGTCAGTGTCCTTCACTAATTCTCTGAAAGGAGGTTCCTCCTGCTCGTGTTCAGGAACAAGAGTGGCTACTCAAAACCTGGATATATCGCCATTAGCGTGGCTCGGAAGCACAGTGTTTAGCACTGTTGCTTCACAGCGCCAGGGTCCCAGGTTTGATTCCCGGCTTGGGTCACTGTCTGTGCGGAGTCTGCACGTTCACCCTGTGTCTGCGTGGGTTTCCTCCGGGTGCTCCGGTTTCCTCCCACAAGTCCCGAAGGATGTGCTGTGAGGTGAATTGGGCATTCTGTATTCACCCTCAGTGTACCCGAACAGGCGCCAGAGTATGGCGACTAGGGGATTTTCACAGTAACTTCATTGCAATGTTAATGTAAGCCCACTTGTGACACGAATAAAGATTATTATTATTACGTGCAGGAAACGTCGGACCCAAGCCTTTGGTAAAATGCCAATTGACATAATCACAGAAAATGGGCTAGAAAGAATGACGTGGCATGCATGCCATTACTATTCCAAGATTATCCTTTCTCCCAGCCCCTATAATCACCTCCAGCTTTCCCTTGCCCCCAGGTGACAGTGAAGTGTTTGATGTTTGATAGGAGATAATCTTTCTGCGAATCCTCTCATTCATTGTCAAAGAAATACTGCAGAAACATCTGCTACAAGAATTTTGAAACAGAAGTAACTTTGTAGCACAAATGTTGGGACAGTATAGTTCAGGTGCTGCAATCTTTGCCATATTAACTGAAGTAAGTCAGGGGTCTCCATATTTGACATTATTTTGTTACATTAAAATCGGCTGTCGTTATTTACAGCGTTTACTTTTAAACCACTAATTATACTCCTGGGTTCACTTCTTTAAGATGTGTTGCCAATCACATCCTCCAATTAGGAAAGGTGGGAACACCCAAGGGAATGGTAATTGGCAGCCTGTGATTGACCGGCATGAATGGCGATGAACTTGGTTCAGTTGTATGGTCCCAGTGATGGAGCTCTTCACCTTCTGTTTGACAGTCCACCTGGTGGTATAGCTGAGAACTGAAAGAAATAGACTCAGCAACCAGTAGTGTTTGGGAGTGAAGCCATCAAATGTTTTTCTCCCTGATTTCCACACTTTTTCTTGTCTCCTTGCCCGAGGCCATTGCCAGATCCTTAGCCATGTCACTGCTGTTCTGTATGAATCAGAACAACGTGTTTAACAGGCTATTTGACAGTGGAAGGCCTCACAGCTGAATCAACACACCGAGGGCAGGATTTAATGCTCTCCCCCGTGGTGGGTTTGATGACTGGCCCCACTACTTTCTTTCCTCCACTACTAAGGATGGCCTTCCCACCCTGCCATCAGTTAAGGCCTGAAATGGCAATAAAAGCCATTGCTGGCATAAACCCGTCCGTGGGTGGGGGGGATTCGCCATGTAGGAAGCAGAACAAGGAAACGCGTGTGGGATTTCTTGCGGACTCTCAAGTGAGTTCCTCATTCAAAGACATACAGTGCCAAATGCAGGAACTGACACCGTGAGCAAGATCTCACTGACAGACACATCTTGCTCTTGCTGCTGACCCCCTTCCCCTGCAACCCCCACCCCTCAACACCATCCCCTCCCCCCCCCCCCCCCCCCCCCCCCCCCACACACCCATCGTCATTCATCTGTGGCCCAGGATCACTTTGGGGAGTGTGGGAAGAGCGACTACCTTCTCACCAGTGGCATTGCCATTTACTAGAGCTGCTGACCTCTAGTGACCAGCAGATCTCAGCAGGTGAGGTTTCAATCCCTGGTGACCTTGATTCAGCGGCAGTCCCGCTACTATCCAGTTAAAGTGCCTGGGTGGCACTTAATTTGGCAGGAATTCCCTGAAAGAGGCGCCGGGCTCTCACAGCTTTTAGCTGGCGGGTGAGTCCCCTGTCACCACCATTAAATACCATCCACAAATTGCAGCTGGAATCACAGGGTCACAGCCAGAATTGTGAACACTCACTGTTCTTTTCCTCCCCCATAATCAGAGGGTACTGTTTTGTTATGCTCTTGACGGAACATAAGCTGCTTCCTTGATGTGCACTCTGACAAAGGAAGGTTCAGACTTGGAGATAGCTTTAACACATTTATTAAACTGTTAACAATTCTCCTATTTGGATTCGACTCTCCTGTTAATCCTGCTATAGCTACTCAGACTGACGAACCAGTCTGCTACAATCCACGTGGTGGGTGTGATGTGTTTGAAATCAACCCTGTGTACTCACTGAGTGTCTCCATTGGAAAGAGGAAGATCATGTGTGCTGTGTCCTTTTGTATGGGTTGGTGTAATGTGGTAGTGTCACCTCTGTGTATATTGTGAATGCCCATTGGTCGTGTCCTATCTTACTGACCTATTGGTTGAATGTCTGTGTGTCATGTCTCTGGTGCTCCCTCTAGTGTCTATCTAGTCTACGTGTATTTACATTAACCCCTTGTATATTTACAGTGATGCACATCACCACATCCCCCCTTTTCTGTGTTACATATTTTCTGCACAGTCTTAAATAAAATTGAACAAAAACAGGTAGATAAGTGATGCTCTGTATAAGTTATGATAACAGTGATCATTAAACAATAAGTTCAAATCATATGCATGAGTCCAAAGTTCATGAATTATTATGGTCAAGTGTCTTTTTTGTTTGGTTGGTGAGTAGGTGATGTTGATGTTGGCATGTCCTTGTGAACGCCATCAGTGTCCCTGTGCATAAGGAATCAAGAAGTGGTCAAATCACTTTGTTGTCTGATTTGGAGGGTTTTTTTTCCCGATGCTTGTGGTCGCGATGTATGCAATCTGTCCTGAAAACTATGTTGCCTGTTGGTAGTGCAGCAAACGTGAATTGGGAAATGCATCGTCCTGCATGGTATGTCATTGTACTGAGCTGAGCAGTAACAATGTCCCTCATTTGTAGAGTTATACCATGTCGTACCAGTCGTAGTTCCATTGTTGTGTTTGTCGTGCTTGTTGTCGATGTTGTTGCCTCTGGTACACTTCTGGATGTTGTCTTTGATGTTGTTTTTGTGTTTGCTGCGCTCAAAGACCACACTCTGTGGATAATATGAGTCCTTCACACAGTTGCTCGTGTCAGCGTGCTTTGTGGCATCTGCTGTTTCCTTGAGCAAGCTGTCACTGAGACCGCGGCGCTCCCCGTCTGGAGTCATGTCCGGCTTAATTGAATCAGCTTTGGCTTGTCGATTCTCCCTGTCTGGAGCCCTTTCTGGTTCACCTGTGTCAGCTTTGGTTTCTTGCCGCTCCCCGTCCGGAGTCAAAACATTCAGGAATTCATTTGCTTGCAGAGAGGCTCGAGCGGATGAGGATTGAATTAACGTGGAGTCACCAGTAGTCTCGCTGTGATTGTCGAGTGCCTCTGTACACACTAGCTGAGGTCTGTCATGTTGCACATCTTGTATGGGAAGTGGGATGCCGTTGTCACTTGTCGCACATACAGTGGGTAGATCCTCAGTGTCATCTTGTCGTTCACTTGAGCTGGGTAGACTGTCAGAGTCTTCTTGTTCACTGGAGCGTGGTAGACTGTCACAGTCTTTCTGTTGTTCACTTGAGTGTAGCAGACCTGCATCGTCTGCTGCTGGTTGCTCAGAGGAGGTTGCCAGACCCTCATGGTCTTGTTCATGCAAGGACTGCGCTTTGGAGTCTTGCATTGCTTCTATCATGGAGTCTGTCCACGAGCTCACTGTGGATTCTTTCATCGCTTTCTGTGTGGAGTCGGGAACCCTTCGCGGTGTGTGGACCACTCTCTGTGTCGCAGCAGGCTACTCTCTGTGGGCTTGTACCACTCTCTGTCTCTTGGTTTTAGGCAGCAGCATCATCCTGCACTCATGAGTCGGGATGTCGCATATGCTGAGCTGAAGATTCCCCAATCCGAAGAACCCGTCATCAGGGTCTTCAATGTACAACACGTCTAGTTGCGGTTCGGATTTGCTACTGGGGTAGCCACCTCCCAAGGTGAAATCTTCATCTGAGTCGTTGTCTTCTAGGACCATATCATCACGTTTTTGTGTCGGAGCTGGCATTGGGCTCGCGATGTCCAAAGAAGAATTCAAGGTCTGAGTCACAGTCGTCAAGGACTGTATCATCTCTTTGGGTGGTGCTAACTGCTTGTTGCAGGGTTCTGCGGAGGTTACTTTCAGCTACTGGTCGAATTTCAGGCATTGTGCTGTTGTTCCAGGTGAAAGAATCGGGTTTTCCGGCTTTAAAACTTTTTTTCCGTGTTTTGGGACATTTCCCCTTTAAGTGGGCATGCTCCAGGGCCTCTGACATCATGACGCGTGAAGCAATTGCGCATGCGCAGATCGCTGTTCCTTTACTTGGGGCCTTTTTCTCAACTGCACATGTGCAGCACCTTTTCCAAGATGGCCGCCAATCAAAACTGCAGATTTCTTCAATGGAAAGCCTACCTTCACCTCGTGGTGAGTTTTGGCGCCCCTTTTACTGGTTTTTTCTTGTATGTTCCTCGCACAATTCTTGGAATTTGTCCAGGACTGCCTGGAAATCACTCTTGTTTTGCCCCTTTGAGTATTTGAAGGTCTGGAAGATTTCAGCTGCTTCTGGACCTGCGATGGTAAGTAGAAGCTTTATTTTCTCTGCATCTGCCACGCCATCTAGGTCGGACGCTACCAGGTAGATCTCGAATCTTTGCCTGAACCAACGCCAGTTTTCACTGAGATTGCCATGGTACCTAAGCTGCTGTGGAACCGGAATCTTGAACATCATCTTGCCTGTCAGCTGTTGCTGGTTGTCAGTTTCTGCTAAGTTGTAACTATATGGATTTAAACAGGTCACTCTTGGGTACCATGTTTTGTTATGCTCTTGACGTAGCATAAGCTGCTTCCTTGATGTGCACTCTGACAAAGGAAGGTTCGGACTTGGAGATAGCTTTAACACATTTATTAAACTGTTAACAATTCTCCTACTTGGATTCGACTCTCCTGTTAATCCTGCTATAGCTACTCAGACTGACGAACCAGTCTGCTACAATCCACGTGGTGGGTGTGATGTGTTTGAAATCAACCCTGTGTACTCACTGAGAGTCTCCACTGGAAAGAGCCTGAGCATGTGTGCTGTATCCTTTTATATGGGTTGGTGTGATGCCCTCCTGTGGTAGTGTCAGCTCTGTGTGTGTCTTGAATGCCCATTGGTCGTGTCCTATCTTACTGACCTATTGGTTGAATGTCTGTGTGTCATGTCTCTGGTGCTCCCTCTAGTGTCTATCTAGTCTACGTGTATTTACATTAACCCCTTGTGTATTTACAGTGATGCATATCACCACAGGTACTGAGGCAAATTGTGACTAGAAACTACTTCCCATGTTTCAGTCAGCCGAATGAGCAAACACTGAGAATCTGGAGTCTTTTTGGCATTTAATCTTTCCTTGGGGCTGCTCCCGCTCTGCTACTATGCATTTGCAGTGGAATCTTATTCACATATATAGCTGGGGTCTCTGCCACACTTCCAGTTCAATTACAGAGGCAGGCTGGGTGCAGTTCTGTCCTATGGCTCAATATCCCATTGCATCTGCTCACTGAAGCATCAGGATATCATTTAGTAGCTGTTCTGGGGAGGAACATTTGAACATTATCTTCTTTAAATATTTCAGGATCAAAGTAATTATAATGGCTCCAAAGGAACTCAAGGGAAAAAAATGTTACATGTGAGATCGCCACAAGTTTCTGTTGGCAATCAAAGAGCTAAGAGTTCCAAACTGCCAGTAACATCATTTGCCTAATGTCTGATTGAATATGCTTCCAACGTCCAACTAAATAGTTCTAAAACCTGCATTTCCAGTAAAAACAGCTGCCAGAAATATATGTTCATCCCTGGAGGCTGTAAAGAATGCAGTTAGCTCAGTCTGTGATTAGGTTGAATAATGGTTTGAAAATACAATGCCTGCGAGCATAAAATCAAAGTATGTTTTTCTAAATGAATCACAAAGCATGCCTACATTCAAGCTTATGTTGTGTTGGAATGAATCTACCATTGATGGGTAATCATTTCAAACATATAAACAATCATAAAGATAGTATGGAATGCATGGGATTTATTGGAAATATTGTTTAATGATACTATCGCAATGTTTTAATCACAAGGCAATCTGTGAAGGTTTTGTTGCAAATTAGGGGATTCATGGAATTAGAGAGAGGACATCATCTGACTCACTGTTGAAGAAGGAGCTTAACAACAACTTCTGAGGACGGGGAAACAATGTAGGTCAGCGAGCACAGGGAGGGAACTTGAACTTGGTGTGAGATTGGATACAGGCAATAGAATTTTGAGTGAACTCAATTGTGTGGAGGGTGATTGAAGGTCAATTGTTGAGTCTGAAGGTAACAAGGGGACAGATGAACATTACAGTAGTAGATGAGTGGAGGCAAGGGCCGATGTGGGCAATCGTACAGTGGTGGAAGTTGGTGGCCTTTGCGATGGACAGGATATGGGTTCAGAATCTCAGCTCTGAGTAAATTAGGGCTGTTGCATCCTGTCTGCTTGAGGCTGAATCAGTGGCCAGGGCTGATACTCAAATCACTGACAAGGGAACAGAGTTTGTGTGAAAATTGAAGACAATGGCTTTTGTCATCCCAATATTTAATGAGAGGCAATTGTGGCTCATCCAGGATTGGATATTGGATGAGTAGTCTGACAATACAGATAATGGATGGGTCTAGAGAGATGAGGTAGAGCTGGGTGTCATTAGTGTACATTCACAACCTGACTTAAGCCTCAGTGATGTCACCAACGAACATAAGATCACAGGACCTATAAACAGGAGTAGGCCATTCCTCCCCATGACTATTTGATAAGATCATGGGTGATCTGGTTGTGTCTCAACTTTTACTTTTCTGTGCGCCCAACGATCCTTGACTCCCTTATCTATTAAAATTTATCTAACTCAGCTGCGAATAAATTCAATAACCCAGCCCCCACTGCTTTCTATGGAAGAGAATTCCTCAGACTAACAGCCCCCTGGAAGAAAAAATAAACCCTCATCTCTGTCTTAAAAGGTTATTTTTAAACTATGCCCCCGAGTTCTAGTCTCTCCCATCAGGGAAACATCCTCTTGAAATCCACCCTGTCAAGTCCCCGCAGGATCTTATGTGTTTAAATAAGATCATCTCTCACTCTGAAACCTTTCCTCATAAAAGGAGCTCTTCATCTGAGGAATGGGTCAAGCAAATCTTCTTTGAACTGCTTCTAATGCAACTATACCATTTCTCAAATAAACAGACCAAAATTGTACACATCATTCCAGATTTGATCTCATCAAGGCCATATACAGCTGCAGTAAAATGTCCCTACATTTACATTTGCATATTGCATTTAACGCCAGCATCCTATTTGCCTTCCTAATCACTTGCTGTACCTACATATTAACTTTTGTGATCATGTACCAAGATACCCAGATCCCTCTGTACCACTGAGCTTTGCAATCTCTCTCCATTTAATTACTATATATTTTCTATTCTTCCTGCCAAAGTGGACAATTTCACATTTTCCCACATACTTTAAAAAAAAATTTAGAGTACCCAATTATTTTTTTCCAATTAAGGGGAAATTTAGAAAGATATGGCCAATCCACCTAGCCTGCACAACTTTGGGTCGTGGGGCGAAACCCATGCAAACACAGGGAGAATGTGCAATCTCCACACGGACAGTGACCCAGGTCTTCCCAGGTACTTAACCACCACAGACTTAACCTGTCTATTTCCTTTAGTGGACTCTTTCCTCCCTCTTGACAACTTACTTTCCTATCTATCTTGGTGCCATCAATAAATTTAGCTAATATACACCCGGTCCCATCATCATTCTAAAGGGTGGCTGCAGAGAAATGTAGGGTAACAGAGAATTTGTCCAAACTCAAATCTGGCTCAGTCATTCTTTTGAATGTCATCACTCATTGTAACTTTGATAGTTGGTGCTTGCTCATTAATATTGATTTCAATAATGCTCAATAACTGCCATCATGTTTTTATAGCCATCTACTTGTGAATTTTTGTCAGTTCTCATGGTGGCCTTGTCTCAATTTCTTAGCAGTAATGCCGTGAAGGTGCAATGTAAGATCAATTCCCAATAATATAAGGTTGTTCATAAATTTGAGATCATGGTGGTTAAATTATGGATATTTTAGTGGAGACATCAACCTATTTATTTTATCTGATCAACACAACAATAGTGAAAACATCAGGTGCCGGCATGTGAGCAGGAGGTCGCACATTTGGGAGCAGGTTCCCAACCTCTGACCAGGTTCCGTGTTTTTTAGGCCTGTTTTCCCATTCAATCAATCATAATAATCTTTATTGTCACAAGTAGGCTTACATTAACACTGCACTGAAGTTACTGTGAAAAGCCCCTAGTCATCACATTCCGGCGACTGTTCAAGTACACAGAGGGAGAATTCAGTATGTCCAAATTACCTAGCAGCACATCCTTCGGGACTTGTGGAAGGAAACCAGAGCACCCGGAGGAAACCCACGCACACACAGGGAGAACGTGCAGACTCCGCACAGACAGTGTCCCAAGCCGGGAATCGTACCTGGGACCCTGGAGCTGTGAAGCAACAGTGCTAAACACTGTGCTACCATCTCGGGAGAGTTTTGCAGGAAAACATTCTGGATAGGTACTACAGAGTTCCTGCATTTATGCCATAGAGGAAGGGAAAAGGAACCAAAAAACACAAAGTTTAAAGTTCTTTGGCAGACTCAGAGACCTCACATAACAGCTCTGTAGAAAGAATGGCGATGGCAGAGTTGCAGGTATCAGCAGCCCCAATTACGATGGACATCATAGATCATAGAATTTACAGTGCAGAAGGTGGCCATTCGGCCCATCGAGTATGCACTGGCTCTTGGAAAGAGCATCCTACCCAAGCCCACACCTCCACCCTATCCCCATAACCCAGTAACCCCACCCAACACTAAGGGCAATTTTGGACACTAAGGACAATTTAGCATGGCCAATCCACCTAACCTGCACATCTTTGGACTGGGAGGAAACCGGAGCACCGGGAGGAAACCCACGCACACACGGGGAGGATGTGCAGACTCCGCACAGACAGTGACCCAAGCCGGGAATCGAACCTGGGACCCTGGAGCTGTGAAGCAACTGTGCTAACCACTATGCTACCGTGCTGCCCTTATGCTCTTGTAAATGCTCTTGTACATGTTGGCTGAGGAGTTTACTAGGCATTCTGAAAGACAGTGGAAGTTGGTCTCGTAAAAATTGTGTAAGTCGATTGGGGAAGCACTGGGTCCTGTCCGTGTGGAGCTTGATAACACCGCCGAGGTGGTAAAGAAGCATGGTGAGATGCTGGAGGGTATGGAGGAGGCGCTGACAGGGCCTGGTGAACAGCTTGCATCATTAGAAGACGAAATGGCAGTGGTGGTTGATGAGAACAAGAGATTGAAGGCGAAGGTCGACAACCTAGAAAATCGGTCAAGGAGGCAGAACCTCAGAGTCTTGGGGTTGTCGGAGCAGGTGGAATCCTACCGAGTATCTTGGAAGATGCCGAGCGATGGTGGTTCCCGCCTCCTCCCCTCCGGTGCTGGACAGGGCTCACTGGATGCTTCGACTGAACGAGCTGCCCTATACGATTATTGTTTGGTTTCAGAGTTTTCGGGATCAGGAGAAGGCCCTGAAGTGGGCCAAGGAACACTGCGATACGAAGTGGGAAGGAATCCTGATGAGGATCTATCAGGACATGGGGACAGAGCTAACAAGGAAGCGGGTGGCCTTCAACAAGGTGAAGACTTCTCTCTACAAGAAGCGAGTTTGGTTTGGATTGATGTACCTGGCAAGGTTGCGGGTCACATACGAGACCAAGGACTTTTACATTGAGATATCTGAAGAGGCAAAAGCCTTGGTTTATAAGCGTGCACTTGGATCTAACTGAATGGAATGTGATGTATGGCGAGGGAGGTTTATTTTCTGTTTCTTTGTGATTGTTGCAGGCCCGGGGGGTGTGGGGGAGGATGTCCAGTATATAGTTGTTGATATTCTGTTGATAAAATTTGTTTTTCTGTTTATGGGAAGGATGGGGGATTTTCCATGATGTATGGTATGTGTTTCTTGGGACCGGGCTATGAAAAATACTTTATCCTTGAGTGGGGCGAGGTTGTCATTTTTTTCTTTGTCCTGTTGGGGGCGGGGGAGAGGGGGGCGGTTTTGCGAGCAGTGCATTATGCTGCTGAACAGGAGTGGGGTCAGGGGAGGAGCTGCATCCATTAAACCAGGTGCTTAGTGTCTGGGTTGGGAGCGGGGTGAAGGGGGCTGGCACCATGGGTTTGGGTCCAGTTTGTGGATTTGGGTGGGAGGAAGGGGGGGATGTATGTTTCTATGTATGCTTCCCCTCTTCCCTCCGTGGGAGACTTGTCCTCCACTGTATTGTAAGAAGTCTGACAACACCAGGTTAAAGTCCAACAGGTTTGTTTCAAACACTAGCTTTCGGAGCACTGCTCCTTCCTCAGGTGAAAGACGGTGGAAGTTGGTCTCGTAAAAGTTGTGCAAGTCACCTGAGTCACATTCACCTGAGGAAGGAGCAGTGCTCCGAAAGCTAGTGTGTGAAACAAACCTGTTGGACTTTAACCTGGTGTTGTAAGACTTCTTACTGTGCTCACCCCAGTCCAACACCGGCATCTCCACATCATGGCTCCTCTGTATTGCCTCTGTTCATTCTCCCTGTAATGCTGCAGGTTAAGGATAAAAACGATAATGCCCAGGATTGTGAGCAAAAGGCACCCCCACGCTATCGGGAAATCCACGGAGGTGAGTGTCTGAATAGAACCTATAAAGTCAGAACCAGGGCCTCTACCAAGTAGCACATTTCCTTTGGACTTCACCAGTTTTAATGTGACAAACTCCCAAACATTTGCGAGCTCAGCTGCAGCCAGTCAAAATCAGTAAGCAATTAAAGCTGAAATAGTTGATCTCTTTAAATAGCAATGTGTGGTTGGGTGACGTTGGTCTTTCTTGTTGCTGAGCGCATGTTCAACTGTGTGAGGGTAAGAGAGATCATTAGCTCTAGCATTGAGGATAAAAATGACATGACTGGAATTAAGTTAATGTTGCACTCAAGCTGATATCATGATCTGCCTAATTGGCATACTTCCAGTGCATGTTCCTTGTGCTGTCTCAACTGACCTAAACAAAATGGCATCAGGCACAGTTTTGTGTGTGTGGCATCATTTTGGATGCAAATCGGTGTCCCCAGAGCACCCAAGCTAGGCTGGCAAATTTAGTGGCGAGTGAAATCCCTTGTGTTATGTCACAGAAACATAGAAACATGTAAATAGGAGAGGGAGGAGGCCATTCAGCCCTTTGAGCCTGCTCTGCCATTCATAATGATCATGGCTGATCATTCAAATCAGTACCCTGTTTCTGCTTTTCACCCTCTCCTTTGATCCCTTTAGCCCCAATAGCTAAAGCTAACTCTTTCTTGTCAATATGTTTTGGCCTCAACTGCTTTCTGTTGTCGAGAATTCCAGACTCACCATTCTCCAAGTGAGGAAATTTCTCCTCATCTCAGTTCTAGATGGTTTACCCCGTATCCTTAGACTGTGACTCATGGTTCTGGACTCCCCCACCATCAGGAATATCTTTTCTGCATCTACCCTGCCAAGTCCTGTTAGAATTTTATAGCTTTCTTTGAGATCCCCCCTTATTCTTCCAAACGCCAGCAAATATACCTTTAAACCATCTTAATCTTTCCTCATACATCAATCCCACCATCCCAGGAATCAGTCTGGTAAACCTTTAATGCACTCCCTCCATAACAAGAAAATCCTTCCCCAGATGAGGGGCGGTATTCTCCCCTACCCGGTGGGGGCGGGGGGGTCCCAGTGTAGCGGAGTGGCGCCAACCACTCCGGCGTCGGGCCTCCCCAGGGGTGCGGAATTCTCCGCACCTTTAGGGGCTAGGCCCGCGCCGGAGGGGTTGGCGCCCCGCCGAACGGCGCGAGCGGCCTTTGGCTCCCCACCGGCCGCTGCGAACGGCCTTTCCGCCCCGCCAGCCGGCGCGAACAGCTGGCCGAAAGGCCTTCGCCGGCCGGCGTGAGGCCGCGCATGCGCCGGAGCGTCAGTGGCCGCTGACGCCATCCCGGCGCATGCGCAGTAGGGGGGTCTCTTCCACCTCCCCCATGGTGGAGGCCATGGCGGCGGCGGAAGAAAAAGAATGCCCCCACGGCACTGGCCTGCCCGCCGATCGGTGGGCCCTGATCGCGGGCCAGGCCACCGTGGGGGCACCCCCCGTGGTCCGATCGCCCCACGCCCCCCCAGGACCCCGGGGCCCGCACACGCCGCCTGCTCCCGCCGCCACCAGAGGTGGTTTAAACCACATCAGCGGGAGAGGCCTGACAGCGGCGGGACTTCGGCCCATCGCGGGCCGGTGAATCGCCGCGGGGAGCCCGCCGACCGGCGCGGCGTGATTCCCGCCCCCGCCGATTCCCGGGTGGCGGAAAATTCCGGCCACGGCGGGGGCGGGATTTATGAAGGCCCCAGGCGATTCCTCGACCCTGCGGGGGGTCGAAGAATTCCGCCCAAGGAGACCAAATCTACACACACTATTCTAGTTGTGGTCTCACAAAGGCCCTGTTTAACTGCAGCAAGACATCCCTGCTCCTGTACTCAAATCCTCTTGCTATGAACGTCAACATACCATTGGCTTTCTTCAATGGCTGCATCCTTTTTTTCAGTGACTGGTGTACACGGACACCCAGGTCTTGTTGCATACTCCCCTCTCTCAATCTACAGCCATTCAGATAATAATCAGCTTTCCCGTTTTTGCTACAAAAGTGGATAACCTCACATTTATCCAGATTATACTGAATCTGCCATTGATTTGCCCATTCACTCAACATGTCCAAACAACATGGGAGGATCTCTGCAGCCTTCTCACTGCTCATCCTTCCACCCAACTTGGTGCCATCTGCAAATTTGGAGATATTGGGCTGGATTCTCCATCAGCGGGATCCACTTTCTCGTTGGCAGCACACTCACCCTCGTGGATTTCCATATAGCATGAGGGTGCCCACAATAGGAAACCCCATTGGCCGGCTGCCGGGATGGAGAATCCCCATGCTCGTGGGGGCACACCGCACCAGAAAATGGGTGCGGTGGGACAGAGAATCCGCCCATTATATTTTGGGCGTGATCTCTGGCAATCTCGCTCGAGCGAAACAAGGTAGGTAAATAGCGGGAGATGCCGAATACGAGAACCGTGCCAGGCACCAAACAGTTTGCGATACAACCGGCCCGCTCCCGTAGGCAAAATCGGGATTCCATCGTAGCATGGCGAGTAACCAATTATCACCACACCATTAATGGGAGCGACCCCATATCCAACGGCCTCCCATGATTCATCGGCCTCCCCAGCCGAATAGTGTTCCTTTTTAAAAATGTGAACCAGGTGGAAGGGCTTCTGTGGGGAGCCGAGGAGCAAAGAGCCTGGGGACATTGGGCTTGCTGCCCCAGTGCTCGGCGGGGGGTGGGGACCCTCAGCTGGGGGAGAGGTACCCTCCGCAGGGGTGGGCCACCATGGGAAGGGGGGAAGGTGGGAGTGCAGGGGGGGGTGGTGGGTGGCAACCGTGCGTGGCTCCACCATGCCAAACTCTGGATCATGTGTAGAGATTCCGGAACAACCCTTGTCCTTGCCCGTCTGCCCCATCGACCACCCACAACTCCCACCGACTGTCGAGGCCTCTGGCATTGCAGCCGAAGGCTATTGATAATAGGGAATTGGCAATTATTGTTAAGTGAGCACTTCACAAAACTCAAGTGGATCCCCATGGGCTGGTGGACCTAGTAGCATGTGGGAGCATCTCAATCAGACCGCGATGACTGGACACTGTGCCTGTGTGGTGAATGAGATTCACACGGTATTATAAGTTACCAATGTCACTCTGTTCCCAGTATATATATGTACCGATATTGTAAGTGCAGTTGCACTACCTGACCACCAGGGGGAGTAGTTCTGGGAGTACTCGAGAGTTTGTACTGGGCTTCCCCCTTGGCTCCACCCAGAACTCCTCCCCCTGGATCTGCTGTATAAAGATCCGTGCCACAGAGTCAGCCAGCCAGTTCACCGAAAGTTCAACGGCTACCAGGCTGGCTCTGTTGTAAGTATATTAAAACCGCTATTCTAACCCTACAAGCACGTGTCCGTAGAATTGATGGTTCCATCAGCCTGAACACTGCGGGAGGCAACACCACACTCGTAGCAGCCAACATTCGAACACCCGAGTGGGCGAGTGCAACGGGGAGGGGACTAGCGCCTGCTCCAGGTTATGTGCTGGTGTCTGGGATACAGGGTCTGGGATCCATTGAGGGGGGGGGGGGCTCGCTGCGGCCGGGAGTGTGTGGGCTTGGCATTCCGGGCATAGGGGAGGGGGGGGGGTTCAATGGGGGGATGGAGGGTCCTGGGGTGGGACCCACCACTGTTTGTCAATCCGACACCCTCTCCCAATTTGGACCCTGCAGAACAGGCCCTAGTGTTGCTGCTGGTAGGCTGGGTGGCCAGACGCCAGAGACGGTGGCAACAGCCGCATCTGCAGATGCTGGAGGCGGTGGGTCACATGCAGGAACCTGCCCGACAACCTGAGGACCTGGCTGCCCATCAGGCCAGGGAGGGACCAGAGGGGAAGACACGCGGCGACCCAACGTGTACAGGCGTCACATGTCATTGAACAGATGATGGACAGCGTGTGCCGCAGGAGGCTCTATTTCAACATGCACCCTATGGAGGAGGAGGAGGACACCTGCTCTCGGTGGCCGTCAAGGTCACTGCAGCCCTGAACATTTACGCCTCGGGATCATTCCAGGGCTCGAGTGGACATTTGTGTTATTTCGCAGGCCACAGCCCACAGGTGTATCCGACAGGTCATGGATGCCTTGCTTGCCCAGGCAGAAACCTATATAAATTTTCACATGGACCAAGCCCAACAGGATGCTCAGGCAGCAGGATTCTCCACCATCGCCGGAATGCCCAGGTCCAGGGGCTGATAGATTGCACATGTCGCCGTGCGCTTACCGGGCCATCTGGGAGTGCCCTACGTTAACAGAAGGGGTTCCACTCTCTGAACATATAGCTCGTGTGTGACTGCCACTGCGGTACACCGCCTGGAGAGTCGCCTGCTTGGTGGTGGTCTGCTGTGTCCTCCACATCCTGGTACAGCAGCGAGGTAACATGATAGTGGTTGGGATTGAGGAGCATGTGCCCACCTCCAAAGAGGAGGACGAAGAGTAGGATGAGGATGATGAGGAGGGGCTGGACCAGCATGAGGCTGCAGGACAGGCAGCAGAGGTGAAGGTCCTGCAAGCCCGGAGAACCAGGGAGGCCCTCATACTCGCCGGCTTCACATAGGACGTGGCCTGGTGCATCATCCATACCTTACCCACCCACCACCCCCATTTCCCACCCTCCAGGATATGTGTGACATCACACCACAGTGCTGCGACTGTATCGGTACCGTCAGCGGGTCACTGTCGAGGACAGGGGGGCTGATGATTACCTGCAGAGAGCTGAGCGCAAGTGTGCCTCAATCTACACCATAGTCTGATCACTGCCTGTCTGCTGAGTGCTCACTCACACCCAGCACCTTCTTGTGGTGTGCCCAGGGAGGAGGATGCCTGGAGAGATGGGCCAAGGGTTCAGAAGTCAGGCTGCATTGCGGAAGAAAGTGACAGAGGTGTCATACTGCTTGTGGTCAAGGGGTTTATGAGGTAAAGGTGTCCAGCAATGTCCCACTCTCCTGATGGTGCCGCCCCAGTCTCCCCACCAACCCTAACCCCCTCACCCCCTACCTACCACGCTCATCCTCTCCGCCCTTCCCCCGGTTCCCTCAAAGACCCTTGACATGCTTAGCCTTCCTTGCTCTACCGCCATGTCTAGGTGTGTTCCAGGATGCACATCGCAGATGGGAGCAGCCAGCTGCTTACCACGACCAGTGGTCTCCGCTGCCCCTGGCGGGCATCCTTTGGGGGCTCTGGGCCAGCGGGCCCCGGCGCACCTGTCGGCGGTTCCTCGGCAATGCCCACCTGCGACTGAGACAAGCTCCGCCGCACCTCAGCCATTCCCATCTGAGAGTGGGACATGTCTCGCAACACTTCATCAAGGTCAGCCTGGTACTGGGCCACGTCCCCCAGTGGGCCGAACATTTTGCCGAGGCCCTCAGCCGTGGCCTTCACCGACTGCGCCACACATTGGACACCTCCATTCATGCTGCCGATGTTGCATACCAGGCTCTCCACTGCGGTGGCCACCCTCACAGTGTTGGCCTCGGTGCCCCACATTGCCAGCAACACCTCCTGCACTCATCGCCTCTGGGACTCCTCCGATTGGTTATGGACCTGATGGAGTGTCACTGACATCATCTTCTGAATATCCCAGCTGCTCCCTAACGTCTCCATCAGTTCTGGGTATAACTGTTCCAGAAGTTCAGTATCTGGCTGGGACCCAGCTGGGGTCTGGGCTCCACCAGACCTCTGACTGCTGTCACCTGAATTTTCCTGCCTCCGCCTGATGTACATCAGCAACAGTGTGGTGCTCACCAGATTATGGCCCAGAAGCCTGACCACTAACGTTGCCAACCGAGGTGCGTGTATCTGCGCTGGTGGAGGATGGGGGTGACAGCTGTGATGTATCAATCGTGGCATCCTCATAGCTCTCCTCAGAGGTGGTCTCAATGGAGGCAGGGGAAGGGGCCACACCGAATGGGCCGGCTGGAGCGCGCACGGGAGAATTGGCATGTGGTCAGTGGGAGGGATGGGTCAGTGTGTACGGCAATCACAACTCACGTGTGACAGGTCCTCTGGATGGGGCCTGGTGGATCCTCACCTCTGCGGTGTGCGGCGACCTCCGCATTAGTGGTCACTCTGTCCTCGGCCACCCCAGTCACCTCCATGGCCCTATCCTCAAAGGTCGTGATGGTCCTTCTGCCGGGTATCCCTCTGCCAGTCTCGGCCCTCTCCTGGCGATTGTGGGAGAGCTTCTCCTTCGGAGACACAGAGATGGCATCATTAGCCACCCGCATGATTCACAATGGTAGAGGGGGGGATGTGTGAAGAAAGGGTTGGGGGGTGGTTGAAGGCAGAGAGGGAGGAGTGAAGGGAGGGTTGGGGGGCCACATGGTGGGTTGGGTGGGAGGGTTGCTCTCGGGTGTGGAAATGTCTCAGGGAATTGGAGGGTGGTGGTGTCAACTCAGCCATGCTGCCTGGTGTAGGTCATTGACCTACCTGTGGCACTGGTGGCCAGTTCTCCTGGTCACGCTTCTCGAGCTGATGGCCACTGATACTTCATCCCAGGCAGCACTGGTTGCCCTCTGGCTCACCCTCCAGTACCCTCGGGGAAACGGGGAAACACCCTCCAGTTCCCTCCTGGCCTCCATTGCATCTCGGAGCCTCCCCAGGTCTGCATCACTAAATCTTGGGGTTGGTCATCCCGGTGCCATGGCTGTGAGCTGAATGGGGTTGGCTGTACAAGTCCTGTTAAGTGCTGCTCGACCTTGTTAGCAGGGGGTTTGGCGAGCGCAGTCCCGGTGAATCGGCTGGCGAGCCATCATTTGTGGCAAGAAGCTTGTGGGGCCTCGTTAAGTGGACCAATTAATGTTGAATAGCGTTCCCGCCTCGTCGGGCTGAGCGTTGGGAAACTCGTGGCAACTCCCGCTCACTACCACACTTAGAAACCCTTCCAGAGAATCGCGCCCTTAGTTCCCTCACCCAAATCATTAATATAATAATAATCGCTTATTGTCACAAGTAGGCTTCTGTGAAGTTACTGTGAAAAGCCCCTAGTCGCCACATTCCGCCGCCTGTTCGGGGAGGCCAGTACGGGAATTGAACCCGTGCTGCTGGCATTGTTCTGCATTGCAAGCCAGCTGTTTAGCCCACTGTGCTAAACCAGCCCCATAATATACATTATGAATAGCAGGATTCCTAGCACTGATCCCTGTGGTACCGTACTACTGTAGTAATGGCCTGCCACTTAGAAAAAGATCCGTTTATTCCTACTCTTTGTTTCCTGTCTAGTTTTCTATTCATCTCAGTACACTACCCCCAATCGCATGCACTATAATTTTATAAGCTAATCTCTAATGTGGGTCATTGTTGAAAGCCTTCTGAAAGTCCAAATAAAGAACATCAACTGGTTCCCCTCTTCAAATCTACTAGATCCATCCTCGAAGAAATCCCGTAGATGTGTCAAGCATGATTTCCATTTCATAAATCCATGTTGACTCTGTCCGATCTTGCAACTGTTTTCCGAGTGCTCAGATATTAAATATTTTACAATGGACTCTAGCATTCTTCCACTACTGATGTCAGGCTTACTGGTTTTGTAATTCCCCTTTTTCTCTCTACCTCTCTTTTCAAATAGTGGGGTTACATTAGCTACCGTCCAATCTCTAGGGACTGTTCCAGAATCTATAGAATCTTGGAAGATGACCATCAATGCATCCACTATTTCTTGAGCTACTTCCTTAAGTACTTTGATATGTACATTATCAGACCCTGGCAATTTATCAGCCTCCAATCCCATCAATTTCCCCAACTTCCATCTCCCTACTCATACTGATTTCCTTCAGTTCCTCCACCACGGTATTGTTACCAATTTGATTTGGCCAATCTATGTACAGATTAAAGACACTCATAATTACAGATGCTCCTTTATCACATGAATCTCTAATTAGTTTAATGCCATTCCAAACATCATCACTGCAGTTTGTGTGTCTATATATAATCTCCATTAACATTTTTGGTATTTCTCAGCTCTACCCATATAGATTCTGCATCGTCAGAGCTAATATTCTACCTCACAATTGTGTTAATTTTCTCTTTAACCATCAATGCAACCCCACCGCCATTTCCTTTTTGTCTAACCTTCAGAAGTACTGAATATCCTTGGATGTTAATTTCCCACACCAGGTCACCCTGCAGCCATGGGCCGGATTCTCCGAGCCTCCGCACCAAAATCGCAATCGGCGTGGGGGCGGAGAATGGGGGTTGACGCCGAAATTCGGTGCAACGCCACTCCCGCGATTCTCCAGTCTCCGGAGAATCACCACGAATCACATGCGCGCGGTCTACACGGCGCGGGGAAGGGGCCATTGACAGATAACCCTGCAGCGATTCTCCGGGGACAACAAGCCTACTTCCCGACGGCGTGGTTCTAACCTCGTTTTGCCTGTCGGGAACGGCCGGCGACTAAGTCCGCAGCCGTCCTGGTGGGGGGCAGGAGGATCCTTCACCGGGGGTGGGGGGGGAGGCCTCACAGACGACAAGGCAAGCGAATGGGCGTCACCGATCCGCCCGTGATCTTGGGGGGGGGGGCCTACTTTCCTGGTGCTGCTCCACGGGCTGAGTCCGCCATGTTGCATGGGTCGGCCGCCGCAGGCCACCGCCGTGCGCATGCGCGGACTCCCGACCGCAAGTGCCTGGCCCTGTATCCACAGCCAGAGCAGCGAGAAGCACTCTGGGGCCCTGTTAGCCTTTCTTCAGGAAAGTGCAGAGTGAAACGCCCACGTTTTGTCAGCGACATGGGGACACGGCCCCATTATTGGAGAATCCCGCCCCATGTGTCCGCAATCCTGGCTATTTAATAGCCATATACATTTATTTGCACAATTAATTTATCCACTTCTTTGCGAATGCACCATACATTAAGGCGCAAAGCCTTAAGGCTTGTCGTTCCTTGACCTGTTCACATTATTTTTCACTGTGTTCGATTCTGGCCCTTGATTTTTTTTCACCTATTCTTCCTTATTCCACTTTCTGTCTTTTGTTCTTGTCCTTGTTTCCCCCTCCTTTGACTCCTTGCATATGTTTCCATCCCCAACCACTCTAGCAAATACTCCCCCTGGGACATCAGTCCCGGTTTTGCCTAGGTGCAACCCATCCAGTTTCTACTGGTCTCACTTCTCCTAGAACCGGCTCCAGTGTCCCAGGAATCTGAAACCCACCCCTTCACACCATTTCTTCAGCCACATATTCATTTGATTATATCCTGCTATTTCTGGTCAATGTAGTAGTAATCCTGAGATCACTACCTTTGAGATCCTACTTTTCAACATACTTCCTAACTCCTTATATTATGGTTTAAGGCCGTCATCCCTTTTTTCTTACCTATGTTATTTGTACCAATGTGCACCATGACCATGGATAAAAGCAAATTACTGCGGATGCTGGAATCTGAAACGAAAGGGAAAATGCTGGAAAATCTCAGCAAGTCTGGCAGCATCTGTAGGGAGAGAAAAGAGCTAACGTTTCGAGTCCGATGACTCTTTGTCAAAGCTTGACAAAGAGTCATCGGACTCGAAACGTTAGTTATTTTCTCTCCCTACAGATGCTGCCAGACCTGCTGAGATTTTCCAGCATTTTCCCTTTCGTGCACCATGACCATGGCTGTTCACCCTCCCCCTCCATAATTTCCTGTAGCCACTGTAAGACATCCTCTACCCTAGCATCAAGGAGGCTTCATACCACCCTGGAGTTTGTTTGCATCTACAGAAGCACCCATCTATTCATCTTACAATTGAATCCCCATAAAGCTATTGCATTCACACACTTTTTACTTCTCTCCCATGCATCAATGTCAATCATGTGCAACACATTTGGCTGTTGCTGCTTTTTTTATTCTTTGAGTAATGTGGGGCAAGGCCAGCATTTGTTTCCCATCCCTAATTGTTCTTGACTTGAGTGGCTTACTCGGCCATATCAGAGGGAAGTCAAGAATTAACCACATTCCTGTAGGCCTGAAGTCACATGTAGGTCAGCCCAGGTAAGGATAGCGCATTTCCTTCCCTAAAAGACATGAGGGAACTAGATGGTTTTTTATGACAATCGACTATAGTTCCATGTTCATCTTAACTGAGACTAGCATTCAATTCAAGGTTTAATTAATTTATATTAAATTCCACCAGCTGCCATGCTGAGATATGTATCTATGATCCCAGGGCATCAGCCTGGTCATTTCTATTACTAGTCCACTACATCATCATCGGCCTGAAGAAGATACCTCAGCCAAGTTCTCATCCACCATGTGAGTCTTGACAGTGTGTGTCATCAAGTTATTCAGCTGTGGGGTTTATTCCAATCTTTTCCTCACCCAAAGTTGATAAGTGCAGCGCACTTTCGACATGGGTCACTTGTTAATAATCAGGAGCAAAATCCTGACATTTCTCCTCCCTAATCCCAGTTTTTGGAAGCCAATTACAGCATTGCTCCTACTGCCCTGACTGAACACAGATTGAGGGTCAAATTTGGAACCGTCCATCTGTAAATTGCTCGGCTACCCAGAATTAATAATAGAGCCAAAAAAAATACGCCTTATGAGTGTTTATTTTATGCCGTTCAAGGTGTTTTACAGACTGTAATGGTGAGATGTTTGTTGCACTAGAGGTTTATTATAAATCAATTTACAATAACACAGTTCTAGAGAATGCAAAAACGTGAATTTGTCACAAAATGTTAAAACTATGAATTGATGATTATTGCACCTCCAAGCCACATCCATTGAATGTATTCCTACATTTATTCATTCATTCATCTAATACCCAAATCTGTTCCAAATCTTCAATTAAAATGCGTAATAAATTGCTTCAGCTGTTTGCAGTTTGTTTTTCACTTTAGAATTACAGCAGCCCAAGCTTCAGATTCTTCTTTAGCCAAACGCACTCCATTGAAAATCTAGATTTCAGATTCCAAGGATGCTTCATAGCATGAGCTTTACTCCCCTCCTTCCAGCACTTGTATTTTTACTAAGAAAGAATATGAAGCAATGTACACAATCAAGTAGCGAGTGTTAATGCCAGAGATACTTTGGATTTGAGGTCTGTTTTCTTTTGTAGCTGTGTATTTTGTTTCCAAACATTCTTATGGTTACAGCATGACAAAATGCCACGACTTGGCTTGAGCCTTTCTGCTAGTGGAAATATATATAGCTGGGGGGAACGTGTGTGACTGCAGGAAATTGCGGTGTTCAGTAGATTTCCCATGAATATCACATACACCGCACAGCTTTGGCCATATGTCCTGGAATCCTGCAGCATTTATTTGGTGATGGCCACAGATGTGGGCTGAATTGACAGATAGGGTCCCCAGGTCAGCTGGGAGTAAATTGAGGGCAGATGATACCAGAAATTTGGCTTATTTTTAGAACGGATCAGGGCCGCCCAGGTCTTGCAAGGGAATATTGACTGCCATATGGTCTGTGAAATCCACCTAATCTCCTACTTATATTATTTTGAATGAGCTCTTTAAAGTAATATCATTTTATGTAGGTTTAAGCAGCATCATTGCAGATTAACAGAGGTGTGCATCTTGGTTTTATCACATAGTTTATTTCTGGTATGGACATTGCAAAATAGCTGTTGGAGGAAAAGTGAAGGGAGAGAGGGGACTCCTGCAGAGCCTGGATATATAAGAATCTGTGTCAGTCATTAGGGCAGAGGCATGCAGTGCCATTGCTCCTAACTCAGTGAGGAACTCTTGCCAGCAAAAATAAATGTTTTAGCTATGCAACAAATGTGTCTGTCTAAGTTAATAATGAGTGAAGAGAGTTGAGCTGTGCACCACATCCCTTTTGTCATCCCTTTGGATTAGAATTTAAGACTGTGACTGCAGTCATAAATGGGAAGCAGAGAGACTGCTGGAAGAGTGGAAGATGAATTAGTTTGAAATATATAGGCAAGTTTAAAAATGAGTTTTACCAATGTCCTAAACATACTGCTTTCAAAGTTTAGCAAAGCCAGTCTTCATTTCACTTTATACCCTCTCCAGATTTAGTGCCATAGGAAACCCCAATACAAATACAATATAAATGAAAATTGGAGTTAGGTGTCGAAAGCAAAGACAAATTGGAATTAAATCTCTAATATGTAGAGTTGCTGCAGTACATTTGTACCAGTACCTATAATAATCTTTATTATTGTCACAAGTAGGCTTACATTAACACTGCAATTAAGTGACTGAAAACCGTATTGCTAAATCAGTAGGTTAAGCACATAAGTGGTTTCCCACTAATAGATGTCTGTTGGATAAATTGTTGCAGAGATTAGGGGGTTAAATTGGGCCAATTAGGGTGCATTTTGTAGGCCCTGTAGCCTTCTAAGGTCCCAAAATGGCAGACAGGAAGTGTATGCTAACTTCAAACAGGAAGTACTTAGCCACTTTAAAATGATAAGTGAGGGCCATCCAATGAGATTTATGGGGAAACCATGATGATCTCCCCATGGGGTTTATGGAATTCAAGCTACCCCGCTAGTGGGCAAGATTGAGCATAAAAGCCAGCACGGACAGGGACCGCCATGTTGATTGTCCCAATGGGACTGTGTAGTGTAAATAGTTCACTGCCCTGGGAAGACTTTACGTTGCCTTAATTAAAATATATCTTCTTCCAATCGCTGGCTTCCTGGTCATTAAACTGGTGATGAGGATGGGATTCAAGCCCACTTGTGCAACACACCATGGTCCAATTCTCAGACCCATGAAGACGAAGACAACTCTGGCTCAGAGATGGACACTGAGGACAATGCCGTGTCCGGAGCCGAAATCCCAGCAATACCCCTCCGGAGAGCATCTAGACAAAGTTGGTCTGCCCACCGCTGTTGGAAGCAGAGCCACGAGTGAAGCAGCACAGAAGACCTTTTCAGATGTTTGCAGAAGGGAAACGTTTGGACTTTGGGGTTAATGGTGTGATAACCCCCATGAGGCCCACAGGGAAACCGTAATTGATCTCACCGTGAGGCTTGCAGAATGCGAGCTTCCCTGCTAATGGACGGAGGCCCACCCAGCTGGGGCTCATAACATCGAGTATAAAAGCCGGCCTGGACAGGGACTGCCACAGTGGTTGTCGCAGCGGGACTGTGTAATGTAAATAGTTCACTGCCATGGACAAACTTTATACCTGTACAAATAAAGGGCTGGTTTAGCTCAGGGGGCTAGACAGCTGGTTTGTGACGCAGAACAAGGCCAGCAGCGCGGGTTCAATTTCCGTACCAGCTTACCCAAACAGGCGCCGGAATGTGGCAACTAGGGGCTTTTCACAGTAACTTCATACATGTGACAATAAAAGATTATTATTATTACACCTGCTTTTTGTCCCTGCTGAACATTTACGTGCTCTGAGGCAGCCCATGTCAACCTTAAACAATGTCTAAATCAAAACAAGGTATCTGCTCACCAAAATTGGCATCCAGATCACCCCCAGCAAAATCAGCGGAAATGTTATCAATGACAGTAGATAGGGGTGAAATTCATAGGATGGGTGGAGGGGGGGAGGGGGGGGGGGGGAGGGGGGGGAGGGGAATGAAGATTGGCATCAAACTGTTGCTGGGAACCAACCACATATTTTCCAACAAGCTAAGTAAGAAAGGTAGAGAATGCGGAGCTATCAGTATAGTTTGCAATCCAAGTGGGAGAGAAAGCTGAAGCAGGGAAGTCCCAAGATATGTGACCAGAGGGACACTCTTGTTAAAAGATCTCCTGAATATTGTTTGTGTTGTTGACGTTATTGTGTTGTTGACATAAGGGGCCATTAGTTCACTTGTTAAGTGCCTTATCATGTAGTTCAAAATAACACCAACCGTGCAGGTTCAATTCCTGCCCTGGCTGAGAAAGACTTGGGAGCTGTCTCCTTCGCTATGTCTCTGAGAGTGAAAGGCAATGACAAACTACCACTGACAAAAAGCAGCTTAGGAATAAGCATCAGCAGACAATGGCCAAGGGCCATCCTTTGGACAGAGCACATACATTGTTGAAGTAGAAGAATGAGAGATAATCTTAGTTTCTGAAGAACTGAAAATTAACAGAGGAAGGTTCATTAAGAGCATGTTATTTCTTATTAAAACTAGACACAATTGTATTACAGTGTAAAAAGAAAGTTCATTTTGGAGATGAATTAACAATTTTATCTATGTATATATATATATATATATATAAATAATATTTAAACGTTACATCAGCTGAACTTCACAGTTAGTGTTTCACTGGAAGCTTGCTTCACAGCTGAATAGCCAATGGGAGCTTCTTTCAAGTATTGAATTCGAAAGACAATTCTATTGTTATTGTTGAAGTGTAAAATCCACGAGATTTTAGCACTCTGTTTCGAAAGTTAAGTAACACAAAACAAATATTATGCACAGATATTTCTTTAACTGAGATGCAGCATGAATAGATCAGGGGAATAGATAGAGTAGACAGTCAGAGACTTTTTCCCCGGGTGGAACAAACCATTACAAGAGGCCATAAATTTAAGGTGAATGGTGGAAGATATAGGGGGGATGTCAGAGGTAGGTTCTTTACCCAGAGTAGTGGGGGCATGGAATGCACTGCCTGTAGAGGTAGTTGAATAGGAAACATTAGGGACCTTCAAGCGGATAGGTACATGGATTACGGTAGAATAATTGGGTGTAGATTAATTTGTTCTTAATCTAGCACAACATTGTGGGCCAAAGGGCCTGTTCTGTGCTGTATTTTTCTATGTTCTATGTTCTGTAAATATGCTGAATATATAAAATGCTGGCCATTTGACGTCTAGATGAAACTACAACAGTGAAAAGCGCAGCCTAATTTTTCATTCCTCATCAAAGAAAAAGAACAAAAAAAACACAATCTAGCTTTCTTGTCTCCGTGTTCTCGCCAGTAAATATTTGTGAAATAAACTGTTGTCAGACAGCCTTCCTTTATATTGGGGTCACACCGGTGGTAGTGAAGTGGACAAAAAGTGATATGCTTGAAGGAAAATAATGGTCAATTCCGCATTGTGAAGAAAATCAATATCATTTCTCGGAATATTACTTGTTTTCTAAAATGAATCCAAGGACCTGCATAAGGAAGAAAGTGGTTCTGTTTAATACCGTTGTGATAACAAGATTATGTCATTTAGGTTTTACAGCAAAAAAAACAGACGAGCTCAGAGGAAGAGGGTGCCAGCACTTGCTGCCCAGAGGTCATGCAGCATGGGCTACACAAGGAAAAACTGAAGCCAAAAGACAGCTTGATTCATCAAGACAGCCAGCGGGGAGCAAATCAAAACATTTGGGGTTCATTCACTTGACTTGGAAGGGCACAGACTAAGGAGGATAAACAAAGGAGCATTGTAGTGCTCTTCGAAGAGAGGTCTTTCCAAGATGATCATGTAAAACCAAATCCAGCAGAACATAACACAGCTGAATTTGGGATAAAAGTAAAATAGTACAAGATAAATAATGTAAAGCTTTAGCTTTTTTTTATAGGGATTGAATTGTTAAACAGAGAAGTTCTTGTCCAGAGCAACTTACATAAAAAGTGTTTGGCCACACAGTGATTGGGAACAAAGCTCAGTTCTGCTTTGTTCAAAGACCTACTAAGAATGAAAAGGCCAACATAACTGTAGCTGCTACCAAAATAAGCTCAGTAAAGCTGAACCATTTAGATGAGCATTTCCATTCAGATTAAATTCACTTTAATTGACTGCATTTAAGTAATGGTAAAGGGAAAATAATTAATAGCTGTTTAACTCATTAGAATATAATTTGTATAACTTTTAAAGGGATGTTTTTACAGTGTTGAGTTCCATGTTTTAAATTATACGTCTGAGTTATCTCATATTGGATTACTGCGTTTTGTGAATGCAATTCTGGAGTTTTGGTAACATTGTTGATTTTTTTAAATATATAATCAAATTGAAACCAATAGATTACTTTCAAAGAGTTTCCTTCATATTATTACAATAACATTAAGAAATAATATTACAAGCCAAAATATGACAGATGACAATACTCACTGTTTTGCAATTTTGCTCACAAATCTGATATTTCATCAACATACATTTATCTAGATTCAAATTAATTGTCGACTCGTCCATGTTACCACTTATCTGCTGGTCTATTATAAGTCATGTTATTTTCACCCCTGACCAATGTGAAGAGATGAGATCAGAGCCATGATGCAATGTTGCGAGTTACTACTGTATAAACACTTTGTGTATCACTAAAATTAATCCTTGCTCTTTTAGGGAGGTATTAATCCCTTTAGAACAAATGTTTTAAGTCTGCTATCAATATTTTACGTGTGGAATTCCATAGAATTCCATAGGAGTGTTAAATGTTGGTTACTGTCTGTGACACCCAACATAATTTCATGGCTTGGATATTTAACTCTTCATGTTACAGCCAGTCCCCGAGCGAAGTCCCTGAATTTGTTACCCTCTGACCTCTCTGTGGTCCTTCGGTATGGGCCCCAATTAGTTAAATTCCGGATTGGATACCCCCAAATTTTTATGCTCCCAGTTGAGGAAGGATGAAATGACTGCCTTTCTTTATTCAACCCCCTTCGATTTGTCAGATCAAGATTAATTTGAAAAGTATCCCGGCCCTTCGGAATCCTTTTCCCAGTCCCAATGTATTTTTGTTTTAAAAGGAACTAATTTAACCAGGCTTTCTCAAAGAAAGAGTGAGTTTATTGGTTACTAAAAATGTGAGAAAAAATAATAAAATGCAACCCATATACACAGAGAATAGAAGTGAGAACTGAGCCAAAAATAAATGTAAAAAAAGATATACAAGTCAGTCTTTGATTCGACTGTGATGAGAAGATGGTGAGGTGGTGCAGCCTTTGGAGATTCGTCATTCCACTACTGCTGACATCAGCAGTTAACCGTTGATTTGGAGATTCCAGGTTTCTGGAGTTTAGCTGAGAGGAGTTGTCCTGTTTCCTTTACAATTGTGGCTTTGTTGATTGACCTGCTTTCAACGATCAGAGAGAGAGAGAGGCAGAGACTTTTATTTTTCCTGCCAGAGCAGAGAGGGGGGCAGTCTTTCCTTGTTTCTAAGTAACACTCTGAGACTCCAACAATGGACCACACTGACCATGTCTACAGTTGGCTTTTTTCCCCGGGTTCCCTATGTATTTCTGGAAGCGGAAAACTCACAAACAGATCTGGGACATAACTTACAGGATAGAATTCCTGTTGAGATGATAATCAGCTTCCATTATCTCTGCAGGAGATTACAGTCAGCTTCTGTATTGCTGCTTCATTTGAAATGTCCCTGCCCGAAAACGACTCTGACATTCCATTGTTTCTCTCAAGGCTGTGTATAATTCACATCGCAGTTTTTCAGCCAGTCACTGAATTTAATTCTCTTGTAAATTAAATTATTTATATTATTTCATTTCATTTCATTTTTTTTCATTCATTTCAAATTCTTATAATGATAATCTTTATTAGCGTTACAAATAGGTTTACATTAACACTGCAACGAAATTACCGTAAAAGTTCCCTCGTCGCCACACTCTGGCACCTGTTCGGGTACACTGAGAATGTCCAATTCACCAAACAAGCATGGGCGCGATTCTCACCACGCCGGAGGGGAGAATCGCGGGCGGGCCGGGTGAATCACGACACGTCGCCCTGGCACCCCCCGCGATTCTCCCACCTCCCCCAAAATGGCATGTCGCGCTTTGCGACAGGCCGCTCAGAGAATCGACGCTCGCCGTTTCTCACGGCGACTGGCGATTCTCCGGCCCGGATAGGCCGAGCGGCCTGCCGAACCCAACCGGTTCACACTGGTGCCAACCACACCTGGTAGCTGCCGGCGTGAACAGCGCGCGGCCAGTAAGTGTGGGGCCTGTGGGGGGCGGAGGGAGGATCGAGCACCACCGGCGTGCTCATGAGGGTGCTATGTCTTTTCGTCCGACGTCATTTCGTCCAACGACACTTCGTCCACGTCTTTTGGTCCAACGTCTTTTTGTCCGCTCGTCTTTTGGTCCAACGTCATTTTGTCCGGTGATTTTTTTCGTCAAAGAATTTTTGTGACTTTTTACGAGTTTTTGTCGGATGATTTTCTTGCTCAAAGAATTTTTGTGACTTTTTGAGTGTTTTTGTCGAATGATTTTTTTTGTCAAAGAATTTTTGTGACTTTTTACGTGTTTTTGTCGGATGATTTTTTTAGTAGCATAACAATTTAGCATGACCAAACTTGCTTAGTAGCACTCCACTCCACTTTAACTTTTGTAAATAGAAATCTTCTCAAATGCACATAATATACAATAAAGGATCTTTATTACCAGCCTCTTTCCTTCAACGAGCCTCGTTAAAGGATAGTTATTATCGTTCTCTCCCCTTTAACGAGCCTCGTTAAAGGATAGATATTATCGGTCTCTTTCCTAATCCCGAATTCGCCCATCCAGAAATGGCAAAGTTCAGGGAAGGGCTAATAATAGGCAAAAAGGCTCAAATTCTTCGGGGAGATCAGTCGACGTCATGTACGCGATACAAGAAAATAACTGAACGCCTCAAAAGATTGGTCGTTGAATATGTTCCTACAGCGAAAATTGATTTCTTGAGTTGCTCACAATTTACATCAATTTTAAGTAATTTCGGGAATTCAACCTTAGTAAACTTTTAGATCTTTTTAAATGCATTTTTAGATTTTTTAACTGTTTAACTGCATTTTTCAGCTTGCATTTTACTTGCATTTCATCAATTACTTGCATTTTAGCAATTAAATTCACTTGCTGTATTGTGCCTGCTTTCTATCAATTAAATGCTTTTATACGGAGTTGATTTGTAATTGGTTAATTGGACGAAGTGACGTTGGACCAAAAGACGGGCGGACAAAAAGACGTTGGACCAAAAGACGTGGACGAAGTGTCGTTGGACGAAATGACGTCGGACGAAAAGACGCGACACGCTCATGAGATGTCTGGCCCGACAATCGGTCTCTAAAAGACGCACTCTTTTCCCTCCGCCGCCCCGCAAGATCAAGCCGCCATATCTTGCGGGGCAGCGGAGGGGAAGACGGCAACCACGCATGCGCGGGTTGGCGCCGGCCAACCTGTGCATACGTGGCTGATGTCACTTCGGCGCCGCCGGCCGTGTCATTCCCGGCGCGCCGCTTTGACGCAAGCGTCAAGGCCGGGCGCTCGGGATTCACGCGCTGCTGCTCCTAGCCCCCGGGGGGAGGGGGGGGAGAATAGGGGGCGAGGAGCGGCCTCCGATGCCGGAGTGAAACACTCCGGGTTTCACTTCGGCGTCGGCTGTTTGTCTCCCTTTGGGAGAATTGCGCCCCATATCTTTCGGGACTTGCTGGAGGAAACAGGAGCACCCGGAGGAAACCCACGCAGGCACCGAGAGAACGTGTAGATTCCGCACAGATAGTGACCCAAGCCAGGAATCGAACCCGGGTCCCTGGCGCTGTGAAGCAACAATGCTAACCACTGTGCTATTTTTCATGTCTTATTTTAAATATTGACATGTCTGTTTGTAATTTGGAGTTTTGATCCATCACCATGACAACATAATGAATGAAGGTGATCCAAGACTCACAATTGACAAATCATAGAGTATGTGAGTTCACCCCTAGATGCGGAATAACTTTACATAACATAGATAAGTATAAAGTATTTACCTTGCATGGTGCTAAGTGTTACAGATCGCTCAGGAAATCCAAGTTTCCATGATAACATTCACTTGAGGTCTAGAGCAATGAATAGAAACTTCAACTTTCTTGTCATCGTATGGCTGACCAGGAATCTCTCCCACCCATACCACCCGTCATTGGTGCGTGTTGGAAGAATTCGCAACTTGATACATTTTGGCTGTGTTTCAAACATACTTTTCTTGACCGTCAAGTCATGAGATGGGACTTAAACCGAGTGTTTGGCTCAGAGGCAAGGACACTACCCACTGCGTTATTCAATCTGCTCTTTACTGTGTACAGGTATGCCTAATCGTGCTGGCAAAATACTAGCAAAGCTCCTAAGGCATTGCTAAACCAAATCAGAGATTTTGTTGAAACAGCAGTATTATGCTAAGTTTTTTGATCAGCGACACTGATTTATTACCATTGGGAGGAACCCACAATCTGGCAGTAATGGGATGAAAGAAGTCTCAGATTATAGGCAGTATTTAATAGAGATGAAAAGCACTAGAAAGGGATTACTGTGCTACTGAAAACATTATACCATAGTGTACTGGGAACACTGTGGCAATTGTGGAGGAATTCCTATGATCTACAAGCACTGAGAGTCTCCTGAAATCTGGGGTGGTGGCGTTGGTGGGGTAAGGATATCATAAAGTTGAGTTAGTTGGATAATGAGGCTTGAGAACTTTGAAGGATTGAGGGTTACTGGGCGCTGGTAGTATGAAGGGACGAGTCCTAGATGCTTTGTGGGAAAAGGGGTCAGGAGAATGACACTGACCTTGGTCACTTACACATCATCAGGCTTCAGCCACACATGCTGTAGTTCTACATATTGGTCACTCCTTTTATACCACCAACTACCCCTACTCTGTCAGTGCTTTCCCCCATTGTCATTCCTTACATTCTTAAGATTTCCATTGCAAAATTCCCAATATAAAGCCATACGAAACAGAATTGATTCAAAGCAAAAGTTACTGTCTGAAGCCCCAAATCATTACAGAGATTGATAGCCAAGTAAAGTAACATCAATCTTCAGTAACAACATGCAAAATAGTCTCCTCCATATGATACCCACTTCAAGGATACCATCCTGCAGTTCATACAGCCACTAATATGGTGGTAATCATGTGAGGTGGACTTCAGACAGAAAGAAGAGGGAAACAGGTTAATCACAATCCCTCAACCCTATTTAGATATGGCAGTGCAGGCAGCTGGCAGTGTTAAAAAGGAATGATTTTTATGGGAGGGAAGATTTTCCTCGTGTAGTTTTTGGTGGGAGCTTTGAGTCAGTGTGTTTCAGAACCTATTTTACTTCACTTTACATCCTAAATCCAAAATGGGTGATCATTCAGAGGAGAATCCTTCCTAATCATCTCTGCTGCTCAATACATAGGTGTGATTAATGCAGAGATATGCACGAATTAAGGTTTGCGCTCATTTTGCTATTATTTATCCACTACTTCCCCCAGGATGTATTTGAAGTCAGCACGTTGCACCCAATTTTAGAATTTGTAATCTACTGGTATTGCCAGGGCAAAGTGATGGGGCGACTATGAGTTTAAACCCACACATCCCGGCTGATTTTATTTCACTGCACTTTGAAAAGTTTACATTTATATATCCACTTTGTTCAAGTTGATTGGTGGAAACAGGAAGAATAGATCACTATTATGTTTCTTTACACAGCAGCACAGAGGCTGAGAACAGAGCAAATTTACAGATTGAACTGATACGTTTGGTTCCTGGGATTGAGCAATGCAAAGGTCGAAGGGTGTTAGGGTGAGGGACGGTCCTTTTTCTTTAATGGTCACTTTGCTCACGTGACTTCAGGCAAGTTGCTGTTGCTGGGATATTTATCTTTCTGAGTTAGCCTCCTTTCATCTCCAGAGAAATGGTTTGCAAACCGGCGATGTTTGTTTCCAATGAGCCTCCAGGAAGTATTTCCCTAGCTGCAGGCCGAGGTCAAGAATCATCGGTTCCACTTGGAACATGTTCCTTATGAGTTCCAGCCACAAATTTGTTTTGGGAAAGCTTGCCCTCCCTCCACCATGCTAATGTCAGCTATAACTCAATCGGTAGCACTCTTGCTTCTGAGTCAAATTGTTGTGGGTTCAATTCCCATTGCAGACACTGGACAGCAGAATTCTGGGCTGATGTTCCAATGTTGTATCTGTCTGAGGTGCTGGACTTTGGAAGAGTCATTAAAATGAGGCCCTGTTGGCTCTCACAGGCCTCCCATGGTAATGATTCTACTAAAAGAAGAACGGGGGGGGGGGAGGGGGGGGGGGTTATCCCCTATCCCCTATCCCCTATCCCCTATCCCCTATCCCCAGTGTCTAAGCTAATGTTTATCCCTCAATCAGCATCACAAAAAAAGATTATCTGGTGATTATCACATTGTGGTTTTCAGGGATCCAGCTGTGCACACAGCGGATGCGATGCTTCTGACATTACAACAGTGGCCACTTTTCAAAGGCCCTTGCTTGGTTGGAAAGCATTGGGGCATTGCACCAGGTGCTACATAAATGCAAGCCTTTTTTCTTTTAAGAGGGATGCACTTTTTTACAGATATCATAGTAACCGGTGTTAGTTCCAAAACTCAATACATCTGGAGCAATATGAACGACACATAAATTAAATCATATATAATTATAATATTTATTAGTGTCACAAGTAGGCTTACATTAACACTTTAATGAAGTTACTGTGAAAATCTCCTAGTCGCCACACTCCGGCATCTGTTTGGGTACACAGAGGGAGAATTCAGAATGTCCAATTCACCTAACAAGCACGTCTTTCGGGACTTGTGGGAGGAAACTGGAGCACCCGGAGGAAACCCACACGGAGCATGTACAGATTCTACACAGACAGTGATCTCAGCCGTGAATCAAACCTGGGACCCTGGCGCTGTGAAGTATCAGTACCAACTATTCTAAGCACCGTTTTTACAAAAAACTGCAAAAAGTTAAGAAAATTGGGGGGGCAGAGTCCCAAAGACTCAAGTCCTCAACGCCTATGAGGAATGGGCCCTGGAAAAGGAGACATTGCCCGAGGAGAGAGTAGTCATCGTCAGAGAGGTTGGCCTGCAGTGAGAGGTGAGGATCCACTGTCCTTCACCCAGATGACCTGTCTAAAGTCATGTCAGACAAAATGATCCTTCCCTCTCACTGACCACATGTTCATTCTCTCGCAGGATGTTCATCTGAAGCGGCTGGGCCATCTGGAATCATTCCCCCTCTGCAACCCAAGAAATCACCTTGGAGGAGAGCTCCAAGGAGACCGTTGGCAAGGCACCACAGCTATCACCCGCACCTTCACCAGCGGAGAGACACACATCTCGATGGGTAATATCAGTGGACAGGCTTTTGGGGCACAATCTGGTGAGCACCATGCAGTTGCTGATGCACATTAGATGGAGGCAGGAACATCCCAGGGAGACAACAGTCGGAGTTCTGCTGGATCCCACGACACAGCTGGGTCCCAGCCAGATGCCAAGCCTTAGGACAAGATTCTCCCAGATCTAATGCAGATGATAGGACACAGCCATGAGATTAAGGAGGGGGTATCAACGACATTCCAGCAACTGCAATGCCGGTTGGAGTTCCAAAGGCTGCAGGTGCAGGAGACGGAGCCGACAATATTTGGCACTGAGGCCAACACTTCCATGGTGGTGATCCTCGTGGTAAACCTGGAGCACGACATCTGCGTCTTCGGTAATGATGTCCAAGGCATTGCTCAGTGTGAAGATCATGGCTCAGGGCCTCGGCATCATGTCCCAGTCGCTGAGGTACTTGTCCCAGACACAGGTGAACATTGGCGAGGCACTGCAGAGCATGGCTAGTCATGAAGAGCATCACTGAGGGCATCGACACCATGGTGGAGACAATGGGTGTCAGGCAGAGCCAGATGACTCAGAGGCCTCTGGAGTTCACTCCAGCTGCCCTTCCGTCCCATACAGTCCCCAGGGCCCCGCGGGCACCTCCAGGGAGGAGGAAGCTCTGGAGGTTGACCCAGGGCCAGCCACGAAGGAGACTACAGTGGTTTCCATTTCTTCTGAATACCCACTCCTGACTCCAGCACAAAAGGATACTGCGGGTAAAATAAAGGCAAATTTTAAGTTGTTTCACAAGTATATTAAGGGGGAGAGGATAACTAGGGAAAGATTAGGGCCCATTAAGGACCGCAGTGGTAATTTGTGCCTGGAGACGGAGGATGTAGGTAGGTTTCTAAATGAATACTTCGTGCGCAGTGTTCACTCGTGAGAGGGGTGGTGTGGGTATAGAAATCAGGGAGAATGACTGTAATAAAATTAAAGTGATTAACATAGACAGTGAGGAGGTTCTGAGTGGCCTGGCAGGCTTAAAGATAGGCCACTCTCCAGGGCCAGATGAAATGTATCTCAGGCTGCTGAGTGAGGCAAGGGAGGAAATAGCAGGGGTGCGGGCAACAATTTTCAATTCCTCTTTGGCCACACGAGAGGAGGACTGGAGGATAGCCAATGTGGTACCATTATTTAAGAAGGAAGGAAGGAAGGGATAAACCAAAAAACTACAGGCTGGTCAGTCTAACTATTGGGTGGGGAAACGATTAGAAGCAATTCTGAGAATCAGAATTAATCTGGCGAGACAGGGATTAATCAAGAATAGTCAGCATGGTTTGTTAAGGGAAAGTCATGTCTGACCAACTTGATCAAGTTTTCAAAGTGGTGACCAGGTATGTAGATGAGGAAAATGCATTTGACGAAGTCTACTTGGGCTTCAGAAGGCTTTTGACAAGGTCCCACATAATACACTGATAGCGAAGGTACGATCCCTTGGGATTCACGGAAAGTTGGCAAATTGGATCGAAAATTGGCTGAGTGGCAGGAAGCAGAGGGTGATGGTCGAGCGTGTATTTCTGATTGGATGTCAGTATCCAGTGGGGTCAGGCAGGGATCAATAATGGGGCCCTTGATGTTTGTGCTTTACATGAATGATTTAGGTATGAATGTAGGAGGGTTGATCAGTAAGTTTGTGGATGATACAAAAATTGGTGGGGAGGTAAATTTGTGAGGAGGATATCCTTTGAATACAGGAGGATATCGACTGGCTGGTCAGATGGGCTGATCAGTGGCAAATGGAATTCAATCCAGAAAAGTGAGATGATGCACTTGGTCAGGACAAACAAGGCAAAGGAATACATGATCAACTGCAGCACCCTGGGAAGCACTGAGCTGCAGAGGGATCTTCGTGTCCCTTAAGGTAGTAGAGCAGGTGGATTCTGGGTTTAAGAAGGCATTTGGTATATTTGCCTTTATTAGCCAAGGCATGGAGTTTAAGAGCAGGGAGGTTATGCTGGAACTGTCTCAAATGTTTGTTTGACCACAGTTCGAGTATTGTGTGCAGTTCAGGAATCCCCATTACAGGAGGGATGTGATAGCACTGGAAAGGATGCAGAGGAGATTTACCAAGATGTTGCCTGGACTGGAGAGTGTTGAAGAGAGATTGGATAGACTTGGATTCTTTTCCGTGTAGCAGAGGAGACTGAGGGGGGACATGACTGAAATATATAAAATTCTGAGGGGCAGAGATAGAGTAGACAGGAACAAACTTTTCTCTTTGGCGGACGGGTCAATGACCACGGGGCACAGATTTAAGGTACTGAGCAGGAGGTTTAGAGGGATTATGAGGACAAACCTTTTTACCCAGAGGGGAGTGGGAGTTTGGAATTTGCTGTCTGAAAGGGTGGTGGAGGCAGAGATCCTCAAAACATTTAAGAAGGGCAGCACGGTGGCCTAGTGGTTAGCACAGCTGCCTCACGGCGCTGAGGTCCCAGGTTCGATCCCGGCTCTGGTTCACTGTCCGTGTGGAGTTTGCACGTTCTCCCCGTGTCTGCGTGGGTTTCACCCCCACAACCCAAAAATGTGCAGAGTAGGTGGATTGGTCACACTAAATTGCCCCTTAATTGGAAAAAATAATTGGGTAATCTAAATTTATATGAAAAAAAACATTTAAGAAGTATTTAGATGTACATCCCAGGGCATTCAAGGCTATGGGCCAAGTGCTGGTAAATAGGATTAGAATGGTTAGGTGGTTGTTTTTGACTGGCACAGACTCAATGGACCAAAGGGCCTTTTTTGAGTTGTATGGTTCTATGGCTCTATGACTCTATCTCAAGGGCAGCAGACAGAACAGGGTGGCACGCTGATGCTAGTGACACCGGTAAGTCAGCCGGGGCCCCTGGCTCCAGGCCGTCCTGAGGATGCCCGCCAAAGGCATCAAAGGCCACTGGGCATTGATGGCAGCAGGCTGACCTCACCTCTGATGTATATCCTGGAGACATATCCAGCCATAGCAGTAGATCACAGAAGACCAAGAAGAGCAGGATGCACTGAGTGGGCACGGGAGAGGTCACCGGCACAGTGGTCCAAGATCAAACGCTCCCGAAGCAGGCCCCGGGATGGGTGTGGGCGTACTGCCAGCAGAAGGACAGGAGCCAGGCTTTAGCACAAATTGAGGAGCGCAGGAGTTTTCCTCATAGAGAGTTATAATCATTCTCCTGCCTTGAATGGTGATCCACTGACAGTGCCAACATAGGCCCATCACCCTGGAGTGGTGTTACACAGACCATTGGAGAGCTGAACAGGGTGGTAAAGGAGGGGACAGTGTGATGGCGGGGGTGGGGTGGGGGGGGGGGGGGGAGAGAGAAGGGAATGAGGGAAGGGAGGGAAAGGGGGGAGGGTGGGAGATTGGAAAGGAATGGGGGTGGGAGGGAGGGAGGGAATGGGGGAGGGCGGGGGACTTCGATGGAGGGAAATGGGGACAGAGGGTGGTAATAGGGGGAGGGTAGGGGAATGGGAACGGGAGGGAAAATGGGGGAGGTATGGAAATGGGGAAGGGGAAATGGGGAGGGACGGAGGAAAACGGGAGAGTGGGGGGATTGGGGTAGGGAGGAAAATAAGGGGAGGAGGAATTGGGTGGAGGGAGGGAAATGGGGGAGGTAGACTGGGGGAGATATTGGGGTGAGGGAGGAGGGAGAAATGTTGATCTGTCAGACACAACCTCGTTCGAGACAAATGTAGGACTGGGCAGGCCTCCTTTGTCCTCCCGGCACGTTGGACCCTTGTCGCTGCCTGTCCTCCATCCTTTGGCCCCTCCTCGGGCTCTTCCTCCAGTCACTGCTGGACTGCCTGCTCCTCCTCCTCAGATGAGGCCGCATTTCCCTCCATCTGTTCCAGCCCCACTGCTGCGGCATCACAAAGCAGGAGAGCCTCTGCAGGTGGACTGCAGTGCACCACCTGAGCAGCGAAGGCATTGGAACTACATTTTAAGCAGGCCAATGCACTGCTCAACAACAGCACAGGTGACACTGGTTAGCAATATGGCTTCCAGCACCAGAGTCCCAGGTTCGATTCCTGCTTGGGTCACTGCCTGTGCGGAGTCTGCACGTTCTCCCCATGTGTGCGTGGGTTTCCTCCGGGTGCTCCGGTTTCCTCCTACAGTCCAAAGATTAGGGGGGGTGATTCTCCGCACTCACGACGGTGCGGAGAATAGCGGGGGTCGTAAATTTTTACGGCCACGCTAGTCTGACGACCTCCCGCTATTCTCCCCCCCCCCCCACGCCCGCCTCCCGACACGAATCGCTGCCCGCCGTTTTTTTACGGCGAGCAGCGATTCTCAGCTGGCCGATGGGCCGAAGTCCAAGCCCTTTACGGCCGTTTTTACGAACGGCAAACACACCTGGTCTGACCGTTCGTAAAAATGGCCATAAAGTTGGGATCTTGGGAACCATGGCACCAATTGGCACGGCAGTACCACGGCGGGTACTTACCCCGCGCACTCTTTGTCCTTCCGCCGCCCCGCTGTATCCATTCGCGGGGCGGCTGAGGGGCATCCCGGCCCGCGCATGCGAGGGTTTCGCGCAAATGCGCGATGACGTCATCCGCGCATGCGCAGGTTGGAGTCTTCCAATCCGCGCATGCGCGGCTGACGTCATGTGACGCGTCAGCCATCGCAAACTCTGGCAAGCGGGCTTAACGAAATTCATTAAGCCCGCGATGCCGGAGTTCACGGTCGCGGCATGCTAGCCCCGACCGGGGACCAGAATCAGTTCCCAGTCCCGGGGGGGGAGGCTGGCGTCAAACCCACCCGTTTTTGACGCCAGCCTCACGATTTCTCCCGGTTTGGGAGAATCTCACCCAAGGTGGGTGGTGGTTAGGTGGATTGGCCATGCCAAATTGCCCTTAGGTTAGATGGTGTTGGAGGGTTATGGGGACAGGGTGGAGCTGTGGGATTAAGTAGGGTGCACTTTCCAAGAGCAAGTGCAGACCCGTTGGGCCGAATGGCCTCCTTCTGCACTGTAAATTCTATGTTTCTGTGACAACATGGGCCTCATTATAACAAATCTCAGGCCTCCGCATCTGCATAATCAGCCATGGCCTAGGCGGGTATCCCTTGTTCCCCCACCCAGCCAACCCATCACCCTTGGGTGCTCCTCAAAGACACCGGGGATCTCCTTGTACCCCAGGATGTAGCTGTCATGCACGATCCCAGGGTAGTGGACATGCATGTGCATGATTTGAAGAAGTGGTAACAAACCTTAACATTCAGGGAGTTGAACCCTTCCTGTTAATATGGGGCATACCCGGGGAGCACAGTGGCACAGTGGTTAGCATTGCTGCCTACGGCGCTGAGGACCCGGGTTCGAATCCCAGCCCTGGGTCACTGTCCGTGTGGAGTTTGCACATTCTCCCCGTGTCTGCGTGGGTTTCACCCACACAACCCAAAGATGTGCAGGGTAGGTGGATTGGTCCTGCTAAATTGCCCCTTAATTGGAAAAAATGAATTGGGTACTCAAAATTTATTTAAAAAAAGAAAAAGAAAAAATAGGGCACTCCCTGAAGTCCCTGTGCTTGCAAGGCGACATGCGTGTCATTAGTCACCCCTAGACCTGCAGCATTCCAGCAATAGCAGAAAATACTGCAGCCTGGACATCTTGGTGGGCCTGGTCCACCTCGAAGGTGATATAATCTGATGCCCGGGCATACAGAGCATCCATGACCTCCCGGATGCACCTGTGGGTGGAAGATTGTGATATGCCACACAACGCTCGAGCTTTGGAAAGACCTGGTGGCATAAATGGCTGCAGTGACCTTTACAGCCATTGGAGCAGGTATCCTCCTCCTCCTCCAGGGGATGCCCTGTCTGCAAGGACGTGACACAGATGCCGCACTGTCGCCCTGTTAAGAGACGTGGGATGGAATTCTCCGATCCAGCGCTGGGTCGGAGAATTTCTTGGGGGGGGGGGGGGGGGCACGTGAATCCTGCCATGCCGCTCCGTCGCCGGACACAGGCCACTACGTGACACGGGACACGGGGCTGGTTTAGCTCACTGAGCTAAATCGCTGGCTTTTAAAGCAGACCAAGCAGGCCAGCAGCACGGTTCGATTCCCGTACCAGCCTCCCCGGACAGGCGCCGGAATGTGGCGACTAGGGGCTTTTCACAGTAACTTCATTGAAGCCTACTCGTGACAATAAGCGATTTTCATTTTTTCATAAAAGCAGTCCCCCCCACCCCCGGCAATTCTCTGCGCTCGATGGGCTGAGTGTCCGCTGAGTCTCGCCGGCGTTGTTTGCGTATGGTCCTACCCTTCGGGACCTTGGACTCCAAGATGGCCTCCACGGTGGCCAGGCCCGCAACCAATCGGCGGGCGAGCTCATTACGGGGTGGGCCTATGTTCCTCCGCACCGGGCCCCTGTAGGGCTCCTCCATATTGCCCGGGGGCTGGCACGGAGATGGCCGTGGCGCACATACGCAGACCCGCGCAGGCCGTGGCATGCGCATGTGCGGACCCGCGCCGGACATGGCGGGCCAGCTTTTGGCGCCGGAGCAGCGCACAGCACTCAGGATGCCTGGGCCTGGAGGCCCATTGACACCTGTGTCGCTTGGACCGGTTTTGCGACGGCGTCAACACTTGGCCGAGATTTCGGAGAATCCTGGCCATGGTATCCGTCAGCTCATTGAGTGATCAACAAAACCGCTACATCTTGGGCCATCGCTGGCCTCCCCTTCTGGGTCCCTCCTTAGCTTAATGGGTGGACCAGGTCTTCAGGGTGTGCGGCGGCACCTACACATGGGGAGCCACCTCCAGTCTGTGTTGGTGTTGCTGCGATCTCTGGCTTCTGCTCGCCTTGGCTACCTCAAGCAATGCGAGGTCCGTGAGATCAACTCCAGCAAACAGCGTTTTATCTGGAAGGAATTGGAGGAGAGACACTGCCAATCAGTTTGGGTTTCCACCCTGGGACCCCCTCAAATCCCCCAAGCCAACCCCAGACCACTGCCGGGAACATTAGAGAGGACGGGCTCAGCTGCCACCTGCTCATCCACACTTACCCTTTGGTTTTGAAAAGGTGCACAGTGGTGAAGCCTTGCCCTTTAGTGTTTAATTGTTGGCAGCTGTCTCTTTGGTGCTGCTGTCTATAAAAACTTCAGACACTTCCACCAGTTTATTGTTCAAAACAGGTTTTACCCAGGAGCCCTTGTTACAAGTAATACAAAGCACAATCAGAAGTTTACAATTCAACCAAATTTATCATCAAACACAATTGGCGGAATTCTCCATTCCTGAGACCTCTCCCTGGCCCGACGGAGAAATTGGCAATCGGGCGGAGAAACCCCGTTTGCACCCGAATCAGGATCGCTGCCGTTTTTCGGAAGCTCCGCCACCTCCAAATCGGCTTCATCGAGGCGCGCGCCCGATGGGCCGAGTTCACGGCCGCGCAGGTTGCGTGTGGTCTGAGATTTTGTAAATCCGGCATGGTGGCTGTATCCAGCGCCGCCACAGTCGGGGTTGAGCCATGCTGCTGGTAGGGGGCTTCAGCGAGGGCTGGGAGGACTGGTGGGGGGTGTCCAGGGAGTGGTCAGGGGTTGTCCAGGGGGTGTTTTATTGTCTGAAATGTATGAGGTTTTATTGTACGAGATGTTTCCTCCAGCAGCGCAGGTACAGAATGAAGCTGCTGGGGATACACAGGCTCTTGTACTCCGCCTTACTGGGTGGAACCAGCAGGCAGATTTGACCAATGATATAGCAGTCTCAGGTACCTCCCACACCAATGGTCTTACAGCATTATCCAGGGTCCCGTAATACCCCTAATACCGACTACCACATTCACCCCCTGTTAAAAAAACGAGTCCGGCAGGGTGGTGGTCTCGCGTTATACAGTGTTAGAGGTTGAGGTTATGGTGGTACCCGGTATACATTAGCACAGTGTTTTGCCTCGTTACATGCCACAACTATTTACAGTATTTATTTACAGTCAGAATGAAGCAATTAGTCGATCGGGGGCCCTGGTCGTCCTCTGCGATCGTCGTAGCTTCGGCGGTGATTCAGGTGCCAGCTCGGGCATCCGTGGCTCCGGGAGCATGTCTTCGGCTTCTTCGCCAGCTTCATCACCCCTGGATGGGACCGGTGGGAGGACCGATCCACCTGGGAAGGGGGCGGCTGTGGGGTGCGCCAGTGGGAGGGAGGGGGTGGTAGTGGTGGGGGTGTGGGTGGGGGTGCAGCGGGCGGCAGGTCCCGAAGGGAGACCGTATCCTCTTGGCCGTCGGGGTACGCCATGTAGGCGTATTGAAGGTTAGCGTGAAGGAGGTGGACCAATGGGTCCGACTTGTGCGCCCGCACGTGTTTGCGGAGTAGGATGGGTTCAGGAGCTGCTAGCCAGGTTGGGAGAGAGGTCACGGAGGAGGACTTGCTAGGGAAGACAAGGAGACATTCGTGAGGTGTTTGGTTGGTCGTGGTACACAGCAGTGATCGGATGGAGTGGAGAGCATCCGGGAGGACCTCCTGCCAGCGGGAGACTGGGAGATTCCTGGACCATAGGGCCAGTAGGACGGTCTTCCAGACCATTCCGTTCTCCCTCTCTACCTGTCCGTTTCCCCGGGGGTTGTAACTGGTCGTCCTGCTAGAGGCAATGCCCTTGCTGAGCAGGAAGTGACGCAGTTCGTCGCTCATAAAGGAGGACCCCCTGTCGCTGTGAATGTAAGCGGGGAATCCGAACAGGGAGAAAATGGTGTGGAGGGCTTTTATGATGGTGGGTGTGGCCATGTCGGGGCAGGGGATGGCGAATGGGAACCGAGAGTACTTGTCAATCACGTTCAGGAAGTACGTGTTGCGGTCGGTGGAGGGGAGGGGCCCTTTGAATTCCATACTGAGGCGTTCAAAGGGATGGGAAGCCTTTATCAGGTGCGCGCTTTCTCTGGCCTGTAGAAATGCGGCTTCCACTCCGAGCAGATTTGGCAGTTTCTAGTGGCGGTCCTGACCTCCTCGATGGAGAAGGACAGATTGCGGGTCTTGATGAAATGGAAGAATCGAGTGACCCCCGGGTGGCAGAGGTCCTCGTGGAGGGCCCGGAGTCGGTCCACTTGTGCGTTGGCACATTTGCCGCGGGATAGGGCATCAGGAGGCTCATTTAGCTTCCCGGGACAATACAAGATCTCGTAGTTGTAGGTGGAGAGCTTGATCCTCCACCGTAAGATCTTATCGTTCTTTATCTTGCCCCGCTGTGCATTATCGAACATGAAAGCAACCGACCGTTGGTCAGTGAGGAGAGTGAATCTCCTGTTGGCCGGGTAATGCCTCCAATGTCGCACAGCTTCTACTATGGCCTGGGCCCCCTTTTCAACTGAGGAATGGCGGATATCTGAAGCGTGGAGGGTGCGTGAGAAGAAGGCCACGGGTCTGCCCGCTTGGTGAGGGTGGCCGCCAGAGCTACGTCGGACGCGTCGCTCTCGACTTGGAAGGGAAGGGATTCATCGATTGCGTGCATTGTGGCCTTTGCAATGTCCGCTTTGATGCGACTGAAGGCCAGGCGGGGCTCTGCCGACAGGGGAAAAACCGTGGGCTGGACTAGTGGGCGGGGCTTGTCCGCATAGTTGGGGACCCACTGGGCATAATATGAAAAAAATCCCAGGCAGCATTTCAGGGCCTTGGAACAGTGTGGGAGGGGAAACTCCATGAGGGGCGCATGCGTTCGGGATCTGGGCCTATAACTCTATCGTGCACGACGTAGCCGAGGATGGCTAGACGGTCGGTGCTGAACACGCATTTGTCCTTGTTGTAGGTTAGATTAAGGATTTTTGCGGTATGGAGGTATTTACGGAGGTTGGTGTCGTGGTCCTGCTGGTCATGACCGCAGATGGTGACGTTATCGAGATACGTGGCCCGCAAGCCGTACCGGTCAACCATTCGGTCCATTTCCCGTTGGAAGACCGAGACTCCATTTGTGACACTGAAGGGAACCCTTAGGAAGTGGTAAAGCCGCCCATCTGCTTCGAATGCAGTGTATTTGTGGTCGCTAGGGTGGATGGGGAGCTGGTGGTAGGCGGACTTCAGATCCACCGTGGAAAATACCTTGTATTGTGCAATCTGATTGACCAAATCAGATATGCGGGGGAGAGGGTATGCGTTGAGTTGCGTATACCTGTTGATGGTCTGACTATAATCGATGACCATCCTATGCTTCTTCACGGTCTTTACAACCACTACTTGAGCTCTCCAGGGGCTGTTGCTAGCCTCGATAATACCTTCCTTCAGTAACTGCTGGACTTCCGACCTAATGAAGGTCCGTTCCTGGGCACTGTACCGTCTGCTCCTGGTGGCGACGGGTTTGCAATCCGGGGTGAGGTTCGCAAAAAGGGAAGGCGGCTCGACCTTGAGGGTCGCGAGGCTGCAGACAGTGAGGGGGGGGGGGGGGGGGCCGTATAGTGCCACCGAATTTAAAAGTTAAACTTTAGAGGTTACATTGGAAATCTAACCCTAGGAGCGTGGCAGCGCAGAGGTGAGGGAGGATGTAGAGGCAGGAATTTTAAAATTCCCTTTCCTGGACCGTGAGGTTCGCTAAGCGGAACCCTTTGATCTCTACAGAGTGAGATCCGGAGGCCAGGGAGATTCTTTGATTAACTGGGTGGATGGGAAGGGAACAGCTCCTTACCGTGTTGGGGTGTATGAAGCTCTCTGAGCTTCCGGACTCAATCAGGCAGGATGATTTATGCCCATTGATGAACATTGTCATTGTCGCGATCGAGAGCGTTCGGGGCCGAGACTGGTCCAGGGTCACCAACGCAAGTCGTGGCAAAAGCTGGAAGTTTTCTTCGGGCGATGTGTGGTTATCCAAATCGGGGTCCTGAGACTCCAGCCAAGATGGCAGTGCCCACTGGTCGCACATGGCTGGGGGTGTGTAAGATGGCAGCGCCCGTCCGTCGCATGTGGTTCCTGGGGAGCAAGATGGCACCACCCGGGGCCCACACGTGGCTCTGGGAAAGGAAGATGGCGGCGCCCGCTGGCCGTATGTGGCCCGTAGAGAAGGTTGGGGTGGCGGTCCCGGTTCGCCCGCTCCTCCACCTGCAAAGGGTGCGGCGACTGCCCGGGCCTGGCATAACGCCACAAATGGCCCTTTTCGCCGCACCATTTGCAGGTTGAGGAGCGGGCCGGGCAGAGCCGCCGGGGGTGCTTGGCTTGCTCACAAAAATAGCAGCGGGCTCCCCGGGGTTGCCTGGTAATCGTGCAGCACAAGCTTGCGGGGGGATGGGGGATGCATCGTAGTCGGCCGCAGGGGGGTTCCATGCTGCCCAAGGGGCTGCACGCATTGGGGACATCCACGTGGGCATTTTGGGAGGTAACATCCATGGAGCTAGCAAGGGCCCGTGCCTCCTTGAAGCCTAGTGTCTCTTTTTCTAGCAGCCGCTGGCGGATTTGGGAGGACAGCATACCTGCAACGAATGCATCCCGGATCAAACGTTCTGTGTGGTCGCTGGCTGAAACTTGTGGGCAGTCACAGTTCCTACCTAACATCAGGAGCGCACGGTAGAAGTCCTCCAGTGATTCCCCAGGGATTTGGCGCCTCATCGCTAGCAGATGTCGGGCGTAGACCTGATTCACTGGGCGAATATAGTGTCCTTTCAACAGGGCCATCGCGTCCTCGAAATTGTCCGCATCCTCGATGAGGGTGTAGATTCTAGGCTCACCCTCAAGTGAAGAACTTGCATCTTCTGGTCCTCCGTGGGCATAGCTGTGGTTGTCCTGAGGTACCCGTTGAAGGTCGCCAGCCAGTGTTTGAAGGTTGCCGCTGCGTTTGCCATGTGGGGGCTGAGTTGCCGACACTCCGGATTGATTCGGAGCTCCATTCTTTAAGATCTAGTACAATAAATTGATGCTCGATCAATGACTACAGAAGCGAGATTGGATGACAATTGTACTCGATGTTTCCCCCAGCAGCGCATGTACAGAATGCAGCTGCTGGGGAGACACAGGCTCTTATACTCCGCCTTACTGGGCGAAACCAGCAGGCAGGTTTCACCAATGATATTGCTGTCTCAGGTACCTCCCACACCAATGGTCTTACAGTATCAACCTGGGTACGGTAATACCCCTAATACCGACTACCACACCAGCTTTAAGTGTTGAAGCAGGATTCGTGAGCTTCTATGAGATCAAAACTGCCGCCACGCCAGGACTGATTCAACAACTGTTAATAGGCAAGCACCAGAGCCAAGTGGAGCACAATCGATTCCAATGACAAATGGTGCGGGATTTGTGATTGACACTCAGGAGGCTGACAAGCTGCAGCCGTATATACACACTTCACTCACCTCACCCGTCATGCCAGCCAACAAGATGGCAGGGAGCAGAGCGACATCCTGTTTTACGGACGCCGAACACGAGCTCCTGTTGGATGCCATGGAGGTGAGGTGGGCAACCTTGTACCCCGACACGGGAAGAAGGTTGCCAGCTGCCACCGTTCGCCGTGCCTTGGCGCAGGTGGCAGAGGCTGTCAGTGCCATCAGCAACACTGTTTGGACCGACCAGCAGTGTCAAAAAAAACTACACAACCTCCTCAGGACAGCCAAGGTGATTCAGTAGCACTGTGGCCCGTGCCAACCTCCCCGTCCCACACACCAGTAACTACACCCCCCACCGGGAGGGTAACGGAACCCCCAATCTGGACTACATGCCGGCACCCATACCGGCCACCAAGGCTGCATGCCCTGAAGTCACCTGCTACCCTACGCTGGGTTGGACATATCGGACTGTCTAACACTGTGATTTTTCTGTGTCCCCCCCACACCCACCACCACCCCACCCCCACCCCCACACCACCCTCACACCATCCTCACATCCACCACCAACCTACATCACCCTCACACCACTCCCACACCCCGCTCTATCTGTACTCCCCTTCCCCAACACAGGCCGACCGATCCCAAGAACTAGCTGACGTCCAGACGGTTTTGGACTTCTGGAATGGACAGTCCCATTGATCGCGGAGATGAAGTTCCAGAGCCAGCGACTGACTGCATGAGGGGTTGTCGGCGCGCATCCAACAATTGCAGGCGCAAGTGGAGGAATCCAACCACTTTGGAGGTGCAGGAGCAGGAGATGGTGCCGGCCATGTGTGCCACACAGGCCGATACCACAAGGGAGGCCTCTGCAGTGGAGGCCTTGGGGGGGGAGGGCGGGGGGGCGAGGATTTTGGCCATAGATCGGCATGTCCAAGGCATGGGACAATCTGTGTTGGCGGTGGCCGAGACCCAGGACAGGGCTGCCCTCTCACAGACAGCCATGTGTCAGAGCCATCTGGGCATTGCACCGGTGCTCCTGAGCATGGCCCAGCCACAGCGGCCATGTCCGAGAGCATCGTCGGCATTGCCCAGACGCTGGCCGACCTGGTGCTTACACAGTGGGCTCGGTCCCAGAGGGAGATGGTCCACTCCCTGCGTTCCATGGGCGCGAGCATGCAGACCCTGGTCAAGGTGGAAGCGGGCCTCCAGGACTGGCAGCACAAGCTGGCAGCGGAGCCTCAGGGGTTAGCTCAGCTCACACCTCTGTCCCATGGAGTAAGCCGGGGGCCATTCAGGCACCCAGTGGTGATGGGGCCTGTGCCGGTGACTTCTGTAGGGGAGGTGCTGGAACACTGCAGCATCTTGGACTCCCCCCCCCCCACCTCCTGTCCCTGTCCTTGGTGCATCTGCTAGGCAGTGGACAGAACAGGGTGGCACCATGCCACCTGGCACACCCGAGCAGCAGCGGGCCCACCCTGGCCCAGTCGCCCAGAAAACAGCCGCCAAAGGGGGCCCAGGCCGCCAAGGTGGAATTACAGCAGGCAGCCTCCACTTCTGATGTACTGTCTGGGGCTCCACCTAGACGTAGCGTGTCAGAAGCCAGAAAAGTAGAAACCAGTTAAGTTCGCACGGGGGCAGGTGACAGTTTAACGATCGGGGCTCGGGCACGAATCTCTATATATATTTTCACATTACACACCTGTGCATAATGTTACAACCTGCCTTGGTGCTCTGTCAAAAGCGTGTAAGAGATGGGCTGATCTGGGCTGGGGGCTGAAGGGACGTGGGTGGGGTAGTGTGTGGTGATATGCCTGTCCACAATTCTGTTTGTATTAGCAAAGCGACCTCCAACCACACCTGGCAGTTGGTAGTAAGCTGCACAAGAAGATAGTCGCACTTAGACTAGCTCCAAGAGAATTCACTGAATTCATTTAGTAGCCATCGTCTATTTTATAGTTTACTAGTTATCTATTCCACGTGCCTGTTAATAAATCATCTTTATAGTTAAACAGTTATATGTTCTGTGCACATCATTCCAATGGTTATATCGCAGAATGGACGGACATTAGGGGTGGGCTTGGCTCAGAGACTGCAGTTCAGTCAGCGCTCATCGCTCCAGTCCCCCCCCCCCCCGCCCCCCCCCCGCCCCCAATCCCCACCCAAACCTCCATTGTCCCCACCCCAGGGATTTGATGGGACCGTGTGATGGAATGGCCAGCTCGCATGCAGGATCACCCAGGTGGACGGTGGAAAGTGCTACTGTGGGCAGTTGTCAGATGTTGTCAAACGATGCGGAGCACTAGAGCACATTGCTGAGCGGGTTGTCATCATCCTCCATCCCATGGACCATGCCCACTGTTACTGCCAGCCCAGGGCCTGCACCCTGTAATACGGCAGGTATGTATAACGGAAAGGGTTGCTGGTGGTGGGGTGGGTGGGGAGGTGTGGGTGGGTTGGGGGCCCAGACTTGACCAACTGTCTGTCTCTGCTCAGTGTATTCGAACTTGGCTGTTTGTATTCCCATCAGGCCTGCATGTGGGCTGACTGTGGTTTAATTTAAAATGTTCAATTCTCAATTTAAGGTGTCCAAATATATATCAGGCCTAAAATTCAGTCCATTGTCCATTTTACCATAGTGCTGACACTCACGGAGTGCAGGCACACTGTTCTGGCATCAAAGCTTGCTGGATTTGCAGTGCGCTAATCATCCTCTCAGGCATGGCACATGTGCTCTCAATGAGTTGAGGAGCGTGAAGTGCTCTCACAACTAACAAGGTTAATTCCTCATTTGAAATAGTCTTCAGCTGTGAAGCTAGAGGCTGCTCACAGTCAAAGGGAGTGAATTGAATTTCAGGATAAAAGCCACAGCAGGGCACTGTCCTGGAAAGGTTTGGAGGGCAGAAAGGCTGTAGCTGCAGTTGCCCCTGCTCTAGTTCTCCACAAGAAAAATAGGGCTTTAGGGCCTCACATACATAAAGCGCTTCACCCCTCTGGCCCAGGGGCACCCCGGCCTGGAATGCTTCAGCACCCCCCCCCCAACCAAGCCCAGCCCTCCTGAGTGGTTCCTCATTCCCCGTAAGCACTGAGGCACAAGCTCCAGTGCCCTTGAACTGCGTGGAAATGGCTCCTCACCTCCACACTTCTCCTCAGTCGCGATTGTGCCAGGTTCCCCCTTTTTAAAAGGAAACAACGCCCATTTAACTTCCCTCCGGGGAGTCGGGTAATTCCTGGGAGGCTGCTGCATTCGACTTCAATCTTATTAATGAGATTGAAATGAATGCAAATGAGGGTTAATGATATTCTTGCTATTTTTGGACGTAATCCAGAACTCGCCATCGGGAGCGGGTCGGTTGAATCGTGAAATGGTTTGCATCAGGTGCGAATCTCAATTTTGCCCTCTCCCGCTATTCACCCGATGCATTCCAATCTGTGCCGGGCACAACATGGCCGCTGAATCACCCCTTGGTCTTCGTTTGTAAGTGAGCCAGTAGAGGATGGACTGAAATTCTGCACCCGTTTTGAGGAGGAGGGAGAATAATACTGGGGCAACAAAATTGTGAGGGTCCACTCATTTATGCCAAATTTATGCTCACTTACAACCTGCACATGCAAATGACATACATGGTCCAAGCGTTATTTACACCCCCATTAAACATTATTAATATGGGTTTAAATTAAAGGCAAGTACATGGTGGTAGAGAATTAAATAACTAACTGGAACAGGAGGCTCCAAAAACATCCCCATCCTCAAAAATGGTAGATTCTGGCATCCATGACATAGTTGGAATGTTTGCAACAAGCCACAACCTGAAGTGCCGAGTGGGTGATCTATCTTGGCCTCCTCCTGAGGTCCTAAGCATAGCAGACATCAATCTTCAGCTGATTCGATTCACTCCACATGATATCAATAAACAGCTCCGCGCACTGGATACTTCAAAGACTATGACAACATCCCAGAAATAATGCCGAACATTAAATTATGCTGCAGAACTAGCCTCGCCCCTAGATAACTTGTTTCAGTATAGCTATGACATTGTATCTACCTGACAAAGTGCAAAGTTGCCCAGGGATGTCCCGTCCACAAGAGGCAGAATAAATCCAATCTGACCCAATCACCACCCTACCACTCTGCTCTCAACCATGAGCCAAGTGTTGGAAGGTGTTGGCAATGATGCTATCGAGCAGCACTAGCTCACAAGTCATCGTGGCAATGCTGGTGGTATGCATCATCACAGAATCAACTTTGATAAATATCATCCAGGTTACTTTGGAAATGTTGGTATGAGACATTCCTATCTAAATAAGAATGAGTTGTTCTGTCTGACCAGAAATCTGGATAAGCTGTGGATATTGGTCAGTGAACAGACTAGATTGAACTATGCCAAGAAACCTGAAGGACCAGCACCTATTATTGATGTTATACATGCCGGTTACTAAAAAATCCCGGGCAAAGGAAGACTACCAAAACAGCCAGTCATAGTCAAGGCAACGGTCTTCAGCAGGAAAGCTAAAGGGAACCATTTATTCCAAATTTATGCTAATTTATAGCCTGCACATGCAAATGACATGCATGGTACAAGCATTACTTTGTTGCTCCAGCTACAAAGCTAAAGGGAAGATCAAGGAAGTTGGTAGAGCCTGCGTATTGATGGCATACATTTTATAATTTGGTGTACAAATGAAATACTACCACTTTAAAAAAAGTTAAACTATTAATCTGCTCACAGGTGCCCAGTTTGGATTCTGCCAGGAGAACTCAGATGAAAACCTTATTAAAGCCATGGACTTAGCATCGACAAAACAGCTGAATTCCTTGTCCACAAGGCAGCATTCGACTGTGTGACATTAAGGAGCCCCAGTAAAATTGAATGCAATGCTCATAAGTGGGAAAGTCCTTCACTGGTTGGAGTTATATCGAGCACATAAACAAAAGCGATGGTTGTTGGCGTCCCATCATCTCAGTCCCAGGACATCGATAGGGAGTTCCTCATTGTAGCGTTCTAGGCTTAATCATCATCAGCTGCTTCATCAATGACCATCCCTCCATCACAAGGTCAGAAGTGGGAAGTGCGAATGTTCACTGATGATTACATAGTCTTCAGTATCATTCATAATTTGTCAGTTAATAAAACCAACTGCCCTTATGTGACAAGGCCTGGACAACATTCAGATTTAGGCTAATTTGTGGCAAGTAACATTTGTGCCACATAGGTCTCAGGCAATGACCATCTCCACAAGAGAGAGTGCAGCAACATTTACGTGACATTCAACAGCATTAGTATTGCTGAGTTTTCCAACATCCCTGGGGGTTATTATTGACGAGAAACTTAACTGGATCAGCTGCCTATATACAATAACAGGTCCGGGGATGGGTATTTCATGGTGAGTAACTCACCTCCTGGATTCTCAAAGCATTTCCACCATCTACAAGGAACAAGTCAGGAGTGTGATGGAATATTCTCCACTCACCTGGATCAGTGCAGATTTGACAACACTCAAGAAGATTAACACTAGACACTGCATGTGGAACAGTGGTTAGCACTGCTGCCTACTACTCTGAGGACTCGGGGTCGAATCCCGGTCCTGAGTCACTATCCGTGTAGAGTTTGCACATTCTCCCCGTATTTGTATGGGTTTTACCCCCACAACCCAAAGGTGTGCAGGTTAGGTGGATTGGCCATGCTAAATTGCCCCTTAATTAGAAAAAAAAACAATTGGGCACTCTAAATTTATTTTTAAAATGAGAAAAAATAGAAGCTTGACACCATCCAGGACAAAGCGACCCACTTGTTTTGCACCGCATCCACTACTTTTAAGTATTCACTCCATTCACTATCGATGCAGCATAGAAAAGGTGTACATCATCTGTAACAGTGTTTTTCAAACATTTTTTCCTGAGACCCATTTTTACCAACCCGGCTGTCCTTCGGGACCATGCTGACCGCCTTCACAACCCACGCTGCCGAACTTCACAACCCACCTTTTTCCTACTTGGTCCTCACAATCTCACTTGCTTAGTCATTCAATGCTACATTTCTGCTGAGGACTTCAGCTGATGATTAACGTTCTCGCGGCATCCTTTGAACAAAATCAAGAGGTTTGTCCTTGAACTCGCCATGCTTAGTCTTCAAATGCCTTTGAAGTTTTGAGGGTTTTAATCTTTCAATTGCCAGTACTTCCCTGCATATAACACTCATGGGGCAGAATTCTCCCATCGGGAGACAAACAGCCGACGCCGGAGTGAAACCCGGAGGGCGCGATTCTCCCAAAACGGGAGAAATCGTAAAGCTGCCGTAAAACCCGGGCGGGTTTTACGGCAGCGCGCCCCTTCCCGACCGGGGACCGATTCTGGTCCCCAGTCGGGGCTAGCAGCCCGACGCCGTAGGCTCCGGCAAGATGGGCTTAACGAAAATCGTTAAGCCCGCTTGCCGGAGTTAGCGCCGGCTGACGCGTCATATGACGTCAGCCGCGCATGCGCAGTTTGGACGACTCCAACCCGCGCATGCGCGGGTGACGTCATCGCGTTTTTGCGCGAAACCCGCGCATGCGCGGGCCGGGTTGCCCCTCAGCCGCCCCGCGAATGGATACTGCGGGGCGGCGGAAGGACAAGTAGTGCGCGGGCATCGGGCCCGCTGCCCGCGATCGGTGCCCACCGATTGCGGGCCCATGGCACCCTTGGCACGGCCGTGGTACGGCCATGCCAATCGGTGCCATGGTTATTAATAGCGAGTTTGTGACGCCGGTTTTACGAACGGCAAGACCAGGTGTGTTTGCCGTTTGTAAAAACGGCGGAAAGGGCTGGGACTTCGGCCCATCTAACAGCTGAGAATCGCTGCCGGCCGTAAAAAAACGGCGGCAGCGATTCGGGTCGGGACTTCGGCGGGGGGGGGGGGGGAGAATAGCGGGAGGGCGGCAAAAATGTCGGGAAGGCCCTCCCGCTATTCTCCCACCCGTCGTGGGAGGCGGAGAATTTTGCCCGGAGTGTTTCACTCCGGTGTCGGAGGCTGCTCCTCGCCCCCTAGTCTCCCACCCCACCACGGGGGCTAGGAGCAGCGGCGCGTGAATTCCGAGCGCCCGGCTTTGACGCTTGCGTCAAAGCGGCATGCCAGGAATGACGCAGCCGGTGGCGCCTAAGTGACGTCAGCCGCGCATGCGCAGGTTCCCCTCCGCTGCCCCACAAGACATGGCGGCTTGACCTTGCGGGGCGGCGGAGGGAAAAGAGTGCGTCTTTTAGAGACGCTGGCCCGACGATCGATGGGCACCGATCGCGGGCCAGACATCTCCTGATCACGCCCGTGGTGCTCAATCCTCCCTCCGCCCCCCACAGGCCCCACAAACACCGGTCGCGTGCTGTTCACGGCGGCAGCAACCAGGTGTGGTTGGCGCCGGCGTGAACCGGTTGGGTTCGGCAGGCTGGTCGGCCCATCCAGGCCGGAGAATCGCCGGTCGCCGTGAGAAACGGCGTGCGGCGATTCTCCGAGTGGCCTGTCGCAAAACGAGACACGCCATTTTGGGGGGGGTGTGGGAGAATCGCGGGGGGGTGCCAGGGCGGCGTGGCGTGATTTGCCTGGCCCTCCTGTGATTCTCCCCCCCGGCGTAGGGTGCGGAGAATCGTACCCATGGACTTTGCATTTGATTTGCATTGGCACAATTAGTAAAGCCATACCTCAAGAAATCATCTTTATACTGCTTTGTTCCCAATTTTAGCTTCTTCAGAATGGGTTGTTTATCAGAAGCCCTGGAGCTCACCCCAGCACTGCTTTGTCCTGCCGTGGACTCTCCTGCAAAATTCTCTCCAGCAGATTCTGTTGTGTGATCATGGTCTGTTTGTAACTCTGGCCCTCTCATCCAAATTAAAAAACAATCCATCTTCAGTTCTTCATAGTCCTGTTGCTTGCTTGCTGGCAGCTACAAAATGGAGGAAATTCTCCACCGTGATTTCGAGCCCAGAGCATGTGACATCAGTGTACAGGGCGCGTGACTAGCATTCTGCTGGCCCTTCTGATGGGAAGACCCCATTGATTAAAAAGAAAATGGTCCTGCGACAGTGCGCTAACGTCAGAAGGAGGTGGTCTGCCCCACTGGGTTCAAGGCCTGCGCATTGATTGTTCCTGCTGAGGGGCTCGCGTACGCGGGACGGCCAAAATTCCTGAAAGCTGGTCACGGCTGGCATTTCTAAAAGCCGGTCGCGGCTGATGGGCACTTCTTCCCGCAATCGAAAACACCACGTTGGATTTCTCCGTGATCCTCCTGACACCCGCCCGCGACCTGACCCTGAGTTTGAAAATGATTGATCAGTAAGATCCACTGCAGCAACTTGTCAAGTTTTCTCAACCGCACTTTCCAAACAATGATGTCGACTCTCTATAAGAACATGGGAAACAAATCCATTGGAACATCACGGCCTGCAGGTTCCCCTTTAAGTCCATATCAGCTTTATTTGGAAATTTACTATACATGTCCACTATACATGTTGTTGTAGTTTTTAAATGTTTCACTTCCTCATATTCACACTTAGCTACTTTTGAGTTGTTAGGAGCTGCCGATCATAGCAAGAGTATAAGCATTATGGTTAGCAGCAAAGTAGGGTAATGGAGATGCATTCAAGCGTGAAGGGAAAGATAGATAAGCAGTCCACCAAGCATGTGTCTCTGGACTGATAACACTGTCAATCACTGGCCATTGCAAAGTATTGCTGTGTGAAATTGAATGGGAGCATTCCAAAGGCTGTCAGGAGATTTGAAGCCTTTTGATGTGTACCTGGCTTTCAAGGAAGTCTCTGACACTTGTAACAGCTGCTGATTTAAACACTTTTGTCTGAGGCAGCAGATGTTAGGGAAGGATAAGTGAAAACGCAGTGATCTTTCACTGCACTGCCAAGAATGCTCTTCAGTTTTCTGGCTGGGGTGACTGATGGGGGTCTCTAATGAGGGTGATAAATAGAGGGTCTGATGGGGTGTTCTGGGTAGTACAATGGGGGGGGGGGTATCAGATCACCTTCATGCGTCTGTGCTGTGGAAGGGTGACCCATTATTCCCATGGAGAGGGGAGGACAGGATTATTATTGTGGGGATGGGGGGCTGGAGCCTGCCACCGGACCTTGGATTTGGGATGCCCGCTCAAAATGGCGGCCCATTACTGGGATTCCGACAAAATATGACAAGCTCTCCACTATGCATATATTTGCATGGTTAAGGAGAGAGATTTGCAACTGGGCCCAGTCCTAAATCTCCGCTGGCGATACGACCTAGACTCCAGAACAAAGAATCCAGGCCCATAAATAAATAAATAGTTACCAGTCCATCGCACTACTGTCAATTGTCAGCAAAATGTTGGACGAGTGGAGCATTCCCTTAGCACACTATTTAGTGAAAGTGATCCATGTAATGGTGCATACAATCTGGAAAATCTCTGCCCATTTCTCAGGTCTCATGGCATGAGAATTGTTTTTTCTGCTCTAGGGTACTGCCAAAATGAGGAACTCTCTCACTCTGGCACCCACCCACAAAATGGAATATTTTCTAAACTAGAAGCCACACTAAACAATGATGTTGCAAAGCTGGCCAACTTCTCTGAGACACGGCGCCTTCAGCTCAGCAGCAACAGAACAGTCGCAAGTATACTCCACCTCCTCCACAATGCCAGTGCCAAGAGGAAACTCAACATCTCCTTAAATGTCAAGAAACTGAATCAAAAACAACATCCTGTTTATCTTGGTGTTACCCTTGGTCGTACACTGACATTGGGGCGGCACAGTGGTTAGCACTGCCGCCTCACAGCTCCAGGGTCCCGGATTCAATTCCAACCTCGGGTGACTGTCCGTGGAGTCTGCACTTTCTCCCCGTGTCTGTGTGGGTTTACTCCGGGTGCTCCACTTTCCTCCACAGTCCAAAGATGTGCAGGTTAGATGGATTGGCCATGCTAAATTGCCCCCGAGTGTCCAAAAGGTTAGGTGGGGTTACTGGTTTTTGAGGATAGGGTGGAAGCGTGGGCTTAAGTGGGGTACTCTTTCCAAGGACCAGTGCAGGCTTGATGGGGCAAATAGCCTTCTTCTGCACTGTAAATTCTATGACTAAAAAAATGTGAGCAAGACAGCAGCAAAGATCAAAATGCAAAACCACCTCCTCAGCAAACTTGCTAGCTCTTCATGGGTTATGTTATACATTTGTTGTTGCCGCAAAGAGTAAAAGAAGTAGAGGTGCTACACTTTAAGTTTGTAAAAATGTAATACAGTGGTTATTAAGAGATCTTGCTTCTACGGGGTAAGATGATGAACTCCCCAAAAGCCCACAAAATGCTCTCCTGATGTCACTACGTATCACGTGACATTTCACTAGCCAATAGTGTTACTTGAACAGAAGCAGATGCTTAAATCTTAAGGACCACACCTCTTGCCATTGTCTCCCAGTCTGGTACAACTCATCCCATATCAGTCTTGTTGATACACAATTCAACACAACAATGTGTATCAACTCGACTCCCCTTAGTTCCCAGTCCTGAGCAAATTCCTGCCTCCTAACATAAAGAAAGAGATTGCAACAAGAAAGCTTGTGAAATCGGTTAACATCAACTCAAGCCTGCCACTACACAAGGACCTTACCAATCCACCTGTTGCCCGCCTCCCATCACACCAGCCTGTATGGCTAAAACCACCAGACCAAGGAGTAACCTATGTACCAAGGAGTACCCTATGGCAGCAGCAATTGAACCAACACACCACCATTAAAAACCAATTCCTCATCACAGATCCCACAGCCCGCCCACCGGGCATCAACCTGCCACACCAACATTGAGGACCTTTCAACCGTTTCTGCACTGGGCAAGGCCTTTGTGCAGCAAATTCGCACAAGTGGGGCCTTGCAGGGAGCCCGGGCTTCAGCTGTGGTGCACCCCAATCACTGACTCACATCACTGAAGACTGTCTGCTGACAAAATTGCAGAGGGCTCAGGAAGCTCTATTTAGCCATTGCGGAGGCTATTGTCCGTCTTGGTGATCACTGCACATGCAGATCTAGCCAGATCTTGCGAGACGTCAGGATTAGGATCCTACCCAAAATGGGCGTGATCAAGTCTTGCGCGCCTAAGTCATGTTTAAACCCACTTGGGCATGCTCACCTGGGATCTACCGGGCTTCCAACATCTAATGGCCTCCCCAGGGAGTCTCCAGCCAAGCGGCGTTCAGTACTTGTCCACACAGATATGGATCAGGTGGAATGGCATCTGGGGCGGCTCCCGGGCCATTGGAGGCCCCTGGATGGTCATGGACAGGGAAAGGTGGCCCAATCTTCCCCCTTGAACGGGAGCACCTTGGCACTGCCAGCCTGGCACTGCCAAGAGTACTGGGTTGCATGGAAAGCCAACAGGAACACTTCCAGGGTGGAAGGGTGATAGTGCCTGGGTGCCGGAGTAGCACTGCCAAGTGTCAGGGCCTAGGGGAGCCATGCCATGAAAGTATGAAGGGTGGGAGGGTGCAGGGCAGGTATGAAGGAGCTTCTGGAATGTTGGGGAGTGAAGGATGGGGTTCCTGGAAGAGGGGGAGAGGCAAAAGGGGGCTTGTGATGGCCTAAAAAGGGGGGGGGGGGACCTCAGCACTTGGCGGGGGCTGTGGGGTACCCACAACCCCTCTTGGAGATTGGGACACCCTTTCCAAATGGTGGCTCGATCTCTGAGGAGCCAGTGTGGCCAGCGTGTTCAGCTCCCCAGTGATGAAAATAATTCTAAGTGTGGGCTACACAGGGCCCAAAAAAGTGGCTATGTGTTGTTAGATAGCGGTGGGGGACCGGCGAGAAACTCCCACTAAAACCCGCCACAAATAATGCTTAGAAACCTTTCTGTTAGATTGTGCCCATTGTCTTACCTTGGCTCTCCTCATCAGGCTATTAAACTATTTTGTGGCACTGTTCTGCTATCCTCTGCGTGAGAGTGATAACACTCAGTGCTACTGTCACCTCTTTTCATGTGATTTGGTAACTGCCTACAAGTGACATTTTTTGATTAACCTAGTGAGAAGTGCCTCCTTTGGGATGATTTGTAGGTCAATAGCTGAGAGGCTCTGGACTGGGCTGAGTGGCAGAATAATGGCAATTGTCTAAAAAGCAAAAACAGGAGAATAACAAGATTGAGACTGAACCATTCTTTTTATTTTATAAATGTTTTTTTATTTGGTTTTTGAACAAAGTATATTTACCGTTATGTACACAGGATAAGAGACGTATAATACACATATATAGAAGAGAAGGGCACACCCAAACATCCCAAAGAAAAGAAAATAGTAAATAATTTTTTAAAAGACAATAAAAAATAAAGTAGAATAACTGGTAGGGTATTGTGCACCAGCATTCTTGATTAGTAAGGGGATCAGTGGTTATGGGGAGAAAGCAGGAGAATGGAGATGAGAAAAATATCAGCTATGATTAAATGGCGGAGTAGATTCAATGGGATGAGTGGCCTAATTCTGCTCTCATGCCTTATGATCTTATGACTAAATAGCTGGCTTGTAATGGAGATCAAGGCACTAAAGCAATTATTATTATGCAAAGTTAAAGGATAAAAATGGAGACAGAGATTATGGTCTGAAATTGTTGATTCCCCTTTCTGACTATTGACTCTTCTCATACCCAATTCAAGACTCTATTCTCTTCATTAGTACATTTCACCTATATATTTCAAAATATGTCAGGAAAAGTATAATCACGTGTAAATGAATTCCTGGGTATTCAACCAGTTAAATTTAAGAATTAGCCCCTATCTATGGAGAGGTAGATCATTATGCAGCATTCTCAGATTGCGAATAATGGGGCTGGTTAAGCACAGTGGGCTAAAGAGCTGGCTTGTAATGCAGAACAAGGCCAGCAGCGCCGGTTCAATTCCCATATCGGCCTCCCCGAACAGACGGCGGAATGTGGTGTCTAGGGGCTTTTCACAGTAACTTCATTGAAGCCTATTTGTAACAATAAGTGATTATTATTATGTTGACGAGAGCATTAAAGTGATTGTCAGTGCTACACCAGATTTGCCGAATGCTACACTCGAACTTAGAGCTAACAAGACAGAAGGCTATTCCACATCTCGTAATATACAATGATTAGGTTTAATTAATGGCCTAATAGTAAATGTGCCTCTCGGTAGCAGTTACCATAACATGATTGAATTTTGCATTCAATTCACAGGAGAGAAGATCAAAAACCAACTACCTAAGTATTCAAATTCCATTTTCCAGCACTTGGCCCAGAGCCTTATATGCCTTGGCATCACAAGTGCAAACCTAAATGCTTCTTAATTGTATTTGACTATTTTATTAGAGTTATTTGAGGAAGGGCAAGCAACATGGATAAAGGGGAATCTGGATGTGGCATTGTTAGATTTCAGAAGGCATTTAACAAGATGCCACGTTAAAAGTTATGACAAAAAAAAGCTTATGGACTAGGGGGTAACATATTAACATGGATAGAGGATTGGTTAGCTCACTGGAAACAATGAGTAGGTATAAATGGGTCATTTTCAGGTTGGTAAGAGTGCCATAGGAATCAGTGCTGGGCCCTCAACTATTTACAACCTATCTTAATGACTTGGATCGCGGGTTTAAATATACGATTGCTAGGTTTGCTGATGACACAAAGGTAGGTAGGAACTTTAGTTGTGAAGAGGGCTTAAGGAATCTGCAAAGGGGTTTGGACAGGTTAAGTGATTTGGTAAAAATTGACAGATGGTGGATAAATGGGGAAATGTGAACTTGTCCACATTGGAAGGAAGGGGAAAAAAGAAGCACGTTATTTAGATTGGGAGAGACTGCAGAACTCTGAGGTACAGAGGGTGACCTGGTGCACGAATCACAAAAAGTCAGTCTGCAGATACAGCAAGTGATTAGGAAGGCAAATAGAATGTTGTTATTTATTGCAAGGGGAATGGGATGAAAAAGTAGGAATATTTTGGAACAGTTGTAGAGGGCATTGATGAGATCACATTTAAGAGTATTGTGCACTATTGGTGTCCTAATTTAAGAAATTACATAATTGCATTTGAAGCAGTTCAGAGAAGGTTCAATTGACTGATTCCTGGAATGAGGAGTTGTCTTATGAGATAAGGTTGGACAGGTTGTTCCCATATTCATCGACGTTTAGAAGAATGAGAGATGATCTTATTGAAATAAGTAAGATCCTGAGGGAACTTGACAGGATGGATGCTGAAAGAATGCTTCACCTTGTGGGAAAGACTAGAACTAAAGGACACAGTTTGAAAATAAGGGGTTTCCCAAGGGAGATGAGGAGAATATTTTTCTCTAGGAGGATACGTACAAAGATACATATAAAATAAAAACAGGAGGAGGCCATTCAGCCCTTCGAGGCTGCTCCGCCACACATTATTTTTTTTAAAATTTAGAGTACACAATTTTTTTTCCCAAATAAGGGGCAGTTTAGTGTGGCCAATCCATCTAACCTGCACATTTTTGGGTTGTGGGGGCGAAACCATACAGACATGGGGAAAATGTGCAAACTCCACACAGACAGTGACCCAGGGCCGGGTCCTCAGCACCGCAGGCAGCAGCACTAACCACTGCACCACCGTGCTGCCCCTGGCTATTCATTATGAGCATGGTTGACTGTCAAGTTTGATACCCTGATCCTGCCTTCCCCCCCCCATATCCCTTGATCTCTTTCGTCCCAAGAGCTAAATATATAATTCCTTCTTGAAATTTGTTGATCTATGGAACTTTCTTTCGCAGAGAGCGGTGGAGGCAAGGTCATTGAATATTTTAAAAGCAGAGATAGATAAATTGTTGATCGACAAGGGAATAAAAGTGTATATATGGTCGGAAGGAAAGTAAAGTTAAGGACACAATCAGGTCAGCCATGATCTTCCTGAATGACGGTAGGCTAGAAGGGCTGAATGGCCTACTCCTGCCCCTAATTGATATGTTTGTATTTTATCCTTTCTCATCTAAAGTGGAATCTCAGAATGGGATGAAATGGAGAGAAGCAACAAGTCTTTAAACCCAGTGCAATTTGCAGCAGCGCTGTCTGTAAACAAAATCAAACGCTCTCAACAGCTTTCATAGTGGAGGAGGGAGACCAAGTTGGGAAGGAGGGTAAATGATGGAAGGAAATGAAAGAAAAGAAGACATGAAAAAGAAGAGAACAGGGAGTGGGGAACGGGGGTTAATGGTTGTTGAATTTTCCATTCAGTGGGACACTGAAGCTGTACTGCTTCAGAACCCAATTCAATCTATATGAAGGGTGTGAGTGTGGGACTTGGTGTATTTTCATATGGTGGTTAAGGTTTTGGCTGGGTTGATGGAGTTCCAGGACACAAGAGCAGGGAGGTGAAGACTGAATTTATGCTCAAATGGGGTGGGCCATTCTGCCTTAGCAGGATCAGAGGGAATGCTCAACAATCACTTCTTAATGGGGCAGAGGGAAAGGAGTTGACTATCTTCTCGGGTTGGGTTGGGCTTGTTCTGTACTAGGTGGGACCCAGGGAGATTTCCATCTCTAGTCATTTCTGGGTAAGCGTGCAATTGTTCACTGTCTCAATTGTCGGGGTGGTCAGTCGCAAATGCCACGTCATAATTTTTCTCTGCCAGGTAATGGTTGTGAAAGTTGCTTGCATTTTGTGCTTAATTCCAGTTAGGGGATTGACATTGGAATCTTTCTTCAAATGCATTAAATGGCCACCAATCTTTCATGGATTTTTATTTTAGAAAATTCTATTGAATTATATAATCATATTTCATGCGTTTGTTCAATGAATAACAGACTTTCCCCCCAAAGGCAATAACAGTGGCAATAATTTTGAACAACAGAGTTGAGTAAAGGCAGTAATGTATACAAGTTGCTACCCGATTGCAATTAGTTTGTTGCGAGGGGGCAGAAATTTGTCCCGGGTGATAACACATCATCAAACACTCTTCTGTTAAAATTTGCCACGCTACTTCTCGAGTTTACAGAGTAAGCAGTTTTTTTGTAAATAGAAGAGATGGCGAATATTACCAAACTGTAGACCCATTGATCATTCATAGTTCTTTGTGGCACATTTACCTCTATACTAACAATCCCTTAAAAGGTAGTTAATCATTTGACATGATTTAAGATGTTCTGACATGATAACATGATATGGATAATTATATCATTTGTTTGAGGATTAGGGTTTTGATGAAAAAAAGCCAATATGGCCAATTCATCATTTGCATCAAAGGAGGATGAGATATAATGCTATATTTCACACAGGTATTCCTTCTATATATGTCACTATTAAACACCCTAACAGCAAAAACTGACTTATTATTGGTACTGGATAAATTGATCGAAAGGACTGATCTTATGTTCTTATACTGTAGACAGTTTAACTTTAGAGTGTAGATTTAATGATGGGGTGAGTTCTTTTGCAGATGTGTTAGTCAGGTATATTATTAAGGAATCCTATTAGTAAGGCAACTGATCTGCGTGTGACTTGTTGCAATAGCTTGGTGTCAATCTGAGCCAAGGGATAATATTTCTTTGGAACCTTCCCCTACTTTGATGAGATGTATATTTATATCCCTACCTTTTTGTATGTTTTCCAGAAACGATAAGATTTATCAAATCAGTAATCAATTCCTTAAAACATAGTTCAGTGTATTGCAGTCAGTAAAGACTGCACACTGTGAGCTAAGTAAAACTGACAATTATTTTAAGAAACCTGAGACCACTTTCACATTAATTGTACGTTTATGGGTTCCATTTCCTTCAAACTCTAAATGACTTTGTTTTATGGTGATTTTTGACATTTTCCTTCTTTTCCTGTTTCGCCTACAATTCACAAAAGTTGTAAACACTTTGCAGTCCAGTTCTCTGCCCCAGGGCCTGAACGCTGTCAAGGTGCCAAGAAAACAGAGGCTGACAGGCCTGATGGTACATACCACTCTGAGGGACTCGTAAAGATAGTGTTTGTTTGTTTTTGATCTGTCTTCGAATCTGACCATAGGCCACTCTTCAGGGAAATACAACTTTTAAATAAATGCTTCAAGATTGTTAAAACATTCCAGTAGTCTGGGCTTTATTGTTATATGCCATTCGTTTTCTTGCTGAGGGAGTACAATATTGTAACAATAGTCAACTAAAAAAAAAATCTTTATTTGTAATAGAATGCACATGTCTAACGTTGTTAAATCATATCTTGAATTAAAAGGGAAGTTGAGAAGTAATGTCACTTCTGTTAAGTGTTTCCAATTGGATCCCGGGTAACAATTTGCTTCATTGTTTGATCTTATATCTTCTATTAACCTGGGCTAGATTTTACCTTCAATCATCGTAGCTCAGGTGTGGACACTGTTCTCATTTAATTCCCTGCCTCAGCCCTGCCATACTATTTGATAATATACAACACCAATGTGTTGAAAACAATTAGTGAATTAGAAAGTTGTAGGCCTGAATTTCACAGTCAGCAATGAAGCAACTGCCGCTCACCTCAAACAAAGCTGCCCACAAAAGCTAGGGATCACTGTGGTGTGCATTTTTCCTTTACAAATATCAACTTGAACCTTGGCCAATTTATCATTAAAATAACTAGAATAATACAGCGCCGAAAAGGGCCATTCGGCCCATCAAGTCTTCGCCGGCTTGTCTCTGTTTCCTTGGCACCTTGCCATAAATGCAATTTACCTAGTGCCACTCCTCTGCCTTCTCCTCGTAGCCCGGCATATTCTTCTTTTACAGATTACTATCTAATCCGCTCTTGAATGCTCAACTGAACCTGCAGCCATCACACATTCAGGCCGTGCATTCCTTCCAATAGTGGGAAAAGTTTTTCCTTTTCTATTCTGTTAGCAACACCAAGACGCATTCTAAACAGCCTATCACATTGAAATGCTGTCACAAACCAGGAAGTAAAATACATTGATTATCCTTCACTTTAAATTTTTCTGATAGCATAAATAAACTTTGTTTTAAACATTGTATTTAGAAAATGATGTATTTTTCAAAAATATAACAGGGGGGATTTTCTGCAGTCCCCGCAGTGTGTTTGTAAGTGGGAAGTGGCCCAACATTGGCCCATGACACGATCTTCTGGACTCGCCACCATCAATGGGATATCCCATTTAATCCAACCCCCACCGTCAGGAAACATGCAGTAGGAGTTTGTCATCTGTGGGACCAGAAGATCCCGCTGGCAGGACCGGCCGGGAAATCCCCCTTATTCTCCCAGGCTGGAGAATTTTTAACCAGTAATTACAAATTTAGTTTGCCATTAAAAACCCATTTACACCTCATTCACATGTTTTTACAGCAAGAGTAATAGCGTAAGAGAGCAAGTTTTTGCCAATCCAATAACTTCTACTTGATTGTAGTCTGCGCGGGCTTCAACAGTACATCCAATAGGGAAAGATACAATCACCGACAACATCCTTTCAATTTCTGCCATTAACTGTGTATATGCAGACTCCAGGGGTGGGATTCTCCCAAATAGGCGCGTTGACCCGACACCAGCGTAAAAAACATCGCGAACCACTCCGGCGTCAGGCCTACCAGAAGTTGTGGAATTCTCCGCACTTCCGGGGGCTAGGCCGGTGCCGAAGGGACTGCGCAAGTTAGCGCATGCGCAGAACCGCCAGCGTGGTTCAGCACATGCGCAGACTGGCCGGCTTATTCTAGCACACGCGCAGGGGGTTGTCTTCTCCGCGCCGGCCATGGCGGAGCCCTTCAGGCGCCAGTGCGTAAGGAAGGAGTGCTTCCACGGCACGGGCCCGTCTGCAGATCGGTGGGCCCCGATTGCGGGCCAGGCCACCGTGGGGGCTGCCCCCAGGGTTGGATCCCCCCCATGCCCCCCCGAGGACCGCACCAGCCACCTTATCTGCCAGGCCCCGCCGTGTGAGAACATGTCGGATCCACCCTGGTGGGACTAGCCAGAAACCGACGACCGCTCAGCGCATCAGGGCCTGGAGAATTGCCGGGGGGGGGGGGGTTGTTGACGGTCCTCGACCGGCGCAGCGTAATCTCCGCCCTGCCCGAAAATCGGCGCAGGAGCAGTGCTGCGGGATTCACACCACCTCCCTGGGATTCTCTGACCAGGCGGGGGTCGGAGAAACCCGCCCCAGATGTTGCTGTCCTTTTTAGAGCACTAATGGTAGCAAACGCGAAGAGTTTCACCACCATTATCGTGCAAAATTCAGCCATAAAGTTTGCTGCCACACAAAGATGTATATTCACAAACACCAACAATTCACATGCCCTATTTGTACCACACATACATAATATACACCACTGGTACACCAATTCAGTGAGATGCTGCAAGAAATACATATTGTTTTATTCGTTTAGGGTATGTGGGCGTCGCGGGTCAGGCCAACATTTATTGCCCATCCCTAGTTGCCCTTCAGAAGGTGGTGGTGAGTTGCCTTCTTGAACCACTGCAGTCTTTGAGGTGTAGGTACACCCACTGTGCTGTTAGGGAGGGGTTTCAAGCTGTTGCCTCAGAGACAGTGAAGAACCGGCGATATATTTCCAAGTCAGGGTGGTGAGTGACTTGCAGGGGAACTTTCAGGTGGTGGGGCTTCCAGGTATCTGCTGCTCTTGCTCTTCTAGATGGTAGTGGTCGTGGGTTTGGAAGCTACTATCTAAGGACCTTTGGTGAGTTACTTCCGTACATCTTGGAGATGGTACACATGGCTGTCACTGTTCATCGGTCGTGGAAGGATTGAATGTTTGTGGAAGGAGGAGCAATCAAAGATGTGGAATTTAGTGCTTTGTCCTGGATGGTGTAGAACTTCTTGAGTGTTGTTGGAGCTGCATTCATCCAGGCAAGAGGAGAATATTCCATTACATTCCTGACTTGTGCCTTGGAGATGGTGGAGAGGCTTTGTGGGAGGGTCGGGGGGGGGGGGGGGTCAGAAGGTGAGTTACCCACCATAGGATTCCTAGCCTTTAACCTGCCCTGGTAACCACAGTGTTCATATAGCTATTCCAGTTAAGTTCCTGATCAATGGTAACCCCTGGATGTTGGGGATTCAGCGATGGTAATACCATTGAATATCATGGGCCTGTGGTTAGATCCTCTACAGTAGAAGATGGTCATTCCTTGGCACTTGTATGGCACAAATGTAATTTGCCACTTGTCAGCCCAAGCCTGGATATTGTCCAGGTCTTGCTGCATTTGGACATGCACTGCTTCATTATCTGAGGAGTTGTGAATGGTGCTGAACATTGTGCAGTCATCCGCAAACATCCTCACTTCTGATCTTATGATGAAAGGCAGGTCATTGATGAAGCAGCTGAAGATGTTTGGGCCCAGGATACTACCCTGAGGAACTCCTGCAGTGATGTCCTGGAATTTAGATGATTGATCGATTGATTGATTGATTTGATTTATTGTCACACGTACCGAAGTACAGTGAAAAGGAAAGTACACAGAACGTACATAATAGACATAAGATAATCAACAGAGGACATTGACAAATGGTACATCGACAAAACAGTGATTGGTTTCAGTGTGGAACAAGGGGCCAAACAAAGCAAATACAGCAAGAGTAGCACATGACTTCATGAATAGTGTTCTTACAGGCAACAGATCAGTCTGAGGGAGAGTCGTTGAGGAGTCTTGTAGCTGTGGGGAAGAAGCTGTTCCTATGTCTGTATACTTCTGTACCTTCTGCCTGATGGAAGGGTCTGGAAGAAGGCAATGCCTGGGTGGGAGGGGTCTCTGATAATGCTGTCTGCCTTCCTGAGTCAGCGAGAGGTGTAGACAGAATCAATGTGGGGCTGGCAAGTTTGTGTGACCTCAAACCATCACAACCATCTTCCTTTGTGCCAGGTATGACTGCAACCACTGAAGAGTTATCCCCCGATTCCCATTAAATACAGTTTAGCTCAGGCTCCTTGATGTCAAATGCAGCCATGATGTTAAGGGTGGTCACTCTTACCTTATCTCTGGCATTCAGCTATCCATGTTTGAACCAAGACTGTAATTAGGTTTATTTTTATTTAAAGGATGGCAGACATTCTTCTGTAAAGGAAATTAGTGAACCAGATGGGGTTTTCGACAATAGTTTCATGGTCATTCGACTTTTAATTCCAGATATTTTATTGAGTTTAAATTCCACTACCTGCTGTGGTGTGATTCAAACCAGGGTCCCTAGGTTATTACTCTGGATCTCTGGATTACTAGTCCAGTGATAATACCACTGCTCCACCACCCCCCTTACATGGTCACCCTGAGCTGCACTGCTGCGGAACACTCAACATTACCCATGTTAGCGATAAGCACTGCAGTCCTATCCTGTTTCCTCCAGTGGGGTCCACTGTGGGTCTCCTCACTGGGTGGGACGTGCGTTGCCAGCAGGATGGCAACTAGTTGTGCGGTGAGAAGGTCACCGTGTGTCACCAATCACTTCCATACTGAGAGGCTTGTGTGTGGGCAGGTCCTACAGATGGGGGTGAGTGAGGGATGTGTGCGTCTGCTGGGAGCTTAACTGCAGTATGATGTGGGGCCTGTGTGTGACACACAAGTTGTGACAGAGAGCTAGTCAGGTTTCCTGGCTGGGGGCAGGATAGATGGGAGCATGGGCACAATGCACAGGCAGGGCTTGGAGACAGCTTGTAGTCCTGAAGGGTGGGCTAGCTGATAGTATCACTTGGTGGGCTTCCACTCTGAGAGGGTCAGTGTGCTGGGAAGGGTGTCAAAGGCCATGGTGCACGTGTCGTTTAATTAGGATGGGCTCTGCTTTCCCCAGGTCATTATCCTGGGTCTCTGGATTACTTACTCCAGTGACAACAACACTCTGCCACCGCCTCCCCATCCTTGCTTAGTTTAAATAAGGCTGCCTGAATAGACTGATAATCATACCGATAATTTTACAGACTAGGGCAGCACACACATGCGAACAACACCACCTACTAGTTCCCCTCCAAGCCATTCACCATGCTGATTAGGCTCTATTTCACTGTCCCTTCACTCTTGCTGCGTCATTCAGCAGCACTGTGGGTGTACTTACACAATATGCACAGCAGTGGTTCATGAAGGCAGCTTACCAGCATTTCCACAATGGCAATGTTCACAGTGCCTTGTCAGTAATGCTCACATTGCTCACATGACCTTGTCCATCCAGGTGTTATAGGTCAGGGGGTTGGAAGATGCTGGTGGAAGAGGCATGGCAAATTACAGCACTGTATCTTGCAAATAGCACACAATATTGTCATTGTGTGCTGATGGTGAAGGGAGTGAATGTTTAAGGCGGTGGATAGGGTGTCAATCGAGTGAACTGGTTTGTCCTGAACGGTGTCCAGTTTCTTGAGTGTTGTTGGAGCTGCACTCATCCAGGCAAGGAGAATATTCCACCACACTCCTGACTTGTGCTTTGTCGGTGGTGGACAAGTTTAGGAGAGTCGGGAGGTGAGTTACCATTAAATTGAAAGAACAAAAAAAAATCTGTGCTCTTCTTCGGCAGTGCCTCGGAGTTGAGGATGATTGGCTTCCACACTAAAAATGAGTTCTCGGGTGATTGAGGAGTTTACAGTCTCTGTCACAGGTGGGGCAGATGGTAGTTGGAGGAGGGCTGGGTGAGGTCCCTGGGTTGCCACGTTCTCCTTTCGCTGTTCATGAATATTTTCAGGTTGCTCTCAGCAATGAAACCTGAGGTGTTCAGCTCCTTCGCAAGTGCTGATCCTCCACTTCGGGCGTCTTGGGCCTGGGATTCTCAGGTGTTGGTGGGGATGTTGCACATTTTCAAGGAGGCTTTGAAGGTGTCTGGGAAGCATTTCCTCTGGCCTCCACGGACCTGCTTGTTGTGCCAAAACTCCAAGTAGAGTACTTGTTTTGGGAGTCTCATGTTAGGCATGTAGATAGTGTGGCCCACCCAGCGCAGTCGAACGATTGTGGTCGATGCTTTGATGTTGGGGATGTTAGCCTGAGCGATAACACTGACTGCCAGTGGATTTGCAGGATCTCGTGCAGCCAGTGCTGGTGGTACTACTTCAGGGTTTTGAGGTTTCTGCTGTACATATCCATGCCTCTGAGCCATATAGGATGGCAAGCATCACTACTGCTTTGTAGACCATGAACTTGGTGCTGAGTCTGAGTTCCTGGTCTTCAAATACTGCCATCCTCAGGCAACCAAATGCTACTGTAGCACACTGAAGGCAGTGTTGAACCTTGTCATTGATGTCTGCCCTTGTTGACATAGGTTCCCAAGGTATGGAAAGTGCCCAAGTTCCCCAAGGCCTCGTCATAGATTTTGATAACCAATGCTGTGCAGCAGGGCTAGGTTGGTAGAGGGCCTTTGTTTTATGGATGTTTAGTCTAAGGCCTTGTGAAGGTGTTGACAATGGCTTGGAACTCAGCCTCTGAGCTCATGCAGACCAAATCTTTGTCTACATGCTGTAGTTCAATGACAGAGGATGGAAGAACCTTGGATCTGGCCTGCAGGCTGCAGAGCTTGAACAGATTCTTGTTTGTTCTGTAGTTATCTCCACTCCAGCAGGGAGCTTGCTGAGGGGGAGATGGAGCATTGCAGCAAGGAAGATTGAAAAGGGCTTCAGTACAATGACACAGCCTTGCTTGACCCCAGACCGACCATGAATTGGGTCGGTGATGATTCTGTCGGTCAGGATCACGGCTTACATGGGCAGACTAAATGAAGGAGGATAATCTACAATCCCTCGCAATTGACAGTGTCGAAGACCTTTGTCGGATCAAAGAAAGCCATATTCAAAAGTTAGTGCTGCTCCCTCCATTTCTTTTGTAGCTGTTGCGTAGTGACGATCATGACCGTTTGTGCCCCTCAGTGGACAGAATCTGCATTGCGACTCTGGGAGTAACTCGTCAGCTACAGGGAAAGACAATTAAGGAGGAAACTTGCCTGTGTGCGACAGCTGGGAGGTTCCTCCGTAGCTACTGTAATTTACCTTCTGACATTCATAAACCACAACTTGGCTATCATCAGAAACTGTTAACAAGATAGGAAACAACTCGGAAAGTATTTTGCAAAATGGCAGACAGAAATTTTAGATTAAATCTGTGGCCATTTTTGTTAAAATGAGCTAAACCATAGCATTCATTTTGTATGAGACAATGACCATTTAGACTTGTAAGAAAATCTAAATAATTTTGATAGAAATCTATCTTGATTATGGGCACACTAGGAGATTGCTGATCCATCACAATTGTTTCCAGTGGCAAGATACAAGATGGCATGGGAGGGTCCCTTTAAGAAATGGTTTTTGTCTTGTCACATGGCTTCAGGGATGTCATTGTGTGGATGGAGCTGGGTTGTAGCTCTAGTTTTTATTTTCCCTTTGAGTTTTGGAACTGGGCTGTGGATCTGGGGGTTTTACTTTCACTTTGAGTTTGAACTGGTTTTTAACTGCACAGATTGAAAGATGTGTCTCTCTATCTTAATTTTAAAAGCTGTTTCCAGACTGCTTGATAACTTAAAAGAGATAATTGCTGTCTGGAAGGAATTCAAATCTGGTGTTTTGAAAAGGGGAACAGAGTATCAAAAAAACAGTCCTATATAAGTAAGAATGCTGTGTGCTGGGCCACACCATTGAAAAAGGGTTTCTGGTTTTACTTGGATTTTGTTATTGAATTGGAACAGTTAAGGGGGAATTCAGTAAAGATTATGCATAGATTACTGTAGCTCTGTGGTATCTTTATGTTTGTAGTTCATAAAAATTCTTACTGTGTGTTCTTACATTTGTTTACGCAAATGTTAACTAAATTCATGGAATAAAGCATGTTTTTTGATTAAAAGCGCCAAAGAAATCTGTTGAATAACATGTGAAAGGCAGGCTCTTGTGCTCATCATAACCAAAATCAATAAACAGTTATAGGTCAGGTGAACTCCATAATATACTTTGGTGTTTTCTAAACCCTGGCCCATAACAAATGTCATGTCATTGAACGTGTGGTAAAGTTTGAAGACTATTTTAAGTACAGTAACAGAAAATATATGGCAATTTGAAAGAAATTAAACAAATTTACTACCACAAAAGCAAAATACTGCAGATGCTGGAAATCTGAATAACAAAAGAAAATGCTGGGAATACTCAACAGATCAGGAAACATCTATGGAGAGAAAAAAATGATTTTCGGGCCAATTTCTTCATTTTTCTATAACTATTCAATGTTGTTGGTCAGAACTGTAAGACGTTAGCTATGTAAAAAGTTTGAAGCAAGCACAGAGGCACAGAGAGGATGTGCGTGTGTGCGATGGGGCGAGGGAGAAGACATGGTGTGAGCGTTGGGAGGAAAAGAACAAAAGGGAAGTTGTGTGATGGGCCGGAAGGCAGGAGAGAATAAATAACAGAACGGATGCCGATTCGAGTCAGAAGGAGATAGCAATGGGACAAGGAAAGAAACAAAAGGTGGTTTCAGCTGAGGTGTGAATGGCAATAGTGGAACCATTAGCAGCATCTGCTATCTGAATAAAATGGGACTATTGGTCATAATCCGAAATTGCTGAACACAATGTTACTTCCAGAAGGCTGTGAAGTGATGAATCAATAAATGGGAGTGGCATATAGTGTTGAGGATTGTCAGAGGATACAGCAGGACATAGATAGATTGGAGACTTGGACAGAGAAATGGCAAATGGAGTTTAATCCGGACAAATGTGAGGTAATGCATTTTGGTAGGTCTAACATAGAGGGGAAATATACCGTAAATGGCAAAACTCTTAGGAATATAGAAAGTCAGAGAGATCTGGGCGTGCAGGTCCACAGATCTTCGAATGTGGCAACACAAGTGGACAAGGTAGTCAAGAAAGTATATGGAATGCTTGCTTTCATTGGACGAGGCATCGAGTATAAAATTTGGCAAGTCGTGCTACAGTTGTATAGAACCTTGGTAAGGCCACACTTGGAAAATTGTGCACATTTCTGGTCGCCACACTACCAGAAGGATGTGGAGGCTTTGGAGAGGGTACAGAGGAGGTTTACCAGGATGTTGCCTGGTCTGGAGGGTGTTAGCTGTGTGGAGAGGCTGAATAGACTCGGACTGTTTTCATTAGAATGATGGAGGTTGAGGGGTGACCTGATAGATGTCGACAAGATTATGAGGGGTCTGGGTACAGTGGGTGGGCAGGCACTCTTTCCCATGGTGGAGGGGTCAGTCACCAGGGGGCATAGGTTTAAGGTTGATGGGGCAAAGTTTAGCGGAGATGTGCGAGGCAGGTCTTTTACACAGAGGGTGGTGAGTGCCTGGAACACTTTGCCAGGAGAGGTTGCGGAAGCAGTTGCACTATCGGCGTTCAAAAGACATCTTGACAAATGCATGAATAGGATGGGTATAGAGGGATAAGGCACTAGGAAGTGCTGAGGGTTTTGGCCAAAGATGGTATCATGACTGGTACAGGCTTGGAGGCCAAAGGGCCTGTTCCTGTGTTGTATTGATCTTTGTTCTTTGTTCTATTTCTCAAACATCCTTTGAACTGCCTCAGAGCAATGTAGGAGACCAAGGACTAAGGTCAGAGTGGAAGCAAGGCAAAGAATTAAGATGCCAGACATCTGTAAACTGAAGAGCGGTGCAATCGCGCAGTTTATGTTTCATTCCGAGTGTAGAGAAGATTACATTATACTAAATTGAGAGAAATACAAGTGAATAATTATAGGGTGCAATCCAATCACCAGGCTAGAAAAGCAGCTCGCTATGGCGCAACATGGCCGATGAAAGTCGGGAGACCTCACTCCTGGGATCTACTCAGCTCGCCACGCCTTGTGAGATCCAACGCGATCTCGCGAGATTTTGCAATGTAAATCCCACAGGATCACCTTTTGGCAAATCTGCATATTTAAGTAAGGCAATGAGCCTCACTCTAATGTGCAGATTTCTGAGGTACCTGAGGCTTTATGATTCATCCCCTTTGCCTCAGAGATCTCAGGTGAGCGCCGTTCAGCACTGTTCCCCACAAACGGGAACCTGACGGAATGGCACTTGTGGGGGTCTCCCAGAGGATTTGAGGCTCCCAGCTGCATGCCGTTTGGGAAGGGTGGTGCCCTGGCACTGCCACCTGGAAACCTTGGCAGTGCCACATTGGCAATGCCACCTGGGTGCCAATCTGGCACTGCCAAGGTGCCCAGGTAGTACTGCTAGCTGGTATGAGCACTGCCAGGGTATCAGGTTGGCACTGCCAATGTGCCAAGCTGGTATTTGTTGCAAGCAATTGGGCTGGGTACCCTGTAGAAAGAAATGGTCAACATATTTGAGGGAGGCTATGAAGAGCATTGAGGGGATTGCTTTCTGTTTTACCTAGTGAGACAACGAAGAGGGAGATAAAAATGCACTAGCCGAATACGAAAGCAAGATACTGCGGATGCTGGAAAACAGAAATAAAAGCAGAAGAAACTAATGAAGGTTAATGAAACATTAACTCAGTTTCTCCCCGCAGGTGCTGTCAGACTTGCATTTCCAGCATTTTATGTTTTTACTGCATTGGTCAGACTAGTTTATTTCAATTTTGGTTGTACTGCATGAACAACTCAAAATGTAAGAGCAAAAATAAGAGACTTAAGTGGAAAAATATTGAAACAATGTGAAAACATGTAATTATTTTCTATTTGCATTGCATAAATCTTCATCGCAAAACATGTTGTTCCAGATGACAGACATTGCTTTAAAATGCATGGAACCTGTGAAATGCTGGAACAGTAAATAGCACTATGTTTAATATACTCAACCATAATCATGAAAGAAAAATATACTTATTGTTCAGTCATTAATAGTGGGCCCTATTTTTAAAACATTTATAACTTTTAACTTAATGTTGAGTAGAAAATGTGGTGACACAGTTAAGTCTGAGACTCGGGTCCAGAACCTAGAGAAAGTTAACTTTGATGGTATGAGACGTGCATTGGCTAGGATAGGCTGGCAAAGGATACTTAAGGGGTTGACAGTGGATAGGCAATGGCAGACATTTAAAGAACACATGGATTAACTTCAACAACTGTATATCCCTGTCTGGCGCAAGACGGGAAGGTGGCTCAACCATGGTTAACAAGGGAAATCAGGGATAGTGTTAAAGCCAAAGAGAAGGCATATAAATTGGCCAGAAAAAGCAGTAAGCCTGAGGATTGGGAAAAAACGTTAATTCAGCAGAGGAGGAAATGAGTTTAATTCGGAAGAGGAAAATAGAGTACCAGAGTAAGCTTGCAGAAAACATAAAAACTGACTGCAAAATCTGCTATAGATATGTGAGGAGAAAAAGGACTGGTTAAGACAAATGTAGGTCCCTTACAGTTAGAATGGGGTGAATTTATAATGGGCAAAGATATGGCAGATCAGTTGAATAAATACTTTGGATCTGACTTAACTAAGGAGGATACAAATAACCTTCCGGAAATACGAGCAGAGGTTCTAGCATGAAGGAGGAACTGAAGGAAATCCTTATTAGTCAGGAAATTGTTTGTGGAAATTGATGGGATTAAAACTCAATATGTCCCGAGGGTTAGGGTTAGGGTTGATGCGCTGCATCCCAACTAAGAACGTAACATAAGAACATAAGAACTAGGAGCAGGAGTAGGCCATCTGGCCCCTCGAGCCTGCTCCGCCATTCAATTAGATCATGGCTGATCTTTTGAGGACTCAGCTCCACTTTCCGGCCCGAACACCATAACCCTTAATCCCTTTATTCTTCAAAAAACTATCTATCTTTACCTTAAAAACATGTAATGAAGGAGCCTCAACTGCTTCACTGGGCAAAGAATTCCATAGATTCACAACCCTTTGGGTGAAGAAGTTCCTCCTAAACTCAGTCCTAAATCTACTTCCCCTTATTTTGAGGCTATGTCCCCTAGTTCTGCTGTCACCCGCCAGTGGAAACAACCTGCCCGCATCTATCCTATCTATTCCCTTCATAATTTTAAATGTTTCTATAAGATCCCCCCTCATCCTTCTAAATTCCAACGAGTACAGTCCCAGTCTACTCAACCTCTCCTCATAATCCAACCCCTTCAGCTCTGGGATTAACCTAGTGAATCTCCTCTGCACACCCTCCAGCGCCAGTACGTCCTTTCTGAAGTAAGGAGACCAAAACTGAACACAATACTCCAGGTGTGGCCGCACTAACACCTTATACAATTGCAACATAACCTCCCTAGTCTTAAACTCCATCCCTCTAGCAATGAAGGACAAAATTCCATTTGCCTTCTTAATCACCTGTTGCACTTGTAAACCAACCTTCTGTGACTCATGCACTAGCACACCCAAGTCTCTCTGAACAGCGGCATGCTTTAATATTTTATCGTTTAAATAATAATCCCGTTTGCTGTTATTCCTACCAAAATAGATAACCTCACATTTGTCAACATTGTATTCCATCTGCCAGACCCTAGCCCATTCACTTAACCTATCCAAATCCCTCTGCAGACTTCCAGTATCCTCTGCACTTTTCGCTTTACCACTCATCTTAGTGTCATCTGCAAACTTGGACACATTGCCCTTGGTCCCCAACTCCAAATCATCTATGTAAATTGTGAACAATTGTGGGCCCAACACGGATCCCTGAGGGACACCACTAGCTACTGATTGCCAACCAGAGAAACACCCATTTATCCCAACTCTTTGCTTTCTATTAATTAACCAATCCTCTATCCATGCTACTACTTTACCCTTAATGCCATGCATCTTTATCTTATGCAGCAACCTTTTGTGTGGCACCTTGTCAAAGGCTTTCTGGAAATCCAGATATACCACATCCATCGGCTCCCCGTTATCTACTGCACTGGTAATGTCCTCAAAAAATTCCACTAAATTAGTTAGGCATGACCTGCCCTTTACGAACCCATGCTGCATCTGCCCAATGGGACAATTTCTATCCAGATGCCTCGCAATTTCTTCCTTGATGATAGATTCCAGCATCTTCCCTACTACCGAAGTTAAGCTTACTGGCCTATAATTTCCTGCTTTCTGCCTACCTCCTTTTTTAAACAGTGGCGTCACGTTTGCTAATTTCCAATCCACCGGGACCACCCCAGAGTCTAGTGAATTTTGGTAAATTATCACTAGTGCATCTGCAATTTCCCTAGCCATCTCTTTTAGCACTCTGGGATGCATTCCATCAGGGCCAGGAGACTTGTCTACCTTTAGCCCCATTAGCTTGCCCATCACTCCCTCCTTAGTGATAACAATCCTCTCAAGGTCCTCACCTGTCATAGCCTCATTTCTATCAGTTGCTGGCATGTTATTTGTGTCTTCCACTGTGAAGACTGACCCAAAAAACCTGTTCAGTTCCTCAGCCATTTCCTCATTTCCCATTATTAAAACTCCCTTCTCATCCTCTAAAGGACCAATATTTACCTTAGCCACTCTTTTTTGTCTTATATATTTGTAAAAACTTTTACTGTCTGTTTTTATATTTTGAGCAAGTTTACTCTCATACTCTATCATACTCTTCTTTATAGCTTTTTTAGTAGCTTTCTGTTGCCCCCTAAAGATTTCCCAGTCCTCTAATCTCCCAGCAATCTTTGCCACTTTATGGGCGCAATTCTCCGCACTCACGACGGTGCAGAGAATAGCGTGGCTCGTAAAATTTTACGGCCACGCTGGCCCGACGCCCTCCCCGCTATTTTCCCCTCCCCCCCACGCCCGACTCCGATACGAATCGCTGCCGCCGTTTTTTTACGGCCAGCAGCGATTCTCAGCTGTTCGATGGGCCGAGTTCCCAGCCCTTTACGCTGTATCCATTCGCGGGGCGGCTGAGGGGCATCCCGGCCCGCGCATGCGTGGGTTTCGCGCAAATGCGCGATGACGTCATCCGCGCATGTGCGGGTTGGAGTCTTCCAATCCGCGCATGCGCGGCTGACGTCGTATGACGCGTCAGCCGGCGCTAACTCTGGCAAGCGGGCTTAACGAAATTTGTTAAGCCCGCGATGCCGGAGTTTACGGTGGCGGCATGCTAGCCCCGACCGGGGACCAGAATCGGTTCCCGGGAGGGGGGGGGGGGGGGGGCTGGCGTCAAACCCGCCCGGATTTGACGCCAGCCTTACGATTTCTCCCCCTCTGGGAGAATCGCGCCCTATATAGGTGATTGACAGATAACTGCCTCTCAGCAAGTAGGGTGGGGGCAGCTTCAACCAATCAGACACTAAGCTCCACACTGCACTTTTAACTGAAAAACAGCAGAATTAGATTTTCCACTTACCTTTGCTGATTTACCTCACTGCACCAAATTTCCAAGTTTCAATCCCCCACTCTGGATGAGTCTCACTCCGGATGTGTATCCTGGAAAAGTGCTAGCTTACTGTGTGCGCTGTCTGTCTGTCTTTTATACAGACCTCAGCTAACCGATGACTCAAAAAATACCTTAACTTCAAAGAGAAGAATACAATGTGCCCCTAAACAGGCCTCAGGTGATTGACAGACAACTGCCTCTCAGCAATTAGGGTGGGGGCAGCTTCAACCAATCAGACACTAAGCTCCACACTGCACTTTTAACTGAAAAACAGCAGAATTAGATTTTCCACTTACCTTTGCTGATTTACCTCACTGCACCAAATTACCAAGTTTCAATCCCCCACCCTGGATGAGTCTCACTCCGGATGTGTCTCCTGGAAAGTGCTAGCTTACTGTGTGCGCTGTCTGTCTGTCTTTTATACAGACCTCAGCTAACCGATGACTCAAAAAATACCTTAACTTCAAAGAGAAGAATACAACTTGGACTACTTAAAAAAGTGGTCCTATAAATAGTGGACATACTGGTGGTCATTTTCCAGCATTCTGGAACAGTTCCAATGATTTAGAGGCTAACCAATGTAACCCCACTTATTAAAAAAGGAGGGAGAGAGAAAACGAGAAACTATAGACCGGTTAGCCTGACATTGGTGGTGGGGAAAATGTTTGAAGCAATTATTAAAGAATGAAATAACTGAGCATTTGGAAAGTGGGGACAGGATCAGTCCAAGTCAGCATGGATTTACTAAAGGGAAATCAAGCTTTACAAATCTTCTGGAATTTATTGAGGATGTGACCAGTAGAGTGGACAAGGGTGAACCAGTGGATGTTGTGTATCTGGACTTTCAAAAGGTTTTGACAAGGTCCCACACAAGGGATTAGTGAGCAAAATTAAAGCTCATGTTATTGATGGTAATGTATTGACATGGATGGAGAACTGTTGGCAGACAGGAAGCAGAGAGTGGGAATAAACGGTTCTTTTTCAGAGTGGCAGGCAATGACTAGTGGGGTATTGCAGGGTTCAGTGTTGGGACCCCAGCTGTTCACAATAGACATTAATGATTTGGATGAAAGAAGTGCATGCAATATCTCCAAATTTGCAGACAATACTAAGCTGGGCGGCAGTGTGTGCTTGAGGAGGATGCAAAGAGTCTGCTGAGTGAGCAAATACTTGGCAAATGCAATATAATGTGGGTAAAAGTGAGGTTAACCACTTTAGTGGCAAAAACAGGAAGGCAGATTATTTTCTGAATGGTTGCATTTTAGGAAAAAGGAAAGTGCAATGAAACCTGGGTGTCATAGTGGAACATTTGCTGAATGTTGGCAGGCAAGTACAGCAGGCAGTGAGGAAAGCTTATGGCATGCTGACCTTCATAGCAAGAGCATTTGAGTATAGGAGTTGGAATGTCTTGCTGCAATGAGGCCACACCTTGAGTATTGTGTGCAGTTTTGGTCTCCGAATTTGAGGAAGGACATTCTTGCTATTGAGGGTGTCCAGCGAAGGTTCACCAGACTAATTCCCGGGATGGCAGGACTACATATGAAACCAATTGGATTGACTGGGCTTGTATTCACTGGAGTTTGGAAGAATGAGAGGGAATCTCATAGAAACATATAAAATCCTGATGGGACTGGACAGGCTAGATGAGGGATGAATGTTCCCGATGTTGGGGATGTCCAGAACTGAGGGTCACAGACTAAGAATAAGGGGTAAGCCATTCAGGACTGAGATGAGGAAGAACTTCTTCTCTCAGAGAGTTGTGAACATGTGGGGCAAAATTCTCCCCTACCCGGCGGGGCGGGGGGTCCCGGCGTAGCGCAGTGGCGCCAACCACTCCGGCGTCAGGCCTCCCCAAAGGTGCAGAATCCTCCGTACCTTTAGGGGCTAGGCCGCGCCGGAGTGGCTCCCGCTCCGCCGACTGGAGCCAACTGCCTTTGGTGCCACGCTGGCCGGCGTCGGGGCTGGCCAAAAGGCCTTCGCCGGTCGGCGTGAGTCCGCGCATGCGCTGGAGCGTCAGCGGCTGCTGACATCACCACCGGCGCATGCGCAGTGGAGGGGGTTTCTTCCACCTACGCCATGGTGGAGGCCGTGGCAGCAGCGGAAGAAAATGAGTGCTCCCACGGCACTGGCCCGCCCGCCGATCGGTGGGCCCCGATCGCGGGTCAGGCCACCGTGGGGGCACCCCCCGGGGTCCGGTCGCCCCGCGCGCCCCCCCCCCCCCCCCCCCCAGGACCCCGGGGGCCCGCACGCGCCGCCAATCCTGCCGGCACAGAGGTGGTTTAAACCTTGCCGGCGGGAGAGGCCTGACAGCAGCGGGACTTCGGCCCATCGCAGGCCGGAGAATCGCCGCGGGGGGGGGGGGGGGGGGGGGGGGGCACGCCGATCGGTGAGGCGCGATTCCCGCTCCCGACGATTCCCGGGTGGCGGAGAATTCTGGCCACGGCGGGGGCGGGATTTTCGCCGGCCCCGGGTGATTCCCCGACCCTGTGGGAGGTCGGAGAATTCCGCCCGTGGAATTCTCTACCACAGAAAGGCGTTGGGGCCAGTTCTTTGGATATATTCAAGAGGTTGCTGGATGTGGCCTTTGCGGCTAAAGGGATCAGAGAGAAAGCCAGGAGTGGGATACTGAATTTGCATGATCAGCCATAATCATATTGAATGGTGGTGCAGGCTCGAAGGGCCAAATGGCCTTCTCCTGCACCTATTTTCTATGTTTCTATGTCTCTATTACATTACAGCATCAAGTGAAGGAAAGTTAGTGGTTGTCAAACTAAAATTGTAAAGTGTCCTGTTCAGAGAGCACCTTGAGTACTGTGCTCCATATGAATGGCCAAGATGCAAGGGAAACATTCAAACCACAAAGCATCAAAGGGTTTTGTCATTAGAAAAGTGTGGAGAAACTGTGGCTTTCTGTTCTTGAAAGGAGGTGACTGAGAGAAGGTATCAAAATAAAGAAATAGACTTCATATGGCGCAAGTTTTGATACTTGAACAAGTCTTAGTTAACTTGAAAAATTATATTGGGAAGAACATATTTATACAATAATTATTTAAACTTAAATGGTCTTCTGTATCAGGTTAAGCACCAATTTAATTCAAATTAGGTGACATGACAATGCAATGTGTTCTGTTCTGAGGGGATGAACTATGATGGACCAAATGACCTCACTCATCTGCAGTTGTCTTATAATCTTGTATGGTGTGTTAGATTATCTTTTTCATATTGCATCATTTACAAAAGGCCATGTGTAATATTTTGTCATTACCGCAAAGCACACATTGGTTGCTGCAGTTCCTACAATACAACAGTGACTTCAAAAGTACTTCACTCGCTGTAAAGTGCTATGGGATACATTGAAGTTGTGAAGGATGATATATAAAAGGGAAATCTTTCTTCTTGTATCTTCCTGCCACTTGGCAACACATTCATCCATGTAAATTGAACTTTTTGACTTTCAACTTATGCTGATGTCACTTTCCCTTTGTGAGCTCACACCAGAATTTCTTGGAAAAATGATTTGAACGTACCACAACAAGCATAATGACAAGGGTGTAAGCTTGAGGTCACCCAAAACATTGTTACCCATGTCATTATTTCTGTATCAGGCCCTGTTCACCCATCACTTCCGTGTTACAATGTCCTACATTATCTCCTTGTCAAGCAATGCTTCAATTTTAAAATTCCCATCCTTGTTTACAAATCCCTCCATGGCCTTACCTCTCCCTATCGCTGCAAACTCTTCCAGTCCACAATATTCCACGGTATCTGTGTTCATCTAAGACTTGTCTTTTGTGCATTTCTATTTTTCTGCATTTCACATCACTATTGGGGGCCCTGCCTTCAACTGCCTTAGCCCTAACTTCTGAAATTCCCTTCCCAAATCTCTCCACCTCTCCTTGTTTGCTTCCTTTAAGACTCCACGTGGTGCACACATCCTTGGTATTGCCTTTTCTCACAGTCCTTAAAACCTACCTCTTTGAATAAGCGTTTGATCATCTAATATTGCTTTGCGAAGCTCAATGCTAAATGTTGCTTTATTGCGCTCTTGTGAACAGCCTTGGCATTTTATTATGTTAAAAGTTATTGTTGTTGAATCAATAACCTTAGAACCCAGCCCTGAAAACTTTTGCATGAAACAAGTAAAGATCAAACAGACACCATTACTCAGACTGAAGTTTGTGAGTGAAAGGCTATTGTCGGTATGCTTAATATGCTTTGTATGAGATTCCTTTAAGGTAATTAAAACAACTGGAGCAAGTGACTCATCTCCAGGCAGCATGGTGGTGCAGTGGTTACCACTGCTGCCTCACGGCATTGATGTCTTGGTTCGATCCTGGCTCTGCGTCACTGTCCGTGTGAAGTTTGCACATTCTCCCCGTGTTTGCGTGGGTTTCGCCCCCACAACCCAAAGATGTGCAAGCTAGGTGGAATGGCCATGCTAAATTGCCCCTTAATTGGAATAAATTACTTGGGTACTCTAAATTTATTTTTTAAAATGTGACTCATCTCCAAAATTATTATAGAACAGTGTAAAAACATATTTCTAGTCTCTGAACATCCCCATTTTTATCGAAGTCTTGCAAATATTTGGCCAGAAATAAGCTATTGTATGCAATTTTCAAAGTGTGGTAGCATGTGGGAACTGCAGAGAGCGCCCCGATGCTTGGCCTGCGAAGCCATGACCGGTATCAAACATGACCAGGCCCATGGGCTTCACACCGCAAATTATAGTCCCGCCAGCTGATTCGCTGGGACCGGGCCTGCCAACAAAGGGGGCAGCACTTAAACAGATCCTGCAGGGCAAACCCCACATAACTCTCAGCCATGCCAACGAGGAGGCCAGCCCCATGATTCGGGAATGCCAACCTGGCCAGATTGTTGGTTGTTGGATGCGGTCGAAACCAGACGGGATTCTCTGTTTCCCTGAGGGGCTTGGAGGGTCAGCTACAGGGCAGCCAGTGCCACCTGGGAGGAAGTGGCAGCGCCCGTCAGTCAGGGTGCCAGGAGGACTGGTAGCCAGTGCCGTAAGATGATCGAGCGGTGGGGTGCTAGTCATCAGGGTCCTCACTCCCTACGAGGAACTGGCCTTGGAGGTCACGGGGGTGGCCAAGGACAGATCGATCACCGATGTAGAGCTTGGAGTAAGGCATAGAGGTGAGGATCCACCGGCACCCACCCAGATGACCTGTCACACGTGAGTTGTTAATGCCATACAGACTGACCCATCCCTCCCACTGATCACATGTCCATTCTGCTGCAGGACCTCCATCCGACGGTGCCATCCCATCTGGGTTGGTTTCCCTCCCCCCCCACCTCCCATGAGATCACCACAGACGGGAACTCCGAGGCGACCACCATATTCATGGCATAGCTGTCATCCCCATCCTCCACCAGCGCAGAGACACACGCCTCGGTGGGCAACAATAGGGGTCAGGCTTCTGGGGCACATTCTGGTGAGCGCCACACAGTTGCTTATGCACATCCGATGGAGGCAGGAATGCCCAGTCTTGACAGCAGTTGGAGGCCTGCTGGATCCCAGGATCCAGCTGGATTCCTGTCAGCTGTTGAGCCTCTGGAACTGGAGCTGACGCAATTGATATGGGTGCGGCCGTGATATTCAGAGGGGGATGTTAGCGACACTCCAGCAGGTCCACAGCCGCTTGGAGGAGTCCCAGAGACCACCAGGGCCAACACTGCTGGGATGGGGACCGCAGCAGAGGGCCTGGTGCATGACATCAGCAGCATGAGTGGAGGTATCCAAAGCGTGACTCAGTCGATGGCTGAGCACCTCGACAGCATGTCCCAGTCGCTGGGTGACGTATCCCAGTCCCTCAAGGATCTTGAGGTGTTGCAGAGCATCCCAGTCTCAGCCGGGCATTGCCGAGGCATTCCAGGCAATGTCCCGGGTGCTGTGGGAGGTGTCCCAGTCACAGGTGGGCAATGTCGCAGTGCTCCATATCATCTCCCAGTCAGTGAGGAGCATCGCCGAGGGCATCGACACCATGCTGCAGACATTAGGGAGCCACCAGGGCTGGCAGAGCCAGATGATGCAGGGGCAACAGGGGCTCAATCCAGCTGCCCCTCTGTCCCACGGTGAACCCCAGGACACCGAGCACTGGGGCAGCAACCCCAGTGATCCCGGGCTCATTGCCTGGGAGCGAATATGGTGACTCACTTCCTTGGGTTCCCATAGCAGCCGTCCTCCAGCTTCACGGTTTTAAAAAAGATGTACTAACCCAGGTGACCACGTGCTGGGGAGGCAGTTAGATCACGGGAGGCTGTTAGATATGGGGTCTTTCCCAATAATTGTATGGAGATTGGCCTTATGTGGTGATTATTAGTTTCTCGCCCCGCCACGGTGGGATTCTGATTTTTCCAATGGCAAACGAATCGGCACCCGGAGTGATTCTCGATTTTGGCCTCTCCTGTGATCTAAAAGCCGCGTTGCACCCTCTCTCAAGTGGCCATTAAATCACGCCTGTTATATTTGCTGATAAGGACCTAACCCCCCTTCCGCAATGAGGATGAAAGAAACCGAAGCAGCTTATAGCGCTGGTACCACCCACTCTGCCCTGGACAACTCCTTACTCGACCTCTACTTTGGAGACCTCTTAATGTTGTTACAGCCATGTCCCTGGACATTCCCACACTCTCACTGGAACTTGAAATCATCACTCTGCACCTTCCCTCAGTCACTTTTAACCTTCACTCCGTCGCCCTCGACCCTCACTCCAAATAGGTTGAACGATAGAGCAAATATTGTTTGGGATTTGTTCAGTGGTTTTTGCCATTGAATCTCTTGGAGTCCATAATTAGGCCATAATTTGGTCTGATGATGTGACAGGATTCTTTCGTGGTCATTGAATTTTCTGTGCATCAGTTGCTTCTTGAATTTCTTGCACATTTAGTGTGACTATCCATATATTTTGATGTCATCTGGCTCACTTTCATTCATCAAGGCAATAACTATGAAAAAAATTACCTAACATTCAATTTGACGCTTTAACTTCCTGTCAGTGGTAAATTACAATCTAGTGGAACTAAAATCTCTGCATTCGACTTGGGAGCTAACTGTTACAGTTGCAAACATGTCTGTCGAGCCTCTTTGACCAATCCTCTGAAAATACGGCCTTCAGTATTTATGTAGCAGATCAACAGGATTTACATTCAATTACCTGCAACTATTTCTACTGTCAACAATTATCAATCTTTTCACACTCATTTTACTTCTGATCTTTTCAGCGTTTTAAAATCTCCCCTTTTAAGTTAGATAAAACCAAATGATGTATCGAAGTAATTAAGCTAGTAGGCAACAGCAATTTGCAAGTTTAATTGACATTGAAATCCCTAATTTAGCTCCACAAGATTGAACTTATTTATAATTGATGGTGGGTAGCCAAATTAGAGCTGATCAGAATTTGGAAAGGCAAGATTTCTTTACTTCATGAATTCCCATGAGCTTCTATATAAATATACAGCCAGTTTCACTTAAGGAAATGCCTGAAATTGAAATTTTCTCTTTAAACTAAATAGCTGTGATTTCCTGCTATGTGAAAACTGTGCTTGCAGTTAATATTTGACCACTTTTTCAGACTAATTACATGGTTGTATTAAACATCGTGTTCTAGATAACTGCTACAATAAGATAAACTTTATAATTTTTAAAGAATGTAAAATTAAGTATGTTTATAAATTGCTGACAGATCACTGAAGATATTGCTGTATAGCATACCAACTGATAATTAATGTAAATTCTCTGTCAAGCAAATGTAGTGAACTTAGTATATTAATGCTGTGTTGCTCATTATTCAGTTATACTCCAGTTCAGAGAAAGGCCAAAAGGGCTGCAATACACTGCTGGCTTTGGTCAGGCAAAGTGGAGCTTTGTGTACATACACAGGCATAAAGTTCCCATCACCGGCATCCAAATACTAGTTACATTTTAATATCAACAATGGCACAGTCAGCTTTGTATTAAATTCAAAAAGGTGGAAAAAAATGAAGTCATACAGCAGCTTGTGCAAAGCTGAAACTGCATAAGAGAGGTTGGATAGGCTTGGGTTGTTTGCGCTGGAGCAGAGAAGACTAAGGGACGACCTGATTGACGAGTGCAAGATTATGAGGGGCATAGACAGGCTGGATGGAGAGCAGCTGTTCCCCTTAGTTGAAGAGTCAGTTGTGAGGGGACACAAGTTCAAAGTGAGGGGTAAGAGGATTAGGAGGGATTTGAGGAAGACCCTTTTTTACCCAGTGAGCAGTTACGATCTGGAATGCACTGCCTGCGAAGATGATAGTACCTCGATACCTGGAAAAGTACCTGGATAAGTACTTAGCACACCATAACATTCAAGGCTATGGGCCAAGTGCTGACAAGTGAGATTAGGTGGCAGGTCAGGGCCTTTCATGCGTCGGTGCAGACTCAATGGGCCAGAGGTCCTCTTCTGTACTGTACATTTCTGTGATAAGACTACTTCCTTCAAGTTTAAACATTTATGATTGAGCAACCTTGCGCCAGATTTATACTTCATATTGTATATGCAACTTGGAATGCGCGGGGGACTTCTTTGGCGTGCCAGCCTTAACCAACATGGGATCGGTGTTCAGGGGATGGCCGCGCCATCAATGTACGCACGGCCGGGGGGGAGAGGCTGGCCCGCCGATTGTGGGCCAGACACCATCGGAGGTCCCCCCCCCCACCCCCGGTGAAGGAGCCCCTCCCCCCCCACCCCCCAAAACAGGCCACCCCCGACCGTTCCCACAGAGTTCTCGCCGGAAGTGACCAGGGGTGAACAGCGCCGGCGGGATTCTGTCGTATCGGAGTGGCCGCTCGGCCCATTCGGGCCAGAGAATTGGTGGCCTCGCCAATTCCAGCGGCCCGTGGCCGGCACCGCTCCAAACGCGCCAGCGCAAATAGCGCCGATTCTCCGCATCGCCGGCGTCGGGACGTCGTGGCGTGGTTACGGCGATTCACCGGCCCAGCGCGGGGCTCGGAGAATCGCCCCCTTAGTCTCCATTTAGGAGAATCGTGCCCCATATCTTCACATAATAACCTGCCGCTTCGCTTACCAATTATCTTTTAACTTCCTGTTTTATTTCTATTAGTAATACCGGGCCTATTCACTGAGCTCTCCTCAGTCACTGTACCCTGTACTGCAGCCCTTTTTGATTTTTGACTATGGCTTCTCTGCCTTACACTTTCCCCCTTATTGCCTTTCGTTTCTGTCACCATTTTACTTCCCTCCGACTTCCTGCATCGGTTCCCATCCCCCTGACACATTAGTTTAAACCCTCCACGACAAAGTATTTTGGAACTAACTATGAAAGAAAGTAATATTTATTAATTTACGAGATGTGGGCATTGCTGGTTAGGCCAGCATTTATTGCCCATCCCTATTTGCCCTTCCGAAGGTGGTGGTGAGTTGCCTTCTTGCAGCACTGCAGCCCTTGAGGTGTAGTAACAGCATTGTGCTGTTTTGGAGGGAGTTCCGGGATGTTTGCCCCAGCGACAGTGAAGGAACGGTGGTGAGGTTCCCAGGTATCTGCTGCTCTTGTCCTTCTAGATGGCAGTGGTTGTGGGTTTGGAAGGGGCTGTCTAAGGAACCTTGGTGAGTTACTGCAGTGATCAACTTCACTCCTCAACAGTTGTCCAACTTGCCCTAATGTCTTTCAACGGTCCCTACTTAAAACAGAGCAGTAAGACGGTGGGTAACGTGACATAATCATTGAGAGATGTTGCCAGCAACCACAGTGATTACCAGACTTCCATTTTGCTGAGAGAGATTCCAAAGTTACATATTTCTGCAGCTAGATACCAGCTGCTTCTTAGGAATGGCATACACTTCTTTCTAAATCACGAATCGGCCTGTAAATAAATTACACCTGGGCCCACATGGTGCTTAGAACGGGCCTGGGACTGATTAGTGTTACCTTATCAGCATGAGTATCATATTATTTCATTTCAAAGGAGGCACAGAGAAATCCATACTTCATATACAGCGTGGAAATCAAAAACACAGCTGAAATTTATTACTGACTGACCACATACACCAATTAGGTAATAAAAAGTCTATAGAAGCATTAAAATGTGTAATTCCTTATTGGACTAACTTAAGTCCAACAGTAAGGTACTGAAGCAATTTTGCCTTTGGACCTCTGCAAAATCTAATTAAGACCACCCAATTAGATAATTGAGCAGAAATGTACAAAGGATCACCCATTATTGGAGGAAAAAATGAATCTCAAAATTAGTTCGGAAATGAAATGAAGCCAAGTGGCTCGACAAAACTTCACGTGCACCATCTAATTTGTTTAGTTTATTGTCATTGTGCTGGAAAGTACGCTTTGGGCCATCTAACATCAATTAATGAAGTAAATCTGTATGATATTTTGTTAAGCTATATCTGTGTTATTGAATACAACACAGACTGCAATGGTCCTCATATTTTTTTAGAAACTGCCACTGGCTTTGGACTGATTGATCTTTTAAAATGAAGGCTCTGTACCTCGAGGAGCTAAAGATCCATAAATGACCATTGTGTGGCCAAGGGGTTTGTGATTCGCAATTTCCCTGCACCCGTTCCTATTGAGGCAAGCAGCATGCAAACTCTTTTCCATGATTCCTGCGTGCAACCCAGTGTGAATCATTCTGCTGCCTGACTGCACACACAACAGGAGGCAGAGCATGTGCAGGGTAGCACATGTTACCTCAAGATCGTAAAAGCAGTCTATCCCTTTTAAAGGGAAGCTGTGCTGAATTAAAGAAGGCTGCTGCTGACTGTCACTGCGCAATCAAGAAAGCAGAAATGGAATACCAGGGCAGAGAGAGGGCAGTTCATAGATGTGGCGCTGAAGGCCCTAGTCATGGAGGTTCACAGAAGGAGAGATGCTATCTTTCTGCAGGGGTTCAAGGTTGCCAATGCCCAGAGTCTGGCCCCAAGAACCTGGTGGCAGGGCCAAAGGAATTCCAATGACGTCAAGCAGTTGATCAATGTCACTGAATGCATCTTCGTATTATAGAATAATATAATTTATAGTGCAGAAGGAGGCCATTTGGCCCATTAGGTCTGCACCAACCCCTGGAAAGAGCACCACACTTAAGCCTACGCCTCCACCCTATCCCTGTAAACTAGTAACCCCACCTAACCTTTTGGAAACGAAGGGGCAATTTAGCATGGCCAATCCAACTAACCAACACATCTTTGGATTGTAGGAGGAAATCAGATCACCTGGAGGAAACCCACACAGACACGGAGAGAAAGTGCAAACCACACAGTCACCCGAGGCCAGAATTGAACCCCGATCCCTGGAGCTGTGAGGAAGCAGTGCTAACCACTGTGCCACCGTGCAGCCCAACATGCTCCAACCCACAGCTGCACCAATCTTTCATGCTGCTCAATGCAGTACATCCCTGAGTTCAAGCCTCACACCTGAAATTCAACAACTCCACAGCCTCACAATTCTTCATAAACGCCAGCCTCACACCTAACTTTTTTTGCATGCACATATCTTCAGCTAAGTATTGTAACGGTTCTTCCTATTCCTTCTTGTTTATTCCCTGTTTATTCCCTTGTTCCCCCCTTTCTTTTATTTTTGTCATTACATTTTTGCTCCATGGATGTTAAATGGAGCTGTGACTTTAAGGCAAAGCAGCCTGCAAGAAGCTGCCTTTCATTCAAACAAGCAGATTCCAGAAGGCTATACTAATTTAAATTGTGAACCGACACTAATGACAGAGATTGGCTGGGACTCAGTTTGATTGATGTGATTGGTGGCCAATGAGCTTCCCTAAAAGGGTTGTGCTCTGCCTGGCAACAGGTGGTGAACAGGTGGTGATTGGATATGACCCCTCTGGAATGTTCTCAGAGCCACAGGTTCACTTTTAATTTCACTTTTGATTCTGCAGTCTGGGCGTCCAATTTTAATTTCACTTTTGATTCTGCAGTCTGGGTGGAGAATTCAAACTATTTCTCTCCCAAAAGATCCAGCTAAACTCTCTCCATACGGCGTCTGTGAGGACTGTCTCTCTCACCAGTGGGGCTGGGTGCCATTCTATTGAAACTGCAAAGGCTTGAGGTCAAACCACAAGCTGACGGCAAGGTTTGAAATGGGATAAAATGTCTGAAGTAAGTAAGAGATCTGGAAACAAGCCACAAACTAAAAGCAGAGTCTGACGTGAAGTGAAGGGATCTCTTCAGGAAAAGCTGTGAGTAATACATTTCTAAACTACACCGAAGATCGGTACAGGCTGTAAACCAGAGGCTTTGGTCAACCAGCATGCTGTCAGGAAAGCCTGCTACAGAACCACCATTTGAAGCAACCACTTATCTTTTGATCTTCACCCGTATTATTTTCACCCCTCCCCCCCCCCCTCTGTGTTTGTGTGTCTTATAGGTGTTGGTAGAGGTTGGGGCAGTAAAAGGGGGTAGTAGGTTAGCTTGTTGTTATCCAGTTTCATTTACTGCATATTTCATTATTATCCTTGTTATTAGTAAACAGTAACTGGGGCGTCACGGTGGCGCAGTAGTTAGCACTGCTGCCTCACGGCACTAAAGACCCGGGTTCGATCCCAGCTCTGGGTCCGTGTGGAGTTTCCACATCCTCTCAGTGTCTGCATAGGTCTCACCCCCATAACCCAAAGATGTGCAGGGTAGGTGGACTGGCCACACTAAATTGCCCCTTAAATTGAAAAAACAGGAACTGTGTTTGAACTTACAAACCTGGTGACTGTAATTATTGGGCAGCCAAGGGCCAAAGATTCAGAATTTATAAGAATTATTGGTTAATTCACTTGTGTTGTGACTCTGGGGTACATAGAGCTGGAATCAACCGTGCACTTGCCCAGGGTGACGTAACAATATATCACCCATCGCAGAGCATCACAATCACTAACATTCTGTTCTCTCCTGTAGGATGAAGCAGCATCATCAACAACAATATTTAATTGTATTGTGCCTTTCATGTAATGAAATGCCTCAAGGTGCTTCACAGGACCATTATAACGTGAAGTATGATGCAATGCTATTCTGATTAATATAGGAATGGCAGATATATTGTATGATAGGTATTTGATGCAGGAAGAGTTAAAAGCCTGAGTTAGTGTGTGACTGCTCCAGTCATGTTTTTAAAATAAATCCTAGTTTCAAAAACAACTACGTTTTGGAGTCATAGGTGCAATGAAAGCATTGTAAAACGCTTGGGCTAATGAAATATTGTTTGGATTAAGGGAGTTCCCTGTGGAGTTAATTAAATTTCAACTTGGTAAAATAGTGTAAATATAGGGCGGAGCCATGGTATCAGGCATTTTGCAGGAAAGTGGTTTTAGTTAAGAGTTAGCTGAAGGTGGGAAAGTAAGTCAGGCATCTCAGTTCAGCTAAACGATATGTCTGTAGGTAGATTCTTTCCAAGCAGTTCAGAAAAGATTGAGCTGAAACATGGTGAAGCAGCTTCTGAATGAATACAGCCAAAGTTTCTGTATGGTTCTGACAGGATTTAAGTCTTTTCTTTAAAGCAGTGTGGAAGGATCTCTGGGCGCGATTCTCCCAACGGCATTGGCGCCCGTTCCCAGAGCCCTATTCTCCCCCCTCCGTGGGGCTAGCAGGAGTGTCGCACGATTTACAGGGGCGGGGCCTCGGCATGGCGTCAGAGACCCGGCCCCGCTTAAAAGATGCGGCACCTTGGGTCCCGCACATGCGCAGTTGAGCCGGCACCAACTAGCGCATGCATGGTAATCTCGTGGAGCGCTCCAGCCCCTCACCAACATGGCGCCGGGGTTCTGGGGCTGGCCGTGAAAGGAAGTAGGCCCGGGGTGGGGGGGGGAGAGGCCGGCCAGCCGATCGGTGAGTCCTGATCGCGGACCAGACCTCATCCGAGGCCCCCCCTGGAACGGAGCCCCCTCCCCCCCCCCCAACAGACCGCCCCCCAAGTCTTCGCGACGAGTACCCACTGGCAGCGACAAGGTGTGAACAGCGCCGGCGGGATTCTTTGTCGCAAATTAGAATGTCCAGACTTCTCTGTAAAGCAGGTATTCCTGAGTGCTAAATGTATTTAACAGGGGATTTAGAGCTGAGATGTTGTTTTTGTGGGAATAAAGATGGCAGTTAAGGTTTACTATATTCATTATTGAGTAATATTGTTGAAGGGGTAATTGGAAGCTATTTTCTGGTGAAATGTTAAAGATATTTTAATACTGTGTTAGTAATAAAGCTTGTTTTAATATACCATGAGCGGGATTCTCCCGTACCCAGCGGGGCGGGGGATCCTGGTGGGACGGAGTGGCCCTCCGCACCTTAGGGACTAGGCCCGCCCCGGAGTGGTTGGCACCCCGCCGGCTGGCGTGAAAGGCCTTTGGCGCCACGCCAGCCGGGGCCAAAGGGACTCCGCCGGCCAGCGCGGGTCTGCGCATGCGCGGGAGCATCAGCGGCTGCTGACGAGATCCCCGGACATGCGCTGGGGGGGTTCACCTACCCGTCGGCCATGGCAGAGGCAGAAATGGTCACCGCGTAGGAAAAGAGTGCCCCCACGGCACAGGCCCGCCCGCGGATGGGTGGGCCCCGATCGCAGGCCAGGTCACTGTGGAGGCACCCCCCGGGGCCAGATCACCCCGCGCCCCCCCAGGACCCCGGAGCCCGCCCGCGCCACCAGGACCCGCCGGTAAGGGACCTAGTTCAATTTACGCCGGCGGGATTGGCATAGAACTAGCGGGAGGGGGGCCTGCCGACCAGCGCGGCGCGATTCCCGCCCCCGCCGAATCTCCGGTACCGGAGAATTCGGCAGCTGGCGGGAGCGGGATTTACGCCGCCCCCCCACCCCCCCACCTCCCCCCCCGGTGATTCTCTGACCCGGCGGGGGGTCGGAGAATCCCGCCACATATCTCTATTTATTCATAAAACCACTCCTGGAGCGAGGTAGCCTTTCTTCACAGTCTGACTAAATTAAAATAAAATATTGGGGTTTCTTTCCAATATTCTAGCCACTGATGGGGTGTGGTCCGTGGTAGTAATACTATATAAGGACATCTAAGTACAGATGACCAAAGGAATGGTCAAAGAGGTAGGTTTTAAGGAGTCTTAAAGAAAGAACATGAGGTAGAGAGGCAGAGAAATGTAGTGAGGGTATTCCAGAGCTTAGTGACATGGCAATTTAAGGCATTGACTATCATTGCTGCAGCAAGTAAAATTGGGGCTTCACAAGAGGTTACAGGTAGAGGAGTGCAGATATAGCGGACTTTTGGACTGGAGAGATTAATGAGAGATGAGAGGATGTGAGGCTATGGAGGGATTAAAAACAAGGATGAGATTTTTAAAATCATGACATTACTTGACTGGGAGCCAATGTAGGTCAGTGAGCACAGGACTTGGTGAGAGTTAAGACATGGCCAGCAGAGTTAGGTTGGCCTCAAATTTATGGAGGGTCAAATATGGAAGACCAGACAGCTAGGACTATGTTGGAATAGTCAGACATAGAGATAGTAAAGGCATGAAGGTGGGGTTTTAGCAACAGATGAACTTATAGATAGAGGCAAATTGGGGCAATGTTTCACAGGTGGATCTAGGCAGCACGGTAGCATTGTGGATAGCATAATTGCTTCACAGCTCCAGGATCCCTTGGGTCACTGTCTGTGCGGAGTCTGCACACCCTCCCCGTGTGTGCGTGGGTTTCCTTCCGGTGCTCCGGTTTCCTCCCACAGTCCAAAGATGTGCAGGTTAGGTGGATTGGCCATGATAAATTGCCCTTAGTGTCCAAAATTGCCGTCAGTGTTAGGTGGGGTTACTGGGTTATGGGGATAGGGTGGAGGTGTTGACCTCAGGTAAGGTGCTCTTTCCAAGAGCTGGTGTAGACTCGATGGGCCGAGTGGCCTCCTTCTGCACTGTAAATTCTATGATAATGTCTTAGTGCTGATATTAATCTGAAATTGGAAACATTAGGGTCAAATGTGACACCAAGGTTGCAAACTGTCTTAATCTCAAATGTTGTCATTGAGAGGGTTAACGGGGGAACAGAATTGGTGCAGGGAGCAAAAACAACAGCTTCTGTTTTCACAATATTTATCTGAAGGAAACTTCTGCTCATCCAGGACTGGATGTTGCATATGTAGTCTGGAAAGTGAGTAACAGTGGAGGAGCTGAAAGAGGTAGTGGTGAATTTGCATTGTTTGGGCATTGTCAGCATACATGTAGGGCTGGATTCTCTGTACCCCGACGCCAAAATCACAACCAGTGCAGGGTCAGAGAATACATTTTCCCGCAAGAAATCAGGACCGGCGCCGGTACCCCGATTCTGAGGGCCCCGAAACACGGCGTACTCGGGGAGTACATTTCCCGCCTCTGCCCGGCCGAAGTCCTAACGGTGTGGAACTAATGTGCTCCAGCCACTTGGGATACTCGCGTGGCATCTGCGGACTCAATCCGTGGCCGCTGTGTTCGAGGGCGGGCCGATCGGAGGAGGGGCGGCCTTTTAGGCGGCCGGTAAATGCTTGTGCGGGCGTTGAGGGTCAGGTGCACGGCCGATCGGGGTTTTTTTGGGGGGGTCCAGCTCCGCGGTCCGAGTCCACTGGAGGCCGCTGCCGTGCATTGCGACCTGGAAGTGCAGGGGCCCATAACTGCAGCAAAAGCTGTGAGATCTACTCCGGGCGAGATCTACTCCGGGCCCCGTCTGGCCCCCTGCAGGGCGAGGAATTCTTGTCCTTCTGGTGTCAGTTTTTCTGGCGTAAAACTCTACCGATTTGACGATGGCGTGGGAACATAGTCCCAATAATGGTGATTCCAGGCAGAGCAATTAATGCAGCAATTTCAGATGATGTCATCTAGGATATGATGTAGATGAAAAATAGGAGGAGGCCAAGGATAGATCCTTAGTGGGGGAGGCCGCTCCAGAAGTAATGGTGCAGGAGTAGGAAGAAAAGCCTCTGCTTTTCTGGCTACAATTAGATAGAACGGAAAGAAAAGAACAAGGAGAGAGCAATTCCAAGTGGCCGAAAGACTGGGGAAACATTGGAAGAGGATAAGAACATAAGAACTAGGAGCAGGAGTAGGCCATCTGGCCCCTTGAGCCTGCTCCGCCATTCAATGAGATCATGGCTGATCTTTTGTGGACTCAGCTTCACTTTCCGGCCGGAACACCATAACCCTTAATCCCTTTATTCTTCAAGAAACTATCTATCTTTACCCTAAAAACATTTAATGAAGGAGCCTCAACTGCTTCACTAGGAAAGGAATTCCAGAGATTCACAACCCTTTGGGTGAAGATGTTTCTCCTAAACTCAGTCCTAAATCTACTTCCCCTTATTTTGAGGCTATGTCCCCTAGTTCTGCTTTCACCCGCCAGTGGAAACAACCTGCCCGCATCTATCCTATCTATTCCCGTCATAATTTTAAATGTTTCTATAAGATCCCCCCTCATCCTTCTAAATTCCAACGAGTACAGTCCCAGTCTACTCAACCTCTCCTCATAATCCAACCCCTTCAGGTCTGGGATTAACCTAGTTAATCTCCTCTGCACCCCCTCCAGTGCCAGTATGTCCTTTCTCAAGTAAGGAGACCAAAACTGAACACAATACTCCAGGTGTGGCCTCACTAACACCTTTTACAATTGCAACATAACCTCCCTAGTCTTAAACTCCATCCCTCTAGCAATGAAGGACAAAATTCCATTTGCCTTCTTAATCACCTGTTGCACCTGTAAACCAACTTTCTGTGACTCATGCACTAGCACACCCAGGTCTGTCTGCACAGCGGCATGCTTTAATATTTTATCGTTTAAATAATAATCCCGTTTGCTGTTATTCCTACCAAAATGGATAACCTCACATTTGTCAACATTGTATTCCATCTGCCAGACCCTAGCCCATTCACTTAACCTATCCAAATCCCTCTGCAGACTTCCAGTATCCTCTGCACTTTTCGCTTTACCACTCATCTTAGTGTCATCTGCAAACTTGGACACATTACCCTTGGTTCCCAACTCCAAATCATCAATGTAAATTGTGAACAATTGTGGGCCCAACACGGATCCCTGAGGGACACCACTAGCTACTGATTGCCAACCAGAGAAACACCCATTAATCCCCACTCTTTGCTTTCTATTAATTAACCAATCCTCTATCCATGCTACTACTTTACCCTTAATGCCATGCATCTTTATCTTATGCAGCAACCTTTTGTGTGGCACCTTGTCAAAGGCTTTCTGGAAATCCAGATATACCACATCTGGTAATGTCCTCAAAAAATTCCATTAAATTAGTTACGCAAGACTTGCCCTTTATGAACCCATTCTGCGTCTGCCCAATGGGACAATTTCCATGCAGATGCCTCGCTATTTCTTCCTTGATGATAGATCCCAGCATCTTCCCTACTACCGAAGTTAAGCTCACTGGCCTATAATTTCCTGCTCTCTGCCTACCTCCTGTTTTAAACAGTGGTGTCACATTTGCTAATTTCCAATCCACCGGGACCACCCCAGAGTCTAGTGAATTTTGGTAAATCATCTTTACTGCATCTGCAATTTCCCTAGCCATCTCTTTTAGCACTCTGGGATGCATTCCATCAGGGCCAGGAGACTTGTCTACCTTTAGCCCCATTAGCTTGCCCATCACTACCTCCTTAGTGATAACAATCCTCTCAAGGTCCTCACCTGTCATAGCCTAATTTCTATCAGTCGCTGGCATGTTATTTGTGTCTTCCACTGTGAAGACCGACCCAAAAAACCTGTTCAGTTCCTCAGCCATTTCCTCATCTCCCATTATTAAAACTCCCTTCTCATCCTCTAAAGGACCAATATTTACCTTAGCCACTCTTTTTTGTTTTATATATTTGTAAAAACATTTACTGTCTGTTTTTATATTCTGAGCAAGTTTATTCTCATACTCTATCTTACCCTTCTTTATAGCTTTTTTAGTAGCTTTCTGTTGCCCCCTAAAGATTTCCCAGTCCTCTAGTCTCCCACCAATCTTTGCCACTCTATATGCTTTTTCCTTCAATTTGATACTCTCCCTTATTTCCTTAGATATCCATAGTCGATTTTCCCTCTTTCTACCATCCTTCCTTTTTGTTAGTATAAACCTTTGCTGAGGACTGTGAAAAATCGCTTGGAAGGTTCTCCACTGTTCCTCAACTGTTCCACCATAAAGTATTTGCTCCCAGTCTACCTTAGCTAGTTCTTCTCTCATCCCATTGTAATCTCCTTTGTTTAAACACAAAACACTAGTATTTGATTTTACTTTCTCACCCTCCATCTGTATTTTAAATTCCACCATATTGTGATCGCTCCTTCCGAGAGGATCCCTAACTATGAGATCATGAATCAATCCTGTCTCATTACACAGGTCAAGATCTAGGACCGCTTGTTCCCTCGTAGGTTCCATTACATACTGTTCTAGGAAACTATCGCGGATACATTCTATAAACTCCTCCTCAAGGTTGCCTTGACTGACCTGGTTAAACCAATCGACATGTAGATTAAAATCCCCCATGATAACTGCTCTACCATTTCTACATGCATCAGTTATTTCTTTGTTTATTGCCTGCCCCACCATAACGTTACTATTTGGTGGCCGATAGACTACTCCTATCAGTGACTTTTGCGCCTTACTACTCCTGATTTCCACCCAAATGGATTCAACCTTGTCCTCCATAGCACCGATGTCATCCCTTACTATTGCCCTGATGTCATCCTTAAATAACAGAGCAACACCACCTCCCTTATCATCCACTCTGTTCGAATAGTTTGATACCCTCGGATATTTAACTCCCAGTCGTGACCATCCTTTAACCATGTTTCAGTAATGGCCACGAAATCATAGTCATTCACGATGATTTGTGCCATCAACTCATTTACTTTATTCCGAATACTACGAGCATTCAGGTAAAGTACACTTATGTTGTTTTTTTTTAACCTCTGTTTTGAATCTTAACATCTCCAGTTTTATTCCTTTTAGTATTACTGGGCCTATTCACTGAGCTCCCCTCAGTCACTGTACCTTGTACTGTCGCCCTTTTTGATTTTTGACTATGTCTTCTCTGCCGTGCACTTTCCCCCTTTTGCTTCTGTCCCTGTTTTACTACCTTCCAACTTCCTGCATCGGTTCCCATCCCCCTGCCACATTAGTTTAAACCCTCCCTAACAGCTCTAGCAAACACCCCCCCTAGGACATCGGTTCCAGTCCTGCCCAGGTGCAGACCGTCCGGTTTGTACTGGTCCCACCTCCCCCAGAAGCGGTCCCAATGCCCCAGGAATTTGAATCCCTCCCTCTTGCACCATCTCTCGAGCCACGCATTCATCCTATCTATCCTGATGTTCCTACTCTGACTAGCTCATGGCACTGGTAGCAATCCTGAGATTACAAACTTTGAGGTCCTACTTTTTATTTTAACTCCTAACTCCCTGAATTCCGCTTGTAGGACCTCATCCCGTTTTTTACCTATATCGTTGGTGCCTATGTGAACCACGACAGCTGGCTGTTCACCCTCCCCCCCCAGAATGTCCTGCAGCCGCTCCGAGACATCCTTGACCCTTGCACCAGGGAGGCAACATACCATCCTGGAGTCTCGATTGCGTCCACAGAACCGCCTGTCTATTCCCCTTACGATCGAGTCCCCTATCACTATAGCCCTGCCATTTTTCTTCCTGCCCTGCTGTGCAGCAGAGCCAGCCACAGTGCCATGAACCTTGCTGCTGCCTTCCCCTGGTGAGCCATCTCCCCCAACAGTATCCAAAGCAGTATATCTTTGATGACCGTAGAGGAAACCTGCACTGCCTTCCTTCTCTTGCTCTGTCTTTTGGTTACCCATTTGCTATCTCCCTCAGTAACATTCACCTGTGGTGTGACCAACTCGCTAAACGTGCTATCCACGACCTCCTCAGCATCGCGGATGCTCCAAAGTGAGTCCATCCGCAGCTCCAGAGCCGTCAAGCGGTCTAACAGGAGCTGCAACTGAACACACTTCTTGCACGTGAAAGAGCCAGGGACAGTGGACGTGTCCCTGAGCTCCCACATCGCACACGAGGAGCATGACACGGGTCTGGGATCTCCTGCCATGTCTTAAACCTTAGGTAAACTTATACAACTACAATTTCAAAATAAAAATAAATAAATTAGACAATGAAAAGAAAAACTACTTACCAGTCACTTACCAGGGTTAAAAAGCACCTCCGAAAAAGCACCTTCTCACACTCTGCACCGAATTACATCACTGCACCAAATTACCAAGTTGCAATTCCCGCTCTGGATGTGCCTCACTCACTCAGGCTGTGTCTCCTTGACAAGTGCAAGCGCAAGGATGGTGTGGTCAATCATAGCAAAGGCTGCATGTACATGGTGTGGTAGTATGACTAGAGGTACTACGGTACCTGGGAGTATGAGCTGCTATTGGTGGAGAAGGCTCGCTGCTCATTGGCCCAAGTGTTGCTTTCTCATTGGTCAAGATGAAGGTAGCTCCACCCAATGAGGCGGGGTATAAGAACCCGTGTTTCCCAGCAGCCATCGTTTTTTCTGTACTCAAGCTGCTGGGGAACATCTTGTAGTTTAAAGCCTTCAATTCGGAGTACTCCTTCGTTTCTGTGGTTATTGATCGCGCATCACATAGGTCAAAAAGGATGAGGACATGTGGGCGTGAGCAACGACAAAAAATTGGATATAGCTGCGACATTGCCATGATTCAGAAAGGATCTGCTGCTGCATCTTTTTGCTGACTCCTGATTAGTCATTCTCTCCCCACGTGTTTCACTGTCCTACACTGCCATGAGAGGAAATAAGCTGAAACCTGTGAAAATGTTCCCCCAGTCAGCTAGAGTATTTACAGAATAAAACAGGCCTTTTGGCCCAACAGGCCCAAGCTGGAAGGTATGCTCCACAAAAGACTCTTATCACCCCTTTTCATCTAACCCCATTGACACATTCTTCTTTCCTTTCTCCTTCATGTTTTTTTTATCTCACTTCTTAAATGCGTGTTTGTTATTTGCCTCAAAATGGGTGAGGATTTTCACATCTCACCGTTCTCTGGGTAAAGAGGTTTTCCTGAATTCCCTATTGCACTTATTAGTACGATATCACATTTATAGCCCCCACTTCTGGTCTTCCCTGCAAGTGAAAATTCTTCTCTAAGCCTACTATATCAAACCCTTCCATTATCTGTTTTTAAAATTTAGCATACCCAATTCTTCTTTCCAATTAAGGGGCAATTTAGCGTGGCCAATCCACCTACCCTGCATATCTTTGGGTGGTTGTGGGGTTGAGACTGACGCAGACACGGGGAGAATGTGCAAACTCCACACGGACAGTGGGCTGGGATCGAACCAGGCTCCTCAGAGCCATGAGGCAGCTGTGCTAACTACTGCACCACCATGCTGCCCACCCTTTCATTATCACCTACCATATCAAACCCTTTCATTATCACCTACTGCAGTGTTTTACAAACTTTTCTGCCCAGGGTCCATTTTTACCAACCGGCCATCGTTTGCGACCCACGCCGACCGACCTTTGCGACCCACACCGGCTGACATTCGCGACCCACCTTTTTCACTTACCTTAAGTGTGACAAGTGAGCCTGCTTGGTCCTCACAATCTCACTTGCTTTGTTATTTAATGTTACATTTCTGATGATAACTTCAGCTGATGATTTAAGATCTCACTGCATCCGTTGAAAAGAATAAAGAGGCTTGGCCTCAAAGTCGCCTTGTTTAGTCTTCAAAAGTCTTTGAAGTTTTGAGTGTTTTAAACTTTCATTTGCCAGTGCTTCCCTGCACATAACACGCATGAGCTTTGAATCCTGATTTGCAGTGGCATAATTAATAACCCATAGCTTAAGTAAACATCTTTATGTTGCTTTGATCACCAAAGGCTCGGGAGATCACACCAGCACTGCTGGCAGCTTCAAAATGGAGGAATCACTCTCGTGCCCAGAACACGTGACGTCAGCACGTGACCTGCTCCCTGCCACCACTTCCAGTGGGAGGACTCGTCATTTGCTGACAACTGGCGCTGGATACCGCGCTGATGTCAGGAGGAGGAGGTCCCCCCCCCACTGGGCTCAGGGCCTGCGCACAGCTTGATCCGGCACGCATGCGCGGGATGGCTGGTAATCTCAAATGTCTCTCGTGGCCAGCATTTTTAAAAGCCAGTTGCGACCATTGGTTCTTCCTCCTGTGATCGGGAATGACACGACCGATCGTGCCGCGACCCTCCCAAAAAATGCCCGTGACCCACCGTGAGTCGCGACCCTGAGTTTGAAAACCCCTGACCTACTGAATCGAACCTTAAATTATCAGGTCACCCCCTTAGTCTTCCCTTTTCTGGAATAAGGAGCCGCAACCTGTTCATCTTTCCAGATCCTCTCGAGTATCATTCAGATAAATTCCTTTTGCACCTTCTCCAGTGACAGCGTATCTTTTTTACAATATGGAAGCCAGAATTGCTCACAGTGTGGTCTAACCAAGATTCTATGCAAATTTATTGATGGCCGTGATCCATCGGCCATTCTGCCCCAGAAAAGCAACTCCCTGCGGCACAGCATGGCCGCTGAAAGCCTGGAGACCATGCTCCAGGGCTCTATCCGGCTCACAACACCACGTGAGATCCAATATGACCTCATGAGACCTTGCGATGTGAATCCCACCCACAATGGGTGGGATCACTTTTTGACAAATCTGCATATTCTAGCAAGGCAGTAAATTTGGAAAAATGTGGTCAAGCCAGGTCCTGAGGTGCCTGCTCATTAACAATTCGGCAGATTTTGGTGGTATGAGAGGTCAAATTGTACGAGAGCAAGAAGTTTGCTTCATGAAGCAGCGGTGGCCAGTTAGACTGTTTCTTCATTGATGCTTTAAAAGTTTGGATTGCTCTTTCAACCAGCCCATTTGAAGAGGTGTGGTAGGGGTCCATCAGTAAGTGCTGAATCCCACACTCTTCGACCATGAAGACAGATCACCTCCGGTAGGCCATGTATGGCAAAGGTTTGGTGCAGCTTGTCGACGGTAGCTGCCGCAGATGTTGAATGCATGTGCTGGACATCCAACCATTTTGAGAGGGCTTCAACAATGATTAAAAACATCATTCCCATCAAAGGGCCTGCAAAATCAATGTGGATCAATGTGCAAAATCATCCACAGATTGGCCCCGCCACTCCCAAGGGTGCAATCTAACTGGGGCAGCCCCATTGGGGCAGCACGGTAGCATAGTGGTTAGCACAATTGCTTCACAGCTCCAGGGTCCGATGATCGATTCCCAGCTTGGGTCACTGTCTGTGCGGAGTCTGCACATTCTCCCCATGTGTGCGTGGGTTTCCTCCGGGTGCTCCGGTTTCCTCCCACAGTCCAAAGATGTGCAGGTTAGGTGGATTGGCCAGGCTAAATTGCCCTTAGTTTCAAAACTTGCCCTTAGTGTTGGGTGGGGTACTGAGTTATGGGGATAGGGTAGGGGTGTGGACTTGGGTAGGGTGCTCTTTCCAAGAGCTGGTGCAGACTCGATGGGCCAAATGGCCTCCTTCTGCACTGTAAATTCTATGAAAAAACCTGCTGAGTCTGACACTGCTCACAATGGTTGATCATACTTTTGATCTCCTTGTCAACCCCTGGTCACCAAACAGAGTTCCTGGCCAGCATCTGCTTATTCTCATTGCCAATGTTGTAGCGCGAGACGAAGCGACAAGGCAGTATTAAATCGCAAAGGTGATTTATTTAACAAAATAAAACTTTATTTACAGAACAGTACAACTCCTACACAGGTCAAGTTCTCTCGATTCCCAAGCTTACTCTGATGATATCCTGCCACCCCAGTCTGCGCCCAGGTGCCCAAAAGGCTAAGGTTTGCGCGCTCTGTCCCCATTGGCTGCAAGCAGGTCACATGGCCAAGGAGGGATTGTGTTTTCAAGGAGCCAGCCTCCCCAAAAGCGATAAAAATAGGCATACTGCAACATTGAAACCACAGAGCCTATTAAAACTTCAGGGGGAGTGAAATGCTTCTCCAAGAAACAAGCTGCGGAATGGGTCTGTCCTCTGAGAGGATTTTAGGACAGACAGGTTGCAGCTGTGCTTTGCCCTGTTATGGGGTGTTATACATGAAAGAAAGCAGGCTTCAAGGCTTCATAGACTGAAAACAACCCAACCCCGGGGAGACCCCTTATCTGGTCCTCTCCAGCCCAACACCCCCACCCCCAGCTCCCTTGAAGGACCCCGCAATGACATCTGGCCAGTGGCTACCCTGCCCTTGTGCTCCCTGGTGGTAAGTGGAGAGCGGTAAACAAGCTTGTGAGGAGGAAAAAGCGACCAGACCTTTGTGGTTAATTATCAAGCAGGTTTTGCGCCCCCTTGGAGTTCCTGGCACCACTTTGAAGGACCAGTAGCGATTTGCGCCCACGTGACATCCCGTTGTAGGGTGCGGGCAAATACTGGGAGGCTGCTGCATTTGATCTTAATCTCAATAATCAGATTAAAATGAATGCAATCGAGCTCTGATCAATTTCTTGCCCGTCCTGGGCGAGATCATGCCATCTGGAGTGGGCCGGGAACATCAGACACTGTTTTGCTCCTGGCACAAATGCCATTTCGGGCCTCTCCGGGAATTCCCCCGAGTTAGTGGGATTTGTGGCAGGTCCAACATGGCCGGAGAATAGCCCCCATTATACTTAGTTCCCTCATCTAAATCATTAATATATACTGGGCCGGATTCTCTAATCCCGCAGCAGAGTGTCCATGCCGTCGTACAATCTGTCGCGTTTGACGACGGCGTGAACAGGCCGAGCCGAAGACTAATTCTGGCCCCTACAGGGGGCCAGCACGGCACTGGAACGGTTCACGCTGCTCCAGCTGCCAATCCTGGCGCAAACTGGGCGCCGCGGGATTTGCGCGTGCACAGTGGCGCCGGCGACAACGTGCACATGCGCAGTGGCCTCCTTCAACGCGCCAGCCCCAATGCAACATAGCGCAGGGCTACAGGGGCCGGCGCTTAGGAAAGGAGGCCCCCAGCCAGTGAGGCTGGCCCGTCGATTGGTGGGCCCCGATCGCGGGCCAAGCCACCTCGGAGCCCCCCCCCCCGGGTCGGACCCTCCTTACCCCCCCCCCCCCCCCCCCCCCACAGGCTGCCCCCCGACCCTTCAATGCTGAGTTCCTGCCGGCTGAGAGCAGGTGTGGAAGTCGCCGGCGGGACTCGGTGGTTTTACGACGATCGCTCGGCCCATCCCGAGCCGAGAAGCGGCGGGCCGGCCACATAGAGCGGCACCCGACCGGCCCCCGACCAGCGCCGCACCAATGGAGAATCACGTGCTGGCGGCAGGGCGGTTTGGTGCGATTTGCGTCGGTCGCGGGTATTCTCCGGCCCAGCCCCGGGCTGGGAGAATCTCGCCCCCTGTGAATAGCAGAGTTCGTGGCACCGATCTCTACAGTACCTCACTGAACACCAACTGTCATTTGAAAAAGAACATGTTTATTCCTACTCTTTATTTCTTGTCTGCCAACCAGGTTTCTGCCCATCTCAATACACTACCCCCAATCCCACGCACTTTAATTTTACATGCTAATCTCTTATGTGGGATTTTGCCAAAAACCTTCTGAATGTCCAAATTAACCACATCCACTGCTTCCTCCTCGTCAACTCTAATCATTACATCCCTGAACAATTCCAGTAGATTTGTCAAGCATGATTTCCCTTTCACATAGATCCACACTGACTGTTCATTTCTTCCACTGCTTTCCAAGTGCTCTCCTATTAAACTTTTTGGAATGGATTCTGGAATATCCTCCATTACCGATGTCAGGTTGACTGGTTTAAAATTCTCTATACCTCCCTTTTTAAATAATGGGGTTATATTAGCACCCTCCAATCTGTAGGAACTGTTCCAGAGTCTATAGAATCTCAGAAGACCACCAATGCATCCACGATCTCTAGGACCACTTCCTTATGCCTTCTGGGATGTAGATTATCAGGCCCTGGGGATTTATTGACATTCAGTCCCATCAATCTCCCCAATATAATTTCCCTACTCAGACTGATTTCCTTCAGTTCCATCCTCTTACTTAACTCTATGGGGGCGATTCTCCAAGGCCGTTTGGCACGGCGCCGGCCGTGGGCCGCTGGAATCGGCAGGGCCGCACATTCCCCGTGCCGGATGGGCTGTGCGGCTGCACCGATACGACAGAATCCCGCCGACGCCATTCACCCCTGGTCGCTGCCGGCAGGAACTCTGCGCAAACAGTCGGGGGGGGGGGGGCTATTCGGCCCATTGATTCTGCACCAGCCCTTGGAAAGAGCACCCTACCTAAACCCACAGCTCCACCCTACCCTAGTAACCCAGTAACACCATCCAACCTTTTGGACCCTAAGAGGTACTGAAGTCTGGCACGCCTCTTGTGCAGTTGGCCATTTGGGCTGCAAAAAGCACAATATTATACCAAAAATGGTGAGAGCACTTAAACTGCACTCGAGATGTTCAAAAAACATTTAAAAAGTATAAGAGGACTGGTCCCCCCATTTGACCCTCTTTGTCAAAGTGAGATCATGTTTTACAATTATTGGCAGCAGCTGCTCACACTGACTTTCTCTGATTTCACAGCTTTGTGATAATTTTGCTGTATTTTCAAAATTAAATTTATTCAAATATGCTGAAAGCTTTCCCCTATCTGTGATAGAATATTATAGTATCGCGGAGAAGGAAGCCATTTGGCCCATCAAGTCTGTGCCAATGAGTCTGTTTCCCTTAGGATTTGTCATTGAACATTGGCTATTTAAGAACTGTAGTAACAATGTCACTGGATGAATAATCCAGGGGTCCAGGCTAATTTTCTGGGAACATGAGTTCAAATCCCACCATGGCAACTGATGGAACTTAAATTCAGTGAATAAAATCTGGAACTGATGGCGACTCCATTGCCAGGATTTTTTAATCCCACCCATGGCGGGAATTGTCTTGGTGGGACGGAAAACTTGACAAAGACACATTGACTTTGGACGGGACCGCGAGACTGGAAAATCCTGGCCCAGGAAACTATGGTCATTAGTTTATAAATTGCTTCTGGTTCACAAATGCCCTTTAGGGAAGGAAATCTGCCATCCTTATCTGGTAGGTTAATATGCTTGACTCTTACTGCCCTCTGAAATTACTCAATACGTGACTCCATTCAAGAGCAATTAGATAAGGGAAACAAATGCTGGCCTTGCCAGAAATGCACACAACCCATGACAGAATATATTTTAAAAATTTTATCACTTTGGGTGTCCTTCACCATACGTATTTTACGTAGGAGGAGGAAAAAGAGAATCAGAAGAGGCAGGCAAGGTAAATGTGTATGCATCTTAGACCAGTTAGAGGAAATCAACGTTATACTGCAACGCCTGTGTATAGGCCAGGGAAATCATTACTGAATATGAACAAATGAACCTGCATGCATCAAGGACCTTAATCGTAGACCTTTTCGGCACAGAAGAGGCCATTTGGCTTATTGTTGCCCGTGGCAGTGCTTTGAAAAAGTTATCCAATTGATCTCACTCATTCCCTTGCTCTTTAACTAAAACACTCCAATGTCTTTTCCTTTTCAAATATATATTCACTTTTCTTTTGGAAGTTACTGAACCTGCTTTCAGTGCCATTTCAGGCAGTGCATTCCAGACATATATGCAAGAACATTGCATTGTCCTATAGCCAGACATACAAGTTACTTACAGCTCTGCCATTAGCTGTCATGGTTACTGTTGCTGTATATTTTTATCCTTTTATGTCTCTGTAGGTAGTAGGAAGAGCAATATGTAAACCATCCAACGCTGCTGTGCGCAGTTGTACCATGTGGCTCGCAAATGAGTACTTTGGCCAATCCCATGAACTCAAACGATTTCCATCTGAAAACCAGGCAGCAACACAATCAAAATTTGTGCTTTTACCAGATTGCTTTATTTGCTAAAGTGGAAGACATCATTGTTATGCAGGATATGACAGCCATTTTATTAGCAATGGCATTAGGCAATTGAACAGTGTCATGGAATGAGATGTGTCAATCCAAGTCTTGGGAATAAGCAGTTAGACTCTCATTCAAATGTATTATCTGAAGGTCTCCTTGCTTTTGTAGTCTTTGGCCCTGTGAAGCAGCCTTCTCGCCCCAAAGGCCTTCAGCCTGTCAATAATGCTGCCTGTGGGAAGGAACAGAAAATAATTAAGTTACCTCTGCAGTTAAATACTGCAGGACATTTGGGAAACCCATTCTTCCGGGTTTCCCGACCTTCCAAACACACAGAACTTGCCTCCAGGCTAAAGTGCAGGCCTGTATTTGATATCTGCACTATCAGGCAAACAAAAATCATACCCCAAACTGAATGAACCCTGCCCTTAAAGTTCAGAATACACATTACAAAATACTGAGGTCCCATTTTGATTTCAAGACCGTAATCTGATGCTCCGGTTCAGATCACAGTTATAAGCTGCTTCAGTTTTGCTTTCATGATGTATAACCTCATCAGAATCCATCTGTCATTCCATATTTGTAACACTTGGGTGGTCCTAAATCTATTTTTAAAATAAAACACATCATCCAAAGGTTAAGTAACAGAATAGTTAACATATGATAGAATCTTGTTTGTCCACTTAGGAAGCATATCATGAGTTGTGCAGATGCCTCGTCTTTGGAATTAAAATTCATACTGTGGAGTCTGTTTTATGTTCATTATTACTACCACAATACAACCAGTGCCAATGTTTACATATGTCACATCAGTGTGGTCTTGTCATCAACAGTAAATGATTAATCATCACACATCTGTTTCCTATTTTGTTCAATGATAGATAGTAGTTTTAGCCACATTAGAGTTCACCTGTGGCACAAAGCAGATGCAGCTCACTTTGCAGTTCACTTTTGGATATGTTTTACCAAAAAACCCTGAACGATTATGTCAGTGATTCCCAACAAATCCAGTAAAGGGACTGCAGGTTTCATCTTTGGGATGGAATAGAATTTGTGTAAAATGTCTATGCTCTGTTGAATGCTATACAGATGTATCTATTCAAATGACATTGCAAGGATACAGAATCCTTTGGTGTTCCAATCGGGACAGAAAGAGGCAGTCAAACCAATACTGACCTTAAGGCATCTGAGTTGCTCAGAGGTTAAAGATCCTGGAATTATTTATACTGAGGAGATGAAACATCAAGAGAGATATTATTCAAACATTTAAAACTTTATTGGAATAGTTAAATGGAACAGTTACAGCATGTTTGAGAAGTTCTAGAATCAGGGGAACAGGGTCTCAAACTTAGAAAGAGTAAGTGCACAGAGAGTTTAGGTTTAACTTGTGCAAGTAGTGATGACTTTGGGGTGGGTGTGTGGATTTGACTGCCAAGAAAGAGTTGAGAAAGATAGTGTCGCCATATGTATGGGAGAATTAGTTAGGTATTTCAGAGTGGCAATTGATAGGTGTTAGGTTTCAGAACAACTCGGATGGACTGCATAATGTTTTCTGATCATATATTTTCCTCTGCTCCCATGTAATGTTCTGTCCCATGTACCAGTCGTGTTTACCTATTATATACTTGATCACCAAATAGAAAAGCCTTCGGTCTTCTCCAAAAGGAGGGATAAGGAATTTTCCGGGAAATCATAGTATGTGTTCTAAGTAGCCAACTCAAAAGCAGCCCAAGCAGAAATTGAATGCAGGAGTTCTGCCTATTCTGTTAGTCAAGCAATGCAGGAGAATTGTATGCAGTCAGAAATCTATATGAATGATAACAGGAAAGATCTGTTACACTCGATTATAATTTCCATAGTTATAGAAATATTGCCACTTATTTTGTAGGATGTGTCTCAAGGCAGTGACCAGGATGTGACATTCTCCCGCTCTTTTGTTGATTATTGAAGTCTTGGTATAAAATAGCTGCAAAAAGCAAGTTCAGTTAAGCAGCATGTGCGCAGACCACCAGTGGCCAGTTAGCCTGCACAAAATGCTAACATACATCTTGATTATACCAGAGGGATTGTGATGCATCTGGAAGTACAGTTACTAGGCCCAGGAAAACTTTGGCCAGTTGGCTGCTGCGATGTTTTTTAAAAAACTGATAAATTTCACTTGGAGTTGTCACTGGCAGCATGAGGCCCATAGATCAGAAGCTGCTTTGCAAGAAACATCTGTTATCGGAACAATCCATTCATCCAGTGTGTTGTTCTTGTAAGGAATATAAGAACATAAGAAACATGAGCAGGAGTAGACCATACACCTGACCATACAGTCAAGCCTGCTCTGCTATTCAATATCTTCATGGTTGATCTTCGGCTTCAATTCCATTTTTCCACCCGTTCCCCATTTCCCTTGGTTGTCTGAGAGACCAAAAACCAATCTATCTGATCCATAAAATATTCACGATGGAGCTTCCACAAGCCTCTCAAATAGGGAATTCCAAAGATTCTTGTGAAGAAAGTTTTCCTCATCCCTGTCTGCTCGGAAAACAAAGATTGTTTTAAGGGATATTTATTTGTATTGGTAAACATTAGAAATAAGGAGTAGTTTTAAGTGTGTTTAATTTAATTTTTTTGTGCCTGGAAAGGCAAAACCTATAGTTATATTCATGCTGGACAAAGTTTTTTGTATGCATGGGGGTTGGTTTTGTTCCAACTGTGTTTCTATTGTGCTGAAAGAGGTCTGCGATGTGAAAAATAAATAGTGGTAGCAGGGACATTTTCAGAGGGAAGGGCTTTCCTTTGTTTTTAGTTTTTACTGGAAGCCAAAGCATTTGGAGCCAGGTCATTGAGGAATGAACAGCTCTCAACTCTGCCAGGAGTAGCTGGATAGGGCATGGGATTGCAAAGATGCAGGCTTCCTAAGGAACAAGATTCAGTCCAAATAACCAAGAAATTGGGATAGAACATAGAACATACGGTGCAGAAAGAGGCCATTCGGCCCATCGAGTCTGTACCGACCCACTTAAACCCTCAATTTCACCCTATCCCCATAACCCTACTAACCTTTTTGGACACTAATGGCAATTTAGCATGGTCAATCCACCTAACCTGCACGTCTTTGGACTTTGGATGGAAAGACTGTCATAGAAAACTGGAGTAAAGTGATCAGAGATGAAGAAAGATTGTTCGGAAAAATTCAAGAAAGAGTATACAAAGTGCTCTGGATTTGCTGTTAAAAGCAGAGTGGAAGCTTTGTTTAAAAGTGTAATTTGGAAAACCTGGTCTGAGTTGTAGAATGCAAACTGCCAAGGGGAAGCATTGTGATTATGAGAGATTATAAAGCTGTTTTTGGGGAGTGGAGTTTGGAAACTATCACGTGACAATCACCTGGGGGAATTCTGAGGAAACATCCACAAAGATCCATTTGGGGTGCAGAGTGGAGACTGTATGTGTCCACGGTCATCTTGTGTGTTTAAAAGGGACTTTGCGTTAATTAGATCGTTTTAAATTCAGATATACTTTGTAATCTATGTTAATCCTAAAACTTGTGCGTAATTGTTCAGCTAAGAGGGGTGGGAGTAAAGGAATACTGTATAACAATCAAGCTTTTCATTCTTAATAAATGTTTTTTCCTTTTTGTTCAAACTTTGTGGCAGGGTGGTGCTGAATTGCATTGCGGGGAGTGGGGGAGGGGGTGGCGCGGACAGGCGACAAATCAGGAAGTGATTCCCAATCATTAGCCATGCAATAGGGATTGGGAATCGCTTCTTGATTTGCGCACCACGTCAATCCCATTTCAAACCCCTGAGCACACCAAAGTAAAATGGTGCGAGGTGTCTTAGAGGAGTTTGCACCTGGAGCAGAACCCTAGTACGACTTCAGCTGGAGCAAAACTGTATTTGAAAGATGCCCAACTGATCTCTTGGACCTCTGGGGATTTTTGAAATATAAGCTGTGACCTGCTAATGTTAGAACAAGCAATTGTTTCCACACAGTCTCTGCTAACAAGAAGCAAAGTTCTCACATACTTCAAAACATCGACACACAAAACTTCTTTGTCACTGATCTCAGTGTGGCCACATCCCTGACAGCAGCACTATATTTATGGTCTTCTGACCAATACCCACAGTATAATTGCAGCTTTATTCATAACACTTTCACTAGTTCCTTTAATGTTCACTGCCTCTTTATTTCCGCCTAAATCTTCACAAAATGCATGGCTGAAGGATAATGTTTCTTTTCCCAATAATGTAAAATAGATGTCAGCTCAGCTACCCATTATACACCTGACCCAATCTTTCCCCATTAACCTTGCCAGTAATTTCAATTGAAGAAAATTCAACTGCAGTATGTAATGAATGGCCAATCTAATATCACCCGTTTTACATTTTCACGAAAAGTTAATAATACCCTTGGGATGCAAGACTGGTTCAAACCAGTTTGTGCACTGAATTAAGTGTTGTTATTTATCTTAGTCCTTGGCATACTGCCCAACTTTGCTTTAAGAATTACCAGATGTGGCCATTTAGTGGCCTATTGTTTCTCAATGGACAGAAGAGCAAGACTGTAATATAGGAATCAGAGTAAGTCACTCAACCACCTATAAAGGATGTCGCATTATTCAATTAAATTACGGCTGATCTGTACTCAGTTCTAATTGACCACCTTTTACTTATGTCCCTCAATACATTTATTATGATATCTTTGTTGTAGCCACAATGAGAAGTAAATCAGAGGTGGAACACTTCGAGTTCATGTAACAAAGTGCAAGGCGTTTATTTATAAGATGCTGCTCAATAAGGGTATAAGTACAGTCCATCGCGTGAATCCGCCTCCTATCTATTGACTCTGTCTACACTTCCTGCTGCCTTGGGAAAGCGGGCAGCATAATCAAAGACCCCTCCCAACCGGGTTAATCTCTCTTTCAACCTCTTTCATCGGGCAGAAGATACAAAAGTCTGAGAACATGCACGAACAGATTCAAAACAGCTTCTTTCCTGCTGTTACTAGACTCCTGAATGACCCTCTTATGGACAGAACTGATCTCTCTATGCATCTTCTCTACGGTTGTAACTCTACATTCTGTATGCTTAACCCGATGTCTATGCATTTGCATTGTGTATTTATCTTATATCCTTTGTTTTTCATATATGGAACAATCTGCCTGGACTATATGCAGAACAATACATTTCACAGTACCTCGGTATACGTGACCATAAATCTAAATCAAGAATGCTGAATTCCGCTAAACACTCCAATAATGTAATTATGTAACATGTGACATTGCATCAGCCAATGGTGTTAATCTGATACATAACACCCCTCCCTCTTTACGCCTTTCGTGTCCCTGGTATTTTTACATAATAAAGCACTTTAACACAGATCCAAAATATTATGCCACAACTAACACTGTTATGTTACGGATACATATGTACATTAGTAAGGCAGTCTCTTGGGTGGATGTCTGTCTCATTTTGGCAGGACACGACGTTCAGGAACTTGGCGCTTAGGGGTATTAGGAGTGTCTTCCTGTACACTGGTCGGTGTGACATCTGGCAAAACCAACTCCGAAACTGTCTCTGGTTGTGTGGATGATTCTGTTGTAAAAGATTCCTTAATTTCTGCAGCTGCAGTCCTCAAGCAGGGCATGTCGCTGTCCATACTCTGTGGTGAAAACATCTGGTACAGATTCTGTACTCTCACTACGTGCAGGCAATAATTGGTCAGCGTACCAAAATTTGTATAAAATCGGATCCGTTTTCGCGAATACAATTGCTGAAGTCCATTTCTCACCTGAGGTGTAATTTCTAGCCAGAACACGTTCCCCACGGTCAAAGACTCTGCTTTTGGAATGTTGTTCCCTTCTAGACACTCGTGTCTGATGTTGTTGCCTGACTTTCCCTGGAGTTAAAGGGGAAGTCAAACGTTCAAACTTTGCGTTTAGTTTCCTTTTGAACATCAGCACAGCCGGTGAGTTTTGTGTTGTTGAATGCGCAGTGTTTTTGTATGTCATCAGAAACCTATTGACATGTTTAAGCAGAGTGCCTTTCTCTCTTGAAACCTTCACTGCAGGCTTGAGCAATTATACAAAACGTCCAACTAAGCCATTGGTACCTGGATGGTAAGGGGAGGATTTCATACGGCAGACGCTACACCCCTTCAGGTAGTCCTTGAATGCGGCTGATGTGAACTGTGTTCCATTATTGCACATGAGTTGCTCAGGTTGCCCGAATTTTGCAAATACCTTGTCCATCTTTTTCTATGGTCTGTTCTGCAGTTGTCGATTTCATGATGGCAACCTCTGGCTACTTTGATTGCAGCCCAATTATGATGAAAAGCAAGTATCCTTCGACTGGTCCCCCATGATTAACATAGATCTTTTGCCATGGCCTGGAAGGTCATTCCCATCAACGCAAAGTTTGTGGTGGAGGTACATTTCTCAAAGCAGTGCAAGATTGCCATAACCCCACCTTCTCTTCTATTAGGACATCCAACCCAGGCCACCAGAAGTAACTTCTTGCTTTCTCCTTCATTCTAACTGCACCGGGATGGCTCTCGTGCAGCTGTCCCAGGATTCTATCTCATAGATACGGTGGGATGATTAATCTAATATCCCATAGCATTACACCATTTTGCACTGTTAACTCAACATGTCTGGTAAAATAGGGTTTAAATTCTGGATTATTTCTGTGCTCTGTGTTAAAATGCCTTTTTAAATTATGTCCAACACCTTCCCCATTACCGGACCTATTCGGGTAAATTTCCACACCTGAGAAAACTTTTCTGTAACGTTTTCCATATGAAACAGATTATGTCATTGAAGTATTAATCAGATTCGTGCTTATCTTTCTGGTCTTGTTAATGTTGCAGTGGCAATCAAGACAAAGCATCCACGTTCGCGTGCAGTTCAGACCTACAGAGCGGGATTCTCCAAAATGGAGACAGAGTGTCCGTGCCATCGTGAATACTGTCGCGTTTCCCGAGGGTGCAAACGGGCGTGGGCACTACCGATTCTAGCCCCCACAGCACGGCGCTGGAGTGGTTCACGCTGCTCCAACCTCCCTTCCCAGCACCAACTGGGCAGCGCGCCAACCCACGCATCTACGGGGGACTTCCGCAACATGCCGGCCCCGACGCAACATGGCATGGGGGTTCAAGGGCTGGCCACGTAACTAAATAGGGCCGGAGCTGAAGAGGCCGGCCTGCCGATCGGTGGGCCCCGATCACGGGCCAGACCCCATTGGAGGCCCCCCCCCCCCCCGACTCTGCCGCGCAGGATTACCGCTGGCTACGAGCAGGTGTGGACGGCACCGGCAAGACTCTGTCGTTTCCGCGCAACCGCTCGGCCATCAAGGCCGGAGAATCGGTGGCCCGGCTGCGGACAGCGGCACATGACCGGCGCCGCGCCAAATGCGCCGACGCTGATTCTCTGCTCCTCGGAGAATCACGTGCCGGCGTCATGGCGTCATGGCACGGTTGCGGCGATTCTCTGGCCCGGCGTGGGGCTTGGAGAATCCCGCCCACAATATTCAATGACATAAACATGTGCCAACAAGATTAAAGTTGTAATCGACTAGCAGCAAATGAAGGGATTCCCTTATACTGCCCAGAAATTGTTGTTAAATGACAACGGTCGGTTATACATAAGAAATTGACGGCCAAATAAATAATGATGGAACCTACGAATATCAAAGATAATGCTGACAGCTTTTTTCTCAAATTGAGCATAATTGGACTCAGCCCTAGTCAATGAACTGGAAGAAAATGCTATTGGGCACTCTTCACCTGAAGATATTATATGCGAGACAACCGCTCCAATCGCATAAGGTGATGCATCGCAAGCAAGCTGCAGCTTCAGTTTTGGGTTATAATGGACCAATAACTCCAATTTCTGGTAATTGTTTTTGACATTTTGGTAAGCATCCTCAAAATCTTTCATCCTGAGCCAAGCTTGTTTGTTACAAAGCAGTGTGTGTAAAGGTTTCAGTCTTGTTGCTAAGTGCGGAAGAACGTTCCATAGTAACTTAACCATCCGAGAAATGACCATATCTGAATCATGCTCTGCAGCTGCAAAGAATCCAGAATCTCCAACATCTTCTTAGGTTTTCTGTGAAGACTATGTTGGTTGATGATGTGTTCAAGATAGCAAAAAAATGTTGCACTTCTATTTCATGATCCTGAGATTATGTAGTTGTGGCCTTGGAAGAGTAACTTCCAAGTTCTTTACATGCTCCACATCATTTTGTAATCAAAATGTTGTCCAGGTAGCATTGCGCACCCAATAGCCCACTCAAGATCTAATCCATAGATCAGTGGAAAAGAGCCGGTGTCGACGTTATCCCGAACGGAAGACTCCTGTCCTGAGAGGCCTGCAAAAAGACCTTCAATAAATGGTAGAAGGTATTGATCAGCACATAATAGAGAGGTGATGTCATTTTGAAACCCCTGAATATTTGTACTGAAACATCCTTTAAGATCGGGACAATTGGGGTGCCCAATCACCGGTGGTAACAGGCTCAGTGACTCCTGTCTTCAGTAATCTCTCGAGTTCCTCTTCCACTTTAGGTCGAATAGCATAGCATGTAGTTTCAAACAATTAAGCATGCTGTCTGCCTTTGTCTTGAGTTTCACTTCAACCCCAGTCATGGATCCAAGTGACTCCTCGAATACTTTTTCAGAAATGGTTGAATATCTTTGGTCGAATCACCAAGTTGGTTCACAATGAACATAGAATTTACAGTGCAGAAGGAGGCCATTTGGCCCATCGAGTCTGCACCGGCTCTTGGAAAGAGCACCCTACTCAAGGTCAACACCCCCACCCTATCCCCATAACCCAGTAACCCCACCCAACACTAAGGGCAATTTTGGACACTAAGTGCAATTTAAAATGGCCAATCCATCTAACCTGCACATCTTTGGACTGTGGGAGGAAACCCACGCACACACAGGGAGGATGTGCAGACTCCGCACAGACAGTGACCCAAGCCAGAATCGAACCTGGGACCCTGGAGCTGTGAAGCATTTGTGCTATCCACAATGCTACTGTGCTGCCAGTTTAACTTAATCTACCTTAACCAAGATCTCCCAGACAATGCTGGAACGTTTCCTTGAACAATGTGAAGGGCAACTCCATTTTCTGCTCATTAATTTCCACAGTCACCTTGATGAAGCCCTTCAGTGGCACAACCTCCTTGGTATATGTCCTCAAGTCCGCAGATAGTTGCAAGGGCAGATATTTCAATTTCTGATGGTATATCAATTCAGGCATAAGTGATTCTGCAGTGCCCCTTTCCACTTCCATCTTAATAGTGTTCCCATTTACTTTGGGATCGACCCAAAATCTTTGTACGGTTAGAGCGCTGAGTTTAAATTCCTTTAGCCGTCTTGACACTTTGGCACTCAATGAGTCTTGAATTGGATCATGTAACTGGTAATCCCACCCTGTGGACTTTACAGTATTTTTCTTGATATACTTCTTTTGAGCTTATGAAAGTTGGACTAGCCAACATTCCTTGGCAATATAACCAACTTTACCACAATTTTAGCATTTGTTCTCTTTGCTCCAACAATCTCCAGCCATATGTCCCACTTGGTTGCAGCGATGACGTTGTAGGTTCTTGGTGGGCCTGCTTCTCACAGACTCCATCTTATGGACTTTAGCTCAAACTCCAATCAGCGAAGCCTCTCTCGGAGCAAGATCCAAAGGCGTTCTTATTTCTATAGCAGGTTTTAGAGTTAATACATCTTCAGTCAACAATTTCCTTTGGATGGCTTCATTCCTGAGGCCACAAACTAATCGGTCTCAAAGTGTATCATCTGAAGTCTGGCCAAATTCCCAGTGCTTTGCTCATTTTCATAGTGATGCAACAAAGTGCGAAATGTTTTCCCCTTCCTCCTGTGCATGATGGTAAATGCTGAATCTTTCAGCCATTAATAGTAGGGGAGAGAAATGTTCTTGCAAGACGATCATCAACTCATCATATGACTTGTCTCCAGATTTAGCTGGGTGTACTAAATTCTGTAGCAACATTAATGTTTTCCTCCCAACTGAACTGAGAAAGGTTACAGTGCGCAGGGCTGCTGGTGGCTGATTGGCTTTAAGGTTCAACTGGAATCTTTCCTCTTAAGAGTTTCATGTCTCCATCTCCTCATCAAACACATCCAAGGTGCCTTTCTTCCTGCCATTTAAAATTGCGGCTGCCTGGTGTGTGCTACTCAGCCTTCAGCCTGTCTCCCCTGCCATTTATTTTCTCACTATTTAAAGCAGACAAACTCATAGCGCACAAGCAGGCTAGCTGTTTCTGCACCTTGCTTTGATTCCCGGGCAGTCGGTTGCAGAATCGCAGCCCCATAGATTTGCGTTCCCGTGGCCTGTTTCAGTGCTTCGCACATGGTCTGCACAGCTCTCCCCAATACAATGGTAAGTATACTGAAAACTTTCATCCTCTGTTTGAAGTAAGCCTCCAGCAATTTGCAGTTGTCTGACAGCTTTATTAAAAAAAACCTTTCACTTGCACTAGTGGCTGTCGTGATTGACTGGTTGATTCGCCGACACCCTGCTTCAAACTGTACGGTGTGCAAATATTTACTTGAGAGTTGTTTTCACTTGCCACAACGATGGGTTCACCTTGGAAGTCAACAGTATTTCTCCCGATCTCACTCCCGATAGTGTATGGACCTCGATCTCTGTCGAGGATTCCTTCTTCTCACTCACAAAATTGACGTTGAAAATTGTTTCCCTCCCATTTTTTGTTTATAGCCCAGATCTTGTCACCAGTTTCTCTTTTGTTATATTCTTTGTTGCAATCGCAAAGAGAAAGAATCGGAGGTGGCACACGTCAAGTTCTTGTAACATGGTTGATGCGACCATCAATTCACTCAAGACACGAGTGGACATAAACTGTGGCTTTAATCGACTTTAATCAAGTCCGGCGGGGGTGACAGGTCTACAGATTGAGTCGGTCCGGTGGCCGAGTCGTTCGCTGGGATCGGCGGACCACCGGGGTTGCAGCCGCTTCAGATGGCCGTGTGCTGACGTCCGGTGTGGATCTGAGGGTGGACTCCGGGGATGGTTCGTTCAGAGCTTCGTTCCTGACCGGTGCGACGGGCGATAGGGGGCGCAGGAAACCTGTAGGTGTGGGGGCGCAGGGCGTGGGGGGTCAGGTGGGGTGTAGTGTGAGGGGTACCTCGACAGTGATGGTAGTTGTGGATCCTGCAGGCGCCAGGTCCTGGAGGGAAACGGTGTCCTGCCGGCCGTCGGAGTGTTCGATAAAGGCGTAGTGTGGGTTTGAGTGTAGCAGTACAGTAGTCCCCCGTTATAACGCGGGTGTTGGGGTCCAAGACAGCCATCCTCGTTGCATACGAGCCACGGATATCCACAATGGGGTTTTAAATTTATTTTAAAATCTATGCATGCGCTTCCCATTGTGAGTCTACGGGGGCGGGGGGAGAGGTCAGACCCCCGTAGACTCACAATGGGAAGCGCATGCATAGATTTTAAAATAAATTTAAAACCCCCATCGTGGATCTAATTAAAACAAGCTCTCTGATTGCCACAGAATGAGGCTGGGAGTTATTCCAGAGGGAAACCCACAGAAACTTACCAGGAACTGGAGGAAAGGATTGCCTTTCAAAAATATGTTCTGACCGCCACCGGTTTAAAGAACCTGTCTGCTGTGCAGGGTTGAGGCAGCTGTAGCTCTGCACTATCCACTTCCGGACGCTGTGTGAGCTGTTCCTCTCTCACGGAATCTCCCTCCAATCAGCCGGCAGTGTCAACTTCAGCGGCCGGCACACTTTGATCCGGAGAGGGAAGCTGACAGTTAGGGTCCATAAGCCCCCCCGCCGTATATCGCGTATTGCGGAGCGCGGTATAACGGGGGACTACTGTAGTACCCTCTCTACCGTCCGTTTTATGTGTCCGGACGTGTTTCCGGAGGAGAACCGGGCCCGGTGTCCTCAACCAGGATGGAAGCGAGGCCCCCGTGGTAGTGCCCCGAGGGAAAACAAATAATCGATCGTGAGGAGTCTGGTTTGTGGCCGTACACAGGAGGGACCTAATTGCATGGAGCGCGTTGGGGAGGACCTCCTGCCAGTGGGAGGTCTGGAGAGTCCTGGACCGTAGGGTCAGTAGGACGGTCTTCCAGACCGTCGCGTTCTCCCTCTCCACCTGCCCGTTCCCCCTGGGGTTATAGCTGGTAGTCCTGCTCGAGGCGATGCCCTTGCCGAGCAGGTACTGACGGAGCTCGTCGCTCATGAAGGACGAACCCCTGTCGCTGTGTACGTAGCTGGGGAAACCAAACAGGGTGAAGACACTGTGCAGGGCTCTGATGACTGTATGGGAGGTCATATCGGGGCATGGGATAGCAAACGGGAAGCGGGAGAAGTCATCTATGATGTTGAAGAAGTACACATTATGGTTGGTCGAGGGGAGGGGCCCTTTGAAATCGATGCTCAGTCTTTCAAAGGGCCAGGAAGCTTTTACCAGGTGGGCCTTGTCTGGCCTATAGAAGTGCGGTTTGCACTCCGCGCAGATCAGGCAATTCCTGGTGATAGCTTTTACTGCCTCGGTGGAGAAAGGCAGATTGCGGGCCTTGATGTAGTGGGTGAGCCGGTTGACCCCCGGGTGGCAGAGGTCATTGTGGATAGCCTGTAATCAGTCTTCTTGCGCGCTGGCGCATGTGCCGTGGGACATGGCATCTGGGGGCTCGTTGAGCTTCCCCGGCCGATATATGATACCATAATTATGGCTGGAGAGTTCGATCCTCCACCTCAAGATTTTATCGTTTTTTATTTTGCCCCGTTGCGAGTTGTCGAACATGAAGGCAACCGATCTCTGGTCGGTGATGAGGGTAAACCTCCTACCTGCGAGGTAGTGCCTCCAGTGCCGTAGGGCTTCCACAATGGCTTGAGCTTCTTTTTCCACTGAGGAGTGTCGAAGTTCTGAAGCGGAGCGGGTTTGGGAGAAGAAAGCTACTGGCCTCCCTGCCTGGTCCAGAGTGGCGGCGAGAGCGACCTCTGAGGCGTCGCTCTCCACCTGAAAGGGGACGGATTCATCTGCCGCCCGCATGGCGGCTTTGGTGATGTCCACCTTGATGCAGTTGAAGGCCTGGTGGGCCTCGGCTGACAGTGGGAAGAGGGTGGTCTTAAATAGTGGGCGGGCTTTGTCCGCATACTGGGGGACCCACTGGGCGTAATAGGAGATGAATCCAAGGCACCTCTTGAGGGCCCTGGAACAGTGAGGGAGAGGGAGTTGTAAGAGTGGGTGCATGCGGTCCGGGTCAGGCCCCAGAACCCCGTTTTCCACGACATGGCTGAGGATGGCTAGCCTGGTTGTGCGGAAAACGCATTTCTTATTGTATGTGAGGTTGAGTATCTGGGCGGTTTGGAGAAATCGGTGGAGGTTGGCGTCGTGGTCCTGCTGGTCATGGCCACAGAGGGTGACGTTATCCAAGTACGGAAATGTGGCCCGCAGTCCGTACTGGTCCACCATTCGGTCCATTGCTCGTTGGAACACCGAGACCCCATTCGTGACGCCAAAGGGGACCCAGAGGAATTGGAAGAGGCGGCCATCTGCATCGAACGCCGTGTAGTGGCAGTCCTCCGGGCAGATTGGGAGATGGTAGTAAGCAGACTTCAGATCCACCATGGAGAAGATGCGGTACTGGGCGATCTGATTTACCATGTCTGCAATCCGGGGGAGGGGGTACGCATTGAGGTGCGTGAACCGGTTAATGGTCTGGCTGTAATCAACCACCATCCGGAACTTTTCCCCGGTCTTGACAACCACCACCTGAGCTCTCCAGGGGCTATTACTGGCCTCTATAACTCCCTCACGTAGGAGCTGCTGGACTTCGGCTCTAATAAATACCCTGTCCTGCAGGCTATACCGCCTGCTGCGGGTGGCTACGGGTTTGCAGTTAGCGGTGAGATTAGCGAAGAGTGGAGGGGGGGTCGATTTTTAGAGTTGCTAAGCTGCATATAGTGAGAGGGGGTAGGGGCCCGCCGAAGCTGAGTGTTAGGCTTCGAAGATTGCATTGAAAATCGAGCCCGAGTAGGAGAGGGGCGCAGAGGTCTGGGAGTGCATACAACTGGAAGTTGGAGTAGTTGGCGCCCTGTATCGTTAATTTCGCAACAGTGCGCCCTTGTATTTGGACCGAGTGCGTTCCGAGGCGAGGGAGATAGTTTGCCGTGCTGGGAAGATAGGGAGCGAACAGCGTCTTACCAGGTCTGGATGAACGAAGCTCTCGGTGCTCCCGGAGTCGAAGAGGCACGGTGTCTTGTATCCATTGACCTGAACGGACATCATTGAGCTTCTGAGGTGCTTTGGCCGCGACTGGTCCAAAGTGACTGCGTTGAGTTGCGGGTAGTCGGTGGCTTGATCAGCGGTGCTGGAGTGGCCCCGTGATGACTGTCTGCGGAGGTCGTAGTCGTCGATATGAACATCGGGTGATGGCCAAGATGGTGGCCCCCGTTGATCGCATGTGGTGGGCGATGAGGAAGATGGGTCCAAGATGGCCACCCCCGTGGATCACACGTGGCGGGCGGCGAGGAAGATGGCGCCCAAGATGGCGGCCCCCATGACTTGCACATGACCGGCCGCGTGGGGGAGGATTGCCAAGATGGCGGCCCCCATGAGTCCCACATGTCGTGCGGAGGTGGAGTCGGCAGACACGCTGCAACATTGCGGGGTCTGCGGGCCTGCGAGTTGGAGGAGCGATTGCTCTGGAGAGCGGTAGAGTTTGAGGGTTTAGTTTTAGACAGGCATACCTTAGCAAAATGTCCTTTTCGACCGCAGCTGCTGCAGGCCGCGTTGCGGGCCAGGCAGGGCTGCCATGGGTGTTGGGGCTGACTGCAGAAATGGCATGATGGCGCTCCGTGGTGGGCGGGTGGCCACGCGGTGCAGACCTGGGGCAGTCTCTGGTCGGGGGTCCACAATGGGGTCGCGTGGTCAGCGGGGAACGAGTTCAAACTTTGGAACGCAACCTCCAGCGAAGTTGCTAGCGTTACAGTGTCCTCCAGTTCTGGGCCCCTTTTTCGAGGAGACGCTGGCGCACGTAGTTGGACCGGACCCCTGCAACATACACATCACGGACAGCGAGTTCCATATGCTGGGAAGCAGTTACAGCCTGAAAGTTACATTCCCGTACAAGAGCTTTTAGGTCGCACAGGTAGTCCTCTAGCGACTCTGTGGGGCGCTGGCGGCGGGTAGTGAAAATATGTCGCGCGTAAACTTAATTTACAGGCCTCACGTATAGGCGATCAAGTATAGCGAGGGCTTCGGTGTATGAGCCGGTACTATCGAGTTGAGTAGAAATGCGATGGCTCACCCGTGCATGTAGGAGACTGAGTTTCTGCTCTTCCGTAACAGCGGAGGTAGTCGATGCAGCCAGGTAGGCCTTGAAGCACCGAAGCCAATGTAGAAAGATTTTCCTCGCTTCTGCGGCCTGGGGGTCGAGTTCCAGTCGATCAGGTTTGAGGGCTGATTCCATGGTGGGTTTTTTAAAGTCGATTAAATTAATGCGACCATCAATTCACTCAAGACATGAGTGGACGTAAACTGTGGCTTTAATCGACTGACAACTGAGTCTGCCTGCGACCAGAAGAACTGAGGGCAGACTCACAAGACCGCAGCACTTTATACTTCCGGTAGTGGGAGGAGCCATGGGCGGAGCCATGGGCAGAGCCAAGGGTGGAGCCCTGTACAAGCTCCTCATCGCCCCCTGTGGGCAGAGCCGCGCAACGGCTCACAGATGGAGCCCACAGGGACACAGTGATACACAGTGTGAATTATATGCATTATACATTCACCACAATGCTGCAAGGGGTTTATTTACAAGATGCTGTTCAAACAGAGTACAATAGTGAACTCCACAAAAGCCAGTGCACAGCTCTGATGATATCAGCGCATAACATGTGACTTTACACCAGCCAATGGTATCATTTTGACACATAACATTTACCTAACAAAAATCTGTTGATCTCAAAATTTTCTATTGACTCACCGTGTAGTTTTTTAAAAAACTACCAACTCCTCATTCTCCCCCGTCTATGCACTCCGGCACTCTTGAGCCTGGATTTCTAGTGCAACCTGCAGAGCTTGACCTTCCAATTCGGCGGCCCTATTTCCCCCCCTTACTGTCTGCAGCCTCGCGTCCCTCAAAGTGGACCCCCCTTCCTTGTTTGCTAATCTCACCCCAGATTGTAAACCGGTCGTCACTAGGAGCAGACGATACAGTGCCCAGGACCGGACCTTCTTCGGGTCCGAGGTCCAGAGGCTCATTAAGGAAGGTGGTCCGCCAGGCCTTTAGCCACATCAAAGCGGATATCGCAAAGGCCACGATGCATGCTATCGACGAGTCCCTCCTATTCCAGGTCGAGAGCGACGCATCTGACGTAGCTCTGGCGGCCACCGTGAACCAAGCGGGCAGACCTGTGGCCTTCTTCTCCCGGACCCTCCACGCTTCCGAAATCCGCCACTCCTCGGCGGAAAAGGAGGCACAGGCCATAGTCGAAGCTGTGCGATATTGGAGGCACTATCTGGCCGGCAGGACGTTTACCCTCCTCACAGACCAATGGTCAGTAGCTTTCATGTTCGATAATGCACAGAGGGGCAAGATCAAGAACGATAAGATCTTGCAGTAGCGGATCGAGTTGTCCACGTACAACTACGATATCTTGTATCGTCCTGGGAAACAGAACGAGCCTCCCGATACCCTATCCCGCGGTACCTGTGCCAGCGCGCAGATTGACCACTTCCGCTCCCTCCACGTGGACCTCTGCCATCCAGGGGTCACCCGTTTTTACCACTTTATCAAGACCCGCAACCTGCCCTACTCCGTTGAGGAAGTCAGGACCGTCACCAGGGACTGCCACGTCTGCGCCGAGTGCAAACCGCACTTCTACCTCCCCGAACGAGCGCATCTGATCAAGGCATCCCGCCCCTTTGAACATCTCAGTATAGACTTCAAGGGTCCCCTCCCCTCCAACAACCGCAACACATATTTCTTGAGTGTTATCGATGAGTACTCCCGCTTCCCTTTCGCCATCCCCTATCCCGACATGACCACAACAACCGTCATAAAGGCCCTCCTATCCATCTTTTTTTTTAAATTTAGATTACCCAATTATTTTTTCCAATTAAGGGGCAATTTAGCATGGCCAATCCACCTACTCTGCACATTTTTGGGTTGTGGGGGCGAAACCCACGCAGACACGGGGAGAATGTGCAAACTCCACACGGACAGTGACCCAGAGCCGGGATCGAACCTGGCACCTCAGCACCGTGAGGCAGCTGTGCTAACCACTAGGCCACCGTGCTGCCCTTCGTCCTCAATCATTGAGTATACCGCCGTGCCCACGCACGAGTGGAGGATGTGGAGTTTCTGCTCCTTGGTGGGCTTGCTGGCTGCAGTTGTCAGGTAACTGTTGAAACACGCCTGCCAATGTTTAAAGATTGCAGGCGCATTTGAAGCATGCGGGCTGATGCGGAGGCAGTCAGGCTTGATGCGTAGCTCCATTTCAAAATTCTAGCTGATTAAATTGATGTACCATCAATTGGACGCGAGGCACGATGAAGGTCCAACTTTGTCTTTAATCAGCTAGTTGTTAGCCCGGTGGTCGACTACAGAGAAAGGCCGACCGCCGGGAACTCTGGGTACTTATACCCCGCCTCGGAGGCGGGGTCTACTTGCCTCTCGAATTGGTGATCAGTCGCATGACTAGTCCCAGCCAATTAGACAAGAGGCACATGACCAGCCAGAGCCAATGGGAAACCAATGCTCTGCACCAATGGCAGTGCTCCCATTCATACCACCACAATATACACCTACCTTCTGAGACTCCCCCCTCAACATGGTGTTCGGACATTCCAGGCATTAATATGCTTCCTTTACCCAGTTCTCCACTTAGGCCGTTGTCCTGGGTGTAGCCTGCCACTGGACATTGCTTCACAGCGCCAGGGACCCGGGTTCGATTCCCGGCTTGGGTCACTGTCTGTGTGGAGTCTGCACATTCTCCTCTTATTTGCATGGGTTTCCTCCGGGTGCTCCTGTTTCTTCCCACAAGTCCCGAAAGAAGTACTGCTAGGTGAATTGAACCTTCTGAATTCTCCCTCTGTGTACAGGAGCCATAGTGTGGTGACGAGGGGCTTTTCACAGTAACTTCATTGCAGTGTTAATGTAAGCATACTTGTGACAATTATAAAGATTTTTATTATTATTATTACCTGCCTTCAGCTGGCCTGAGTCGGACAACTTCTCAATGCCAGCTGCGCCCAGGAAATTGAGATGGGCTTTTAACAAGCTACTAAAGAGATGAATTGCCCTATTCAGGAGCGTGAGCAAGTTCAGAGGCCTACACTCCCTACCTCTACCCTCACAAATATTGCTGTTGCCAGAAGCGGAGGTGGCACATACTGGTGCATGCCTCTTTCCTGGCCCGAATCAGGCAGTGAAATTCTGACCCAAAGCTGTGACATCCTTTTGTGGTTCCCCAACTCACTTCCACTCAGTCGGGTAACTGTAATATTCGGGGAAGAGCAGAAGTTGACGTTTATTCACAGAGGTGAATGAGAAGAAAATGGCTGGAATTCTCCGGCAGTTGGGATTCTCTTTTCCCGTTGGCAAAGCAACCCCGCTCGTGTGTTTCCCAGCAGCGCGGGGTAGCTTCAATGGGAAATCCCATTGGCAAGCGGCAGGAAGAGAAAAACCCGCAGCCAGCGAACAGCGCACTGCCGAGAAGAACACAAAGACATTTCCAGCCTGCTGGTACTACTAATGCAGTAACAAGCTTCCACTGAAGCGAGCTTGGATGTAAATGAGAGTATCTTCCAGAGATGGTCTTTCATTATTTTGGCTGTTCACTAGCTGCAGTACTGGCAGAAAGTGCAACTTAAATTAATTAGACTCTGTTCTGGACTGACTTCTCTTGTGTATTAGTAACAGCGGACTGTTTAGTCAACGCTTTATATGGTTAAAAATCACTGGCATTTGGAGGGTGGTGTGCAAACATGGATTTTATTCTTACTGTGTGTGGAATGGACACTGTGTGGGCTGACAAACATTTAACAAGGCCAAATAATGATACTTTCTTCTTTTCAACTCTACACATTTTTATTGTTTTAGAGTGATTGTATTCAAAATGTTATTGATATAAATGCTGATCCACAAGATCAGACTTTAAAGAATGTCTTTACATGTGACTGCAATTAGCAGTGAGTAACCATTATGAGAAGGTCAGAGATGAAAAGGCAGCTGTAAGGCCAGGTCTCAATGTGCACCAAAACCATCCATCTGCCTGTAATATTTTCACTTAACCCTCCTGGTATTAGCTGTGAATCAAGAAAACAATTTTGTAACTGAACTCCATATTGATGTTTAATCTATTTTGACACTTAGGGTGGGATAGAAAGCCAGCCTGTTTTCAATTGCATCATGTGAGGCGCCCCAGAGCAGCAGAGTGTCAATTTACGTTCCACCAAATCAAACAAAGGATTGCATATAGTGGGCGGAATTTTCCAATATATTTTCAAAGTGTCGGTCCTGGCGAGAAAACCGGAGAGAATTCCGCCGTCGGGTGGGAAAAGTCACCGTATAATCAGCCTCTTTTTTGCCCCATTTTTAAAAGCTTTTTTAAAAAATTTTAATTGAAGGGACAATTTAGTGTGGCCAATCCAACTAACCTGCACTTCTTTAGGTTGTGGGGGTGAAACCCACGCAGACACGGGGAGAATGTGCAAACTCCACACGGACAGTGACCCGGTGCCAAGTAATCAGCCTCTTCAACAATTCTTTTCCCTCCCCCCATGAGTTTCACGGTGCGCCCTCTGATTTGCTCGCTCGCTCTGCTACAACATGATCTCAGCAATCAGTGGGGCTCACCATTCAAACACCTCCTGAGCACTTGTTCCAAGCCCAATCAGGGGGGAGGGGGTGGGGTTGGCTGGATAGCTGCCAGGAAGACAGGACCACACTTCACTGAGGGGGCCCTTGCAAGCTTCTGGAAGGGGTCCAGCAGAGGTGGGATACCCTTTACCCTCAATCAGGCAGACACCCTGCCAGCAAAGTGACCAGCCCCGCGTGGGAGGCTGTGGCCGTGATTGTCATTGCCAACTCACTAAGAGGATGGGGCTGCAGTGCCGGAAGAAGATTAATGACCGTCTTCATTCAGCCAGCCTAAGTCTGTCTCCTCATTTATCCCGCAGCCCTCTTTTTAAAAAAACTTTAGAGTACCCAATTCTTTTTTTTCCAATTAAGGGCCAATTTAGCATGGCCAATTCACCTACCCTGCACATCTTTGGGTTGTGGGGTTGAGACCCATGCAGACATGGGGAGAATGTGCAAACTCCACATGGACAGTGGCCCAGGGCCGGGATTGAACTCGGGTCCTCGGCGCCGTGATGCAGCAATGCTACCGTGAGGCACCAGTGCTAGTCCCGCAGTCCCCCTCAACACACCCATCACATCCCCACGGAGTCCTTACTCCCAACCATCTTGTGTGGTCCCTCCACTTGCCATGCACCCCTCCTCCCCATTATCACCCCAGTAGCTCCTCTGCTTTTCATATCCATGCTTCCATTCATCTCCCACATATGGTAGACTTCATGACCATCTGATCTGGCAGGAATCCTGCCTACAATCTCCTCATCTGTCTCATTGCAGGACGAACTCGAGCACAAATTACGTGAGCAGGCACAGCCAAACGCAATGATGCAGGAGCTCAGGACCATAACCCCTTTTGAGGAATGAGACCTTGAGCTTGCTGGAGAGGAGCAGGACCGCACCTCTGTAGAGGGCAAGGTGGGGGCCAAAGACACAGGTCCTCAACACATCCTGCCATGGCACAAAATTCAGGGGAGTGACCTTTCTCCTGTCAGTGTTTCCTTGCACCAATGCCACCTGCCTTCCATTGCAGGCCAATCAGCAGACCAACCTGGACCATCCTCACATCCTCTGGACACCACAAACCCGAGCAGCTCCAAGGGAGACATATTAGAGACAAACATTGAAGAGACGTCAAGGCTGACACCCACGCCCTCTAACAGCACAGATATTCACACCTCGGTGAGAATAAGTAATAAGGAGGCTTCGGGTCGCCTCAAAGATGAAGATCCACTACAGGCGCATGCAGAAACATCTCAGGGATCCGGAACTCGGAGATGAGCTGGAGACTAGGGGCGGGATTCTCCAACCCCCGATGGGTCTGAGAATTCCCGGTGGGCAGCACGAATCCTGCCCTGCCATTGGCTGCCTTATTCTCCGGTGCCGTTTTTCGGGTGGGGGCGGGGTTCACGCCACGCCGGTTGGGGGCCATTGGCAGCGGTCCCCCCGGCAATTCTCCGTGCCCCGATTGGCCGAGCAGCGGCCTGTTTTTGGCCAGTCCCGCCGGCATGGGTTACGATGGTCCCACACGGCGGGACCCGGCAGATAAGCCGGCTGGGGTGGTCCCCGAGGGGGGGGTGGGGGGGGGGGGGGGGGAGCGGGTGGAGATCCGACCCCAGTGGCCTGCCCCGCGATTGGGGCACTGCTTCCTTCCGCGCCGGCCCCTGTAGGGCTCTGCCATGGCCAGTGCGGAGAAGGGAACCCCCCACACATACGTCAAAATACGCCGGCGGTTCTGCGCATGCGTGAGATCACGCTGGGCCTTTGGCGCATGCGCGAACCCACGCAGTCCCTTCGCCGCCGGCTGGAGCGGCACCAACCCCTACGGCATCCACCTAGCCCCCTACACAAGTGAGAATTCCTCACCTTGGGGGCCTCTTGACGCCAGAGTGGTTGGCGCCAGTTTTCCTGCCAGAGCCCGATGATATTCCGCTGATTTTGGTTGTGCCAGAGCTGCTGGAGCTACATAGGCAGAGTCCCGAGTATCAGGAAGGGGTGACAGCATCCATCATCAGACTGTTAGGCTGGCTGGAGGAATCCCATAGCCTTCTGTCTGAGGAGTTACTCCAATGCAAGGAAACTAACACTACAAGGGGGATGTCCACAGTGGGGGCATTGGTACAGGACGTTCACTCCATGGCGAGTGATGTCCGATCCATGATCCAGGTCATCCAGCCACTCCATGGCTGAGTGCATAAGGTCATGGTGCAGGCAGTAGTGGCAAGCCACAAGTGTCAATGCCTTTGGATGGCAGGGCTTTGGTTCTCATTTCAGCTGCCTCTCTATTCCATGGAGGAGCTCAGGGGCCCCCGGGCACCCAAATGGAAGAGAATCAGCATATGTGCAGTGCAAACCTCCCACCCAGGAGACCCAGTGGGTGCCCAGCCAATCTGACACCCATCCACCCTGTGAGTGACAAACCTCCAGCCCCGCACACTGAGGAGGGAAGCACTGCAACACTTGTGCTGCCTGAAAGCAGGCCTGTTCCCTCAAAGTCCCGGCCCTCCAGCGAACACCTGATAAGGTCATCTCAGTCAACAGGATGTAGATGTCAGCAGGCCACCTCAGCCTCAGCTGTGGATCCTGGGAATACACCTCGTTGCAGTGAGAAGGTGAGGAAGAGTAAGAAGCGAGAGGCACCTAGTGGGCACGGGTGAACCTAGGCGCTAATAGAGAAACTTTACTGTTGTAAAAACTAGCTGGTATTACAATTCATTTTATTTACTCATAAACTGCCTCCAGACTCTCATGGTCACGTTTCCATGTTTCACAAACCCCCATGCAAACTTGGCGTTTCATCCGTGTGCAGTGTGAGAATGACAGGGCTATGTCTCTCCCACACTGGCAATGCAGTAAAGCGGCGCTTCTCTTGGCACGGGCTGCCCAGGCCCCCTCCCCCACCCCGCCAACACGCAGGCCTCTCATGTGAGCCAGTATTCTCTAGTTAGGAAGATGCTATCGGCTGAAAATTTGTGAAAGTCTGTCCACCTCGTCAGTCGTGTGGAGGCAAAAACGGGACCCCTGACCTCGGAGGAGGCAGTAGCAGCTGAGATGTGTCACTCAGCCACTTTGGGCCCCCAGGTCAGTCGGTTCAGTGGCACGTCGCGTTCAGCTCTCTGTCAGGCAGGAGTCAGACATTTCGCTGAGGATAAGAGGAGCCTCACTCTGTCCTCACTGCAAGTCATCATCATTCTCCTGCAGCGTCTGGTCAGTTACTTTAATGTCCTCCCCATGAATGCTGAGACCTTCACAAAGACCTCCGACAGACCCCACAGTAGTGAAAGGGTGTCAGACCCCATGGGAGATAACTTTACACCCTAGTCCTGGTCGTCCCCAAACCGAAAGGTTGTACCTAATCCTGCACCATATGTAGACTCTGGCTTTCGCCCAAAGTCCTTCCTCCGTGGGTTGCCTCTTGTCCCCTCCTCAACCTCCTCCTCATCCGAGTAGCTGTACCGAGTATCAGCATGTGTTTGGGGCCTCCGCACTGGCATCATCAGCCACCTCCAGAGTGGGTACCCCCTGTTCCCGAGGAGCCATTCCTCCAGCCGCTGTTCTCCCTTGAAAATGGTTGGAATCTGTGAGTGTCCCGAGATGTGACTATCATGGACGCTTCCTGGGAAATGCGTGCACACCTGGATAATGAGCATGGTGTGGCTACACACACAATCTGAACACTGAGGGGTGGAATCCCTTTTGGTACATAAAGGGTGCCCCATGCCACCATGGGGAGTGCAGAGCCATGTGGGTGCAGTCAATGACACCCTGCACCTGAGGCAGGCCAGCTATGTGGGCAAAGCCCATGGCTTTGACGTCCTGGCTCATCTGGTCCTGGTCAGCATTGAGATACAGGTGGGCCCTCGCAAATAGCACATCTGTGACCTCCCTGATGCACTTGTGAGCGGCAGACTGGGAGATGCAGCACAGGTCACCCGTGCAGCCCTGAAACGAGCTGCTGGCATATAAGTTCAGAGCAGCAGTGACTTTCTGGACCACAGGCAATAGGTGACGTCCCAGTCCAAGTGGTCCCAATTCTTGCATCACCTGGCACAGGTGATCCACCATCCCCTGGGACTGACAGTCTTCTCCAGACCTGGACATGTGACATCAAGAGGTGGGAAGTTCGACGGCAGTATACCCATGGCCGTTAGTGTCTCCTCCAAGGCTTCGCCATTGTGGCCCTGCTCCTGGAAGATCAATGGGCCCTGCCTCCCCTCCTCTGCAGGGCGCTGGTCCTGACGGCATGCAGTTGCATGCCGATGTTGGGCTGCTGCTGCTCAATCCCTATCAAAACAATTGCGAGCTTGACTGATTCCATGATTCTCTTGAATCGATAACTAAAAGGAAGAGAACATCAAAGTAAACAATGAGGTGTTCTGACAAAGCTGTGAGCCAGGGCCCTCTTTGACATCCACTCATGCATAACCCCTGATGCAATTATCTTTCCGCAGAGCCTCGCTTCCTTCCCTCTCGTACAATAGCCATCCCCCTGCAGTTTACCATCTGAACTCCGCCTGACAGAAGCACCTTGACTCTGGAGAAGCTCAGCCCTCCTGCCTCCACAGGTGTGGACAGAGGGCACTTGAGTGTGTTCCATCGATCTACGTTTCCACCTCACGGAGGAACAAGACTCTGCCATCCCTCATGTCCTGAACAGGGTGGCTGATGAGCACTGCAATCATCCCGCCTTGTATCAGGAGCAACATCTGTGACACTTCTCTGTTGTGGAGAGGTGAGTGTATGTCTTGGAGTTCAATGCTTGGAGGCTCAGCTCCCAAAGGGTTAACTAGTGGGCGTAAATCAGTGGCACAGTCATGCATTGCAAGACTGGCTAAATTGGCACAATTGACTCATCACAGAAGGGTCAGCGAGCTGATTAGGCAACCGGCTTCCCCTTGTGGCAGGCGAGGCACAGCTGATGCATGTCAAGACAGTATTCTGCAGTAACCTTCTTCTCTAGATGGCACCCTCATTCCCCCAGCTCTCATAGGTTGTGGGTTAAATGGTCCGCCCAGCTTGAACTGCCAGCTACCCACACTGTATTCCTGATAGTCTGGCATCCCTAACCAGTGGCTTTGCACTTCCACACTGTTCATGCCATGAGGATGCATGTTTCAACCTGAGGGTGGGGGCTTAATTCTGACTGTGCCCATCCACCCCTCCCGCACGAGGGTCTTCTGCCCTGATGTCACTGTTAGACACCCCATCTCGAGGTCCCCAACTCTGCCCATGTAGTCTGGAATTTCATGGAACCCCAACCAGGAATCTCACGGTTGCCCCTGTGCATGACCCAGTGATCTCAACCACCCCTTCCCACTTCCAGCTACTATTCCAGAAGGCCAACTCCTCAGCTGAGGTATTACCTCCAGCCCAGTGAGGGGGTCATGGGCAGCATTATCTGCACAGCTGCCGCAGAACCCTTGAAACCTCAAGGTTCACAGCCATGAAGTGCCAGTAAGGCCTGTGAGCGACCTCATCCCCCTCGAAATACCGAGTCAGAACTCCCCCACCCCGGCCCCGAGTTGCACTTACCTGGTTTCCCAGCATCCTCTCTGGTGCCGCATCTGCAATTGACACCCATGAAGGTAATGGCAACCTGAACAATTACCTCCGATATCTCCTTCAAGGTAAGGTTCCAAGATTCTTGATTTTATACCGCTGTTGTGAATCACGCTGATGTGAACATCACGCTGGTGTGCAATGGATATTCACTGGGGGGTGGGGAAGTCCCAGCAGGAAGGCTTTTTAATATGATGCCCATGTATTTAAATGAGGTTCCTGACTTTCCTAGGCACGGATCTCGTTATGTCACTGGTGCGAGGCATAGAAAATTGGAAAACGTGATCTCGCCAGTGAGAATCGCGTTTCCCGATTCTTGCTGGATTTTCTGCACGTGTCGCCATTCTCGCTGACATAGAACATACAGTGCAGAAGGAGGCCATTCAGCCCATCGAGTCAGCACCAACCCACTTAAGCCCTCACTTCCACCCTATCCCTGTAACCCCTCCTAACCTTTTTGGTCACTAAGGGCAATTTATCATGACCAATCCACCGAATCTGCACATCTTTGGACTGTGAGAGGAAACCGGAGCACCCGGAGGAAACCCACGCAGACACAGGGAGAACGTGCAGACTCCGCACAGATAGTGACCCAGCGGGGAATCGAACCTGAGACCCTGGCGCTGTGAAGCCACAGTGCTATCCACTTATGCTACCATGCTGCCCATCTGCTGAGCGTGCTGACGGCTAACACAGGCTCAAAATTCTGCCCAGCACAAAGCTATAAATACAAACACTGGCCCCTTTCTTGCACGGTCCCTTATTGTAAATGCAAATTTCATTTGAAGGAGGATTTGCATCATGCTTAAGCACAGAGCTGACTATTGCATTTTAATTATTCACGAATGAACTTTCCTGCAAGGGAGCTTGCTGTGCACTTCACCAATAGATTACACTAATGAGATCCCCAGTGGAACGACAGACAACGGGAGCAAGTTAAATAAAGTTAAATTTGTCAATCCAATTATACGATGCAACTTTCAAGCCTTAATAAAGGAAGACAGACGGCAGTCAAAGGGTTAGACATAATCAATGTGTATGTTGGCAAACTGAAGCAGAAAGGTTGAATAGAGTAACCTCTGTAGTTCCCACCAGGGGACCTTTTAACACTCCTAATGATGTTTGTTAACAAATTACAGCACCAAGGGTGTGTAAAGTGCTAATACTGGCAAGGTACTAAATGTTCACCATTTTGTTTTACAAGCTGGATTCACTAATAGTCAGGAGCCTGAGTGACGTGACTCTTTGAAATTAAACATTAACTTGTGTCCTCTGACAAAATGTTTTACTGCCAACCTTGTGCAGTGGCTGTAAATTGTTTCACACAGCAGGCTGGCTGCAATATGTCCTGTCAAGAATTCTGCCTGTGGTTAAGAGAGTACATTTCTAATAGCATGATAACTGTAAAATGTTGTAGCTGCTTCAGCACAGGGTGCAATTGAAGGGAGAAAAACTTGCAAAGGAAACCATTTATTGTCAAGGCGGAGGGTGGGGTGATGGGGGGGAGGTGGAGGGGCTCATTAGTGGGCTGTTGTGAAAAACAATATGGTTGGATTGGGATTTATACAGCTGATAGTTAAACTTCTTTTTACAGCCAGGCCTTTCTTTTCATCTTTTCTCTTCCTTTTCATTTCCCTTTCATTTCTGCCTATCTTTCCTGCCCCCGCCACCTTTCTTTCACTTGCCCACGGTAGCTTTCTGTTAGCTATACTCTGATCTGCCCCTTACTGCGCTGAGAGCTTTCAACATGCCGCAGTGAGCACAGATGACCTCATCCCCACTTCTCGAAAATGCTTTACTCGCACTGATTAACCATTGTATAAACTTCAGCGTGGTCCGTGACCTTCAGGATTTGTTTATAAACTCTAGCAATTCGAATAAAAATTGTGCTAACACTTAACTTGAACGCTATTGAGAGTCACATGAGCTATTTTCTTTGGACCTAAATGTCTCTGTACCCACCTGCTCACACACGACCACAAATTTGATTTGAAGACATTTCGCTTTCACTGTGCAGTGTTGTTATTGCATTTCATGAAATATGCCCCAACTCAACCCCTGCTAACTATTTCAATTGTTTTGCTGATTGTTACCTCGTCATTTGTACCTTACCGTCTCATGCACTAATATTAATACTTTGATCCTTCTCGCCCGCACAAAGTGGGGACTCAAGGACCATCTCAATGGCCTGCTGCGGTGTTCCCATTAGACATCAACAAATTTGCTAACACAGAAATACCCAAGACACTTTGGATTGATAGTACCTTAATTGAAACTTATTTTTGATGTGGAGACATCACAGCTAGCCACAAATCAGGGGTCTATTCAGCCCATCCGCACACATAAAGATGAAGGGCCACCTGCTTCAAACCTTTTTGCTCTAAGCTATTATTCAAATTGCTGAGATTAAAAAGACACTTGGTCCTATAGGAGAAAGAAAAGATGAAATAAGGTTAGGTTTCAACCCCTATCATCTAATACTAAACCTTCTCCTCCGAGAGGTATAATTTAGGTAGGAAAAATGGAAGGTAATTTTGGGTCATGTTTTAATGATTATTCCAGTAAATTAGGTCGCAATCACCTAGAAAAAAGATCAAAGAGAAAGGTATGGTTGTATTTGGACTGAATCTTTTTTTCTTGAAAGACATTGGGACCATAATGAACAAGATGTTACCTCTATACAAATAAGCTATAACACTACCTGCCCTTGAAAAACTTTTTTCCAGACTTTGATTTGCATGCTAAGTCAACTTACTGTTCCATTTAAAGTGCAGTGAATATCCTGTCTCAAGCAGTATAAACATTTTAATACCTTTGACTTTGACCCTGCACACTGTAATATTCTCTCAGGGCTTTGTTCCATTCTAGATGAGCCATAAACCCATGACCCATTGAATCATCTTTCTGTTTGAATCTTCGGAAAATATTTTGTGGCTGAACAAAGAAATTGTACTTCATTGTTTGAATAAAAAACGTCGCTGTTGAAACATTAAATACAATAATAGATTGCGTCTCAGTGCAATAGATGTGCAAGGAAATAACTTCAGAACAAACCAAACAAACAGCCTATTTATCCCCTGTCTGCCAGATATAGGTATATGTCTTTCACAAACCGAGGGAACCCACAAGGGAATGTAAAAAAAACTCACACTACGAAAGGTCGTGGTGAATGATTATTGCTCACACTGGAGGCAGGTTTATAATGGAGTTTCCCAGGGATCAGTGGAAGGACCCCTTGTATATATTAATCACCTAGATCTTGGTGTACAGGACATAATTTCAAAATTTGCAGATGATATAAAACTTGGAAGCATTGAGAAATTTGAGGAGGATAATGTAGAACTTCAAAAGGACGTAGACAGATTGGTGGAATCGGCAGATAAATGACAGATGACACCTAATGCAAAGAAATGTGAAGTGATGCATTTTGGGCAAAAGATCATGGAGCGATAATATAAAATACAGGGTCCAATTCTAAAGCAGAGGGACATAAATCATTGAAGCTGACAGGGCAGGTTGCAAGATCGTTTGACAAAATGTACAGTTTATGGTCTTTAAAAATAGGCGCATAGATTATGTAAGCAAGAAAGTAATATTAAATTTGTATAAAACACTAGTTCAGCCCCAACAGGATTACATCCAGTTCTGGGCGCCAAACGTAAGGGAGAATATGCAGACATTAGAGAGAGGGCAGAAACGTTTTCTGAGAATGGGTCCGGGGTGAGGAATCTCAGTTATGTAGATTGATTGTAGAGGTTGGGCCTGTGCCCCTTGGTGGAGAAGGTTGAGAGGAGGTTTGAAAGAGATATCTAAAAACTTGAAGGGTCTGGACAGAATAAATAGGGAGAAACTGTTCCCATTGGTGGGAAGATGGAGAAACAGAGGGTATAGATTTAAGGCAAAAGAAGCAATGGGGACATGAGGGAAAACCTCTTCGCGCAGTTGTTAGGATCTGGAATGCACTGCCTGAGGGTGTGGTGGGGGTAGGCACAATAGAGGCATTCAAAAGGGAATTGGGTTATTATCTGAAAAGAAAAACTGACAGGACGATGGGGAAGAGACAGGGAAGCAGAGTGGTGAATTGTTCCTTCAGAGGAGCAGCACACACATCACAGGCCCATTGGCCTCTGTGCTGTAACCATTCTATGATTCAATGATAATAAAGCAATTGAATATTATGTAGGAGCGAGGGAACACTAAACCAATTGTGTATACATATATATATTTTACACACACATTTTTATATTCTTTATATGTGCAGCAATAAAAAAGGCTTTTAAATAGAACGATAGGACAGCTGACACCCATTGACTGTGTTTCTTGTGCAATGTGAGAACTCTAGTATAAATCCTGAGTAACCCTGGGTAGTATTTTATGTTCTTCCCTGTTGTGAGTTTTGAGGCCCAGCGGGGGATGGGGGGAACATTTAATTGGGCTACATTATCGCCTCCACAAGGATTAAGTCCATGCCCAATTTCACTCTGGCCTGCTGTGTTTGGCCGCTCTTATTAATGGAGTATGAACTCCTTGGTAGAAAGGGGAAGGGTTTCCCCTGAACAAGGGGCAACCTCATTGAATTTAAACCCCAACCTGGGTGCAAGTATAACTGTATATCGAATAGATCAGTGTTTATTTCATCCTACCGTGCATTCCGATGTGTCTTTTTGTTAGATTCCACACTGGCGATGAGGCTGTAGTGGAGCTGCCACTGGCACCACGTACTGTGCCACGGACCACTTTGTCTTGTCCCTGGGAAGCCTTTTTTCCACCGACCAAGATGCACCACATCAGAAAAAGTGAACCGTTCAATGTGAATAGCAATGACTGGGTTCAATATATTGTTTTTTAAAATAAATTTAGAGTACCTAATTCTTTTTTTTTCCAGTTAAGGGGCAATTTAGCGTGGCTAATTAACCTACCCTCCACATCTTTATGGGTTGTGGGGGTGAAACACATGCAGACAGGGATAGTGACCCAGGGCCGGATCTAACCTGGGTGCTCAGAGCCGTGAGGCAGCAGTGCTAACCACAGTGCCAAGGTGCTGCCCCAGGACTCAATTTATTTTGTTCAAACACGATAATTGGAGATGAATTGCAGACCGTAGTATTGCTGACAGCAATCGATGGGCCAGCCTATGAGTTTATAAAGGCCCTCACCCACCCAGACGCTCCAGGTTCCCGGGCCTTCATCACTTTAGTAGCCTTGGTCAAGGAGCATTTGAATCCAAAACCCCTAATTATAGTTCACAGATTCCGCTTCCATATGGCCACCCAGGCTCAAGGAGTTTCCAACAGCAATTTTTTAGCGTCCTTAAGCAAACTCGTCAAAACGTGCCCGCTTTAAATGATACCCTGTGAGACCACTTTGTTTGTGGCATTTGCAATATTGCCAACATCCCCGTGACCACCACAGTGTATGAATTCCCCTGTTAGAATGGGGAAGGCTTTCCCCTTAATGAGGGGGAATCTCATTGTATTTAAACTCTGACCTGGGTGCAGGTCGGAGACGGTGACCATACGGGACTAGGAGAATTAGCTGTGTACATCGAATAAACCTGTATTTGTTACATCCTGCACATGCCTGTGTGTCTCTTCATTGACTTTGCCAGATTAGTTCTTGTCTCCCACAGAGGTCCTTTTTCAAAGGCACTCACTGACTGATGAAGGATTATGGAATCGGGAAGGGGGGAATCTACTGGAAGCCACCCCCTGGCCCATGCTGTCAATCCCCACATCCCCTTCCACCTTGGACCCTACCCTACTAAAGCCTTCCTGCCATCATTTATCTCTGGCCTGTGTCATTCTGTGATGCTGGGCCCTTCTGTTGAGTATATTTCTCGCAGTGACCACCGCCTCCCAGTGACATTGCTGAGCAAAAGTCCTGCAGGCCTCTGATTGGCTAGCAGCACTTAGCGGGTGGGTCTTCCTGCCTTCGAGGTCCTAATCCAGTTAAACGCCTGTTGGTGACCTCACAATTGCCTGATTGTCTCCGCTCGGCCCACCAAGCCTGTACCGGTCATGATACCGACCTTGGCCAAAACCCTCAGCACTTCCTCGTGCCGTATCCCTCTATACCCACCCGATCTATGTATTTGTCAAGGTGCCTTTTGAATACCATTAATGTATCTATGGGTCTCTTTCTGAGTCTCTCGCTGGCTTTCTAGGCAGTCGGTGGCTGTGATCACCATTGCCTCCATAAATTTTTTCCCCGTGTGTGCAAGATGTTTCTCCAGTTACTCCGAATTTCTGAATTTGAGGAATGGCAGGATTCATGGCAGGGCATACAGGAGGCTGAGAATTCAAGGAAGACCAGGGCTGGAGGGATGGCTCCGCGGGACAAAGAGTACCTACTCAGGATGTGGCTGATGATATCAGTGCTGGGGCTCCAAACACTCGCACCACTCGGTAAACAAAGCTCATCATCTACATGCCTGCTGGTCGAGCAGGCGATTGGGCCACTAAAGATGCAGTTCCAATGCCTGGGCTGGTCAGGAGGTGTCCTGCATCATTGTGGTGTGCTGCACTCTGCAAAACCTGGCACTGCAGCTGGGTATGGGTCTGGAAGAGGAGCATATGCAGGAGTACCACATCCCTTGGATGAGGAGGAGGTAGGCTAGGGCGACAAAGGGCAGCCCCCGGAGGAGGTTGGAAAAGGACCTTGGGCAATGGCCAGGGCCAGAATGGAGCCGCAGGGCTAGGGATGCCCTTATTCCTTCCCGATTTGGGGAGGAGCGGGAATACCATAGCCAGACGGGTCCCCCCATGGGGTTTGCGACATTAGAATTGTGCCCTACCAGAGGGAGATGATCATCTTGATCGCTCCTTTTACGAGCAGGGCATAAAAGCGGTATGGCCAGTTGGTGCAGGGGAGTGATGATGACTTGCAGTGAGGACAGAGCAGTGCTCCTCTTATCTTGTCTGCCTCTTGCCCGACAGAGACCTGAGCGTGACTGCCACAGTACAGGGAGATCTGGTGTGATGAGACACTGACTGAACATCTGAGCTGTGACCATCTCCTCTGCAGTCAGGGATCGTGGTGTGTGTCTCCACCGACTGAGGAGGTGGGCAGACTTTCACAAGCTTTCAGCTGATGGCTTCCTAATGATGAGAAAATGCTGATAGATATGAGAGGCCATGGCATTGCTCGAGGGGAGGAGGGGGTGCAGTGCCAGGATCAGCTCGGCATTACAGCATCGTCATAGTGGGATATGGGAGAACCATTGAGCTTCCATCATCTTAGGACAGCTGCCGGATGTGCCGACTTTGCGTGGGGGTTGCCAGAGCATGCCACAATCACATGAGAGCAGGGAGGCATTTTATGGGTGGTAAACATGACTTTTATTACATTCGATGGTCCGAACACTTGTGACTTATCTCTACTCGTGGCTAAGTTTACCCGTTCCCACTATGTGACTGTCAGTTTGCTGCTTCCTCACCCTCCCATTATGTCTAGGTTTATTCCCAAAATCCACAACTGGGGATGAGGCAGCTTGCTGACTTCCATGCCCTGCTTCCTGAGATGACCTTGGTGGGCAACCCTTGGAGTGCAGGGACTTGGATGGTCTGGGCCTACTTTTGGGCAGCATGGGTGTTGCAGTGCTACCTTCCTCGGTGTGCAGAGCTGGAGGTGTGTCGGTCACAGGGAAGGGGGAGTCAGATGGGCTGGATACCCCAGGCTCTCCTTGCTGGAAGGCTCCGTGCTGTGCACCTGTTGATGCTCTTCCTTGTGGGTGCCTGTGGGCCTCTGGGATCCTCCATGGGATGGAGTGGCAGCTGGAGTAAGGTCCAAAAGCCCACCATCGTCCAGGACTGACACTCGTGGATTCTCACTAGTGCCTGAGCCAGGCAGTTGAAACCCTGCACCATGGAGCTCATGTCCTCAGCGGGGGTGCATAACCTAAACCATGGAGTGGGTATCCCCCACCATGGAGTATATGCCCTGCACCAAGATCTCCACTTTGGATGTCACACTTGCCTCAGAGTGATGGCACCATCTCCTTAGACAGAAAGAAATGGGACTCCTTCACTTGGCCTTGCTGTCCAAGGAGGGATGCTGTCATCCCTTCCTGATGCTCATGGCTTTGCTTTTATAGCTCCAGCAGCTCTGGGAAGACCGGATCCAAGGCCATGTCATCTGACCCAGGTTTAGTAGAGTACTGTGGTCCAGCATCCCTGCCTCCACCTTCTGTGGATCTTCAGCTGTGAGGTGCTCACCAATAAGTGACCCAGAAGCCTGCCTACAACTTATTCCCACCGAGGTATGAGTAACTGTGCTGGTGAAGGGTGCGGATGACAGCGTTTTCGATGCTCATCTCCCAAGATGTCTCCCTCGGAGTTTCTCGGGCCTGTGGTTTCCAGATGGCACAGGGATGGTCCCGGCTGGTCTGCTGATTGACCCGCAATGGAAGCGAGATGGCATTAATGCAGGACAGGAGCAGACTGATAGAAGAAGGACAATTCTTGTGAGGCTTGCACCATGGTTGGATGTGTTGAGGGTTCTTACTTTTATCTCTTGTCCCACTTCGCCCTCTGCCCAGGCGCAGTCCTGCTCCTCGCCGGCCAGCTCTTTCCTCAAACAGAGTTAGGGTTTTGAGTTCGGGCATGACTCTGGCAAGCTGTGCCCACTCATGCCAATTGTTCTCGAAATTCTTTTGCAATGACACCGGATGTAGGTGGGAGTCCTGCCCTGCCAGATCAGATGGTGTTGAAGTCTGGCATTAGTGGAAGATGAGAGGGACCATGGTGTGTCGGCGAGGGGGGAGGAGCGGGGGGGGCATGACAAGTGTTGGGACCCCGTCAGGTGTCTGGGAGAGAGATCAGCGTGGAGGTGTGATGGTGTGCAAAGGGGTGCAATGGGAGGCATTAGGAGGTAGACTTACCTTGACTGCATGAAGAAGGTCATTCATTTTCTTTCGGCACTGCAGGCTTCTCCTCTCATGGAGTGAGCTGTCACTCACTATCACGGCCACAGCCTCCCGGGCGAGGTTGGTGACCTTCCTTAATGGATGTCTGGCCGATTGCGGGTTGAGGATGTCATGCCTCTGCTCGACACCATACAGATGTTTGGTGAGGGCTTCCTCCATGAAACACGACACAGCATGACCTCAAAATCGCAACCAAGTTTTCAAATGCTGGGAGGAGGGTTTAAACGAATTTGATAAAGAATTTTCCACCAGGATGCAACATTACAAAGGAGAAACAAGGTGCACAAAGGATTTAGAGAAGACAAATAGAGTATTTGATGGGAGGGATCAAAGGGAAAATGTGAGGCAGTCTTGGTGGATTTGAATTGTGTATGTAAGTTCACCTCACATGTTCAACAAAACTGAAGAGCTGAAGCCGCAAATCGAAACATGTGACTATGATATAATGGCAGTAATAAAGACATGGCTCGTTGAAGGGTATGTTTAGCAATTTAATAATCCCCGCGATAAGGTATTCAGGAAAGATAGAGAAGGAAATAAAAGGAGGGTTATCAGTATTGATCAGAGAAATTGTTATAGCACTGAAAGGGAATTATGTAGTTGAGGAGTCAAAGACAATGAGAATTAAAGGAGTCATTACACTACTGGGACTATACTACAAATCACTTTTTAAAAATAAGTTTAGAGTACCCAATTATTTTTCCCAATTAAGGGGCAAGTTAGCATGGCCAATCCACCTACCCTGCACATCTCTTGGGTTGTGGGGACAAAACCCACACAGACACGGGGAGAACGTGCAAACTCCACACGGACTGTGACCTGGGACCGGGATCGAACCCGGGTGGGCGGCGGCGTGAGGCAACAGTGCTACCTACTGCGCCACCGTGCCACCCTATGTTATAGATCATTGAGCCATGGAAACTACAGAGGGGCAAATTTGCAAGCAAGTTACAGCGAGATGCAAGAGCTCAGTGTAATGATAATGGGGTGGGGATCAATGATCCTCAGAGTATGATAGCATCAGTGCAAAGGAAAAAGCAAGGGAGAAATTCCTGAAATTAGTGCAAGACAACCTTCTTGACCAGCAGGCTTCCAGCCAAATGAGGAAGGAAGCAATGCTGAATCTAGCTCTGGGGAGTGAAATAGGGCAAATGGAAGTTGTTTACGTGGGAGGGCATTTGGGGAACAGTGACCATAAAAACATCAGGATTAGGATAGTTACAGAAATGGACAAGAAATGATCACGCATAAAGGTATTTAACTGAAGGAAGGATGGCTTCAGGTAGTTAGAAGGGAGCCTTTCTCAGGTGGTTGAAATTCAAAAGTGGGGTGTGGGGATCAGTAGTTGGATAATGGGAGGTCATCAAGAAGGAGATGGTTCAAATATTTCCACCAGGGGAAAAGGAAGGGAATTCAGACCTGGAGTGCCCTGGATGATAAATGATGTGGAGGTTAAAATAAGACAGAGAAACGGGGCTTGTAAAAAATGTAAAGTCCATAATACAGCAGGGAACCAAACTGAATACAGAAGGTACAGAGGTGATTTAATAAAAGGCCATCAAAGGGGTAAAGATAGAGAATGAGAGTAAATTTGTGGCTGACATAAATGGGAACAGAAAATGATTTTATAATTATACATGGGAACACAATATTGACTGAGTGGTTAAAATACAGTAGGAGATCATTTGACACATTACATCTGTACTGGCTCTCTGTGAGAGCAGCTGAAGCAATCCCATTCCCCTGCCTTTTGCCTATAGCCCTGTAAGTCTTTTCCATTCAGATAATTATTGAATTCGCTTTTGAAAGCCAAGATTGAATCAGCCTCCACATACTTTTAGGCAGTGAGTTCCAGGTCCCAACCACTCACTGTGTAAAAAATGTTTATTTCACGTCACCGCTAGTTCATTTTCAAATTAATCAGTCTCCTCTGGTTTTCAACCCTGGCTTTCCCAATTTTTAACAAACCCTCTCATGCTTGTAAATCTTTCCCCCACCCTCTCCAATGCCTTCATGCCCTTCCTAAAGTGTGATGCCCAGAATTTGACACAATACTCCTGTTGATGCCAAACCATTATTTTGTTAAGGTTCACCACAATCTCCTTGCATTTGTACTCTGTGCCTCTTTTCTAAAGCCCAGGGTCACTGTACCTTACTAACAACTCTCTCAAGCTGCCCTGCCGCCTTCAAAACGTTGTGCACGTACACGCCCAGGTCCTTCTAATCCTTTAGAATTGTAGCCTTGGGGATATGGTGATGTAGTGGTTCTGTTACTGGACTAGTAACCCGGAGGTTCAGGACCATGCTCTGGGGACAGAGGTTCAAATCCTTGACAGCAGCTAGTTGAATTGGAAGTGAAAGCACTCTCAGTAATAATGACCATGAAACTATTGTTCATTGTTGTAAAAAATCCACATGATTCACGAATGCCCTTTCGGGAAGGTAATCTGCCATCCTTATCTGGTCTGGTCTGCATGCAATTTGATTGACTCTTAACTGCCCCCTGAAATGGCTGAGTCAGCCATTCAGTTCAAGGATAATTAGGGTTCGGCAACAAATGCTGGCCTTGCTGGTGACTTCCACATCCCATGAACAAATACAGTTTTTAAAAAAATAACATTTTTTCATTCTTCCTATCAAAGCGTAACACAGTTCTCCTGATTACAGTCAAAGAAAGGGTGGGGTTGATGAGAGGCCAACAGGGAGATATCATAATGGAGGCAGAAGGCACACTGAGGTACTAAATGAGTATTTTGCCTTTAATAGAGAAGAGGGTGCTGCCAATGTAGCAGCAAAGGGGGAGGTAGTAGTAATATTGAATAGGATAAAAATTGATAAAGGGGAGTCATTTAATAGGTTGACAATCCTCAAAGTAGAAAAGGCGCACAGTTCAGATGGATTGGACCCTAAGTTTCTAAGGGAAGGGTTGAAACTGTGGAGGCTGAAATCACAATTTCCAAGGCAGCCTGATGTAAGGTTATTTTGCCATGAAACTGAAGGATTATAAACATTACACGCCTGTGTAAATAGGAGGGAGGGATGAGCCAATCAATTAATGGAAGTCAGCTTCGTATTGGGGCTGGGGAAGTTTTATAAAAATCAATAATCTGGGTCAAAATTAATAGGCGTTTGTAATGGTATGGGCTAATAAATTAAAGTGTGCATGGAGTTGAAAGCTAATCATAGTTTATAAATTGATCATGATTAAATCCAGACTTTGTATGCCTCTTGAAGTGGGCCTAAATCAACATCTGGTGCTGTTATCCTGGTCAGCATTTCTCCCTCAAGCAATATCACAAAAAAACAACGTAACTGGTCATTTATCTCATTGTTAGTTGAGGGATCTTGCTGTGTGCAAATTGATTGCTGTTTTTGCCCACATAACAATACTTCAAAAGCAATTCCTTGGTTATGAAGTGGTTTGAATGATTCTGAAGATATAAAAAGTAAACTATGTAAATATATCGGATTTCTTTCTTTTCATTTCCTTTGTTCGTTGACATTAATTTATTCCATCTGTTCACTCTGTTGTGCACTGGTTACAAGTCATTAGTAACACAGCTGTATGAATCATGAGCTAATTTCATTCAATCGTCAATTTTCAATGTTTTTATAACTGTTTTAAATGCAGAACAAAGAAGTTATCCAAAATATACAGTTACTTTTTGCCAAATGTACTTGCTTAAATGGTGTTATTGCCTAAATGGCTATTTTAGAGATCGGCATAATCCCTGGGCATAACAGTGTAAAAATAAACTTATATAGTGCATTTAATGTAGGCAAATTACCAAAGGCACTTACCAAAAAATGAGGGAACTAAACGGGTTTACTCAACTAGATTTTGTGGTAGGCAAGGACTTTTGAAGACTGGAAAAGATATGGCAGGTGTCACACTCACACATTATGAACTGGTGAACTAAATATGGACTTTTGACGTATAAAAGCGAAATGGACACCATCCTGTTAAAAGAAATGGAGTTGAGAGGTCAGGTGACCTTTTCTTTCCTAGCACATGGAGCCCCAAGGATCCTGACTTAATCTGTCTGGACAAGTCTTGACAAAGTTATTAAAAGGCAAACAATCTTTATGGATGCATCTTTGTGAACTAATTAAAATGAAAATGATTCTTCCTGTGGTTATTGACTGCACTTCTCCAACTAATTAGAAAGATTGGTTTCTTAATACTGTTGCAGATGCTTTGGTTGAATTTGCTGTCCCTACGGTTGTGAGTTCTCCTGCATTGGGTGTGGTGAGGGTACAAGAGGTCCATTGGCTTCTGCGGGACCAGGAGATCCCACCAGAAGACAATCCAGCCTTTGGCTCTAGAATTGAATCCAGAAAATGGGTATAAAAATCTAAATCTTGTGACAATGAAGATACTCAAATTACATTATCTGACAGTGGTCCAAATCAGAAACTACTGATTAAGGCAACGGAAAGAAATGCTCTGGTCACAAATTTGTTTCTGATACACAGATTTAACAAGAAAAGTTCTCAGTAGGAGGCAGAAACTTCCAGACCAGCAAAGGGAAAATGTCCTGTCCTCTACCTGAGGAACAGTACCAGGGCTTCACTCTGAAAGGAACCTACTACCTATTACTACCTACAAAAAAGGAACCTACTGCCAACATGAAATAAGTCTAACCTTCTAAATTTCCAGAGCTTTTCTTCTATGGATAAAAATAGATTCCAGGCTTGCATCATTTCATCGCTTCACCCTGGAGAGAAGCAAATGTAACAGAGAACTTCTGAAATCCTGGGACCTAAATACATCTAACGTGTGTAACTACAATCTTTTTTTGAGTGCGTTCATACCTGTATGAGTGAGTGTGAGAGTGGGTTTGGTTGGCAGCTCCAACTCTGAAAACAAAACTAAACACACACTGTAGCTGCCAGCTCAAAAACGAAAGTAAAGCAGACAGACAGTCCAGCTCCACCCACACTCTGACATCACTGCAGCTATTTGATAAACACCCCTTCCTTAAAGGTACATCCACTACAGCTATTTGATAAACACCCATTTATTCAAGGTACTCTTACATGACACCTCCACCCAAGAAAAAAAATAAACCATCAACTTCAAGATGGTTTCATTTTTCACCTTTTCACTCTTTTTTAAGAAATATTGACAGGGAGGAATATACATTTTTTTAAACAAAATAAAGCATGCCAACTCTTATAATAACGTAGTCCATTTTAGCTCTTCTTCCTCCACCAAACCTGCTTCTTTTCATCACATTCGTGACAAAGTATCGGATATCACATTTTCTTGTCCTGCCACATGAATTATTTTTAAATGAAATGGCTGTAACACTGAACTCCATCGAAACAGTCTTGCATTATTATTCCAGAATCGCTCCAAAAATATCACTGGATTATAATCAGTATCTGTAATTGTGTCAGACGGATTGCTGGTCACATAAATGTGAAAATGTTGCAAAGCCAGCACCAATCTCAAAGTCTCCTTCTCAATCGTTGAATACGTCTTCTGGTGCTTATTTAATTTCTTTGAAAAATAACCAATAGGCCGTTATAGTCCTTCATCGTCGTCTTGTAGATGCACCGCACCTACGCCCACATCACTCGCATCAACAGCCAGTTTGAATGGTTTTATATAATTTGGGATGGCTAACACAGGAGCAGTGGTTAACATAGCCTTCAGGCAGTCAAATGCCTGTTGACACTCCGCTGTCCACTTAAATTTGCTACGCTTCTTTAGAAAGTCCGTCAGTGGAGCAACCACACTGGAGCAACTCATGCCAAGACATTGCATTCTTTTCCTTTGTGTCGAGGGTGTTGGAAACTGCCCAATAACTTTTGTTTTCACATCCCGTGGGACCATTCGACCCTGTCTAATTGTATGGCCAAGGAAAGTGACTTGGGGTTTTCCAAATTCACTTTTGGCTATGTTTACCACCATGCCTGCCTCCTGAGGTGGATCGAATAACTCCATCAGATTCTTTAAATGTTCTTTCCATGTCTGACTGAAAATTACCAGATCGTCGATATACACCGCACAATTGGGTAATCCTGAAATAACTTTGTTAGTTAGCGTTAAAATGTGGCTGGGGCGCTTCTCATGCCAAATGGCATAACTTTAAATTGGTATATACCATCTGGAGTCACAAAAGCTGAAATCTCCTTCATCCCTTCGGATAAAGGTACTTGCCAGTAACCTTTAATTGAATGTAGTTTGAAAATAAAAGCTGATTGTCCCACTTTCTCAATGCAACACTCCAAACATTGGACAGGATAAGAGTCCATTCCTGTAAATGCATCTACCTTTCTATAGTCCACACAAAATCGTTGGGTACCACCTGGTTTTGGTTCCATCACTATGGGTGAGCTCCATTAGCTGCAAACCACTTCAATTATGCCATTTTTAAGCATAATTTCAATTTCCTTGTTAACCTGTGCCAATTTTAAAGGGTTAAGTCTGTATCGGTGTTGTTTAATTGGAACAGCATTTCCCACATCTACATCATGTATAGCCATTTTAGTGCTTCCCAACTTATCTCCACAAACCTGCCCATGTGATATCAATAACTCTTTCAGGTCAGTTTGTTTTTCCTCTGGAAGGTAACTCAACAATTTATCTCAATTTTTAAGAACATCCTCATTTTCCAATTTAATTTGAGGGATGTCAAATTCAAAGTCATTTGGATTTGGTTCTTCACTTTGAGTTGGGATCATTAAAACCTCCTCCTTTTGCTCTCCTTCCCTTTCAAAGTACCCTTTGAGCATATTCACATGACACACTCGGTGAGTTTTCCTTCTGTCTGGCGTTCTTACCACATAATTCACCTCACTTAATTTCCTTTCAATCTGATAACTTCCATAAAACCTTGCTTTTAAAGGTTCACCTACCACTGGTAACAATACTAAAACTTTATTTCCACTGGCAAAACTATGAACTTTTGCTTTCTTGTCCGCTACCGTTATATCACATTTTGTGCAACTTTCAAATGTTGTCTAGCCAATTCACCTGCTCTATTTAATTGTTCCCTAATATTTGACACGTAAATCCAATAATGTAAGTTCCCACTGTTCACTCACCAACTTTCCCTTAATAAATTTAAATGGTCCTCTTACCTCATAACCAAAAATTAGTTCAAAAGAACTGAATTTGGTTGACACATTAGGTGCATTCCTAATTGCAAACAGTACGAATGGAATTCCTTTATCCCAAAGCTCTGGATAATTGTGACAATAAGCCCTCAACATTGTCTTTATCTCTGATGCCACCTTTCTAACACTCCCTGCGATTCTGGATGGTACGGAGTTGATTTAAATTGTTTTGTTCCTGAGCTATCCATAACTTCTTTGAATAACCTTGAGGTAAAATTTGATCCTTGATCCAATTATATTTCTGTGGGTAGTCCATATCGAGTAAAGAATTTAAGTAACTCATCCACAATCTTTTTAGCGATAATATTACGTACCGGAATGGCCTCTGGAAACCTAGTAGACACATCATTATAGTCAAAAGATATTGATTCCCACTTTTTGTTTTAGGAAGCAGTCCTACGCAATCAATTAAGACCCTTGTAAAAGGTTCCTCAAATGCTGGAATGGGTATTAAGGGCGCTGGTTTTATCACTGCTTGGGATTTTCCTCTTACTTGACATGTGTGACATGATCAACAAAATTTAACTACATCATTATGTAGTTCAGGCCAATAAAAATGTTTTGGATTTTAGCTTGAGTTTTCCTTACTCCCAAATGACCTCCCACTGGTACCTCATGTGCTACTCGCAACACCTCTTTTCTATACCCTACCGGTAATACCACTTGATGAACTTCTGCCCACTTCTCATGCACCTGCATATGTAAAGGTCTCCATTTTCTCATCAAGACATCATTTTTACGGTAATAACATTCTGGTATACATGCAGATTCATCTTCCATGTATGCTTTCTGATACATTCGTTTTATTTCTATATCTTTCTGTTGTAACTCCGCCAATTTTCCTGAACAAAAAATATCCACCTCATCCTCCACCTAGAACAGTACAGCACAGAACAGGCCCCTCGGCCCCCGACGCTGCGCCGAGCAACGACCACCCCACTCAAACCCACATAACCCGCACACCCGCAACCCAACAATCCCCCCACCAACCCTACACCATGGGCAACTTAGCATGGCCAATCCACCTAACCCGCACATCTTTGGACTGTGGGAGGAAACCGGAGCACCCGGAGGAAACCCACGCACACACGGGGAGGACGTGCAGACTCCACACAGACAGTGACCCAGCCGGGAATTGAACCTGGGACCCTGGAGCTGTGAAGCATTGATGCTAACCACCATGCTACCGTGAGGCCCCTGTTCTTGTTCTTTTCCAACCATCTGATCAAAAGTCATTTCTGATGATTGAACTTTACCTTTCCTCTTTGATTTCTCCTCTTGTCTTAATTTGTGACTTTGCGACCTTGGTACTACACAATCCAGAAAATTTCCAGGATATTTGTCCTTCAACACTTCACTTGTCTGTTTTTCCACTGGCTTATCAACCACAGTAGGCATCACTCCCACCTCCGATCCAGCTATATCATTAACCAAGATAAACTGTTTTCCTGGACAATATATTTTCTCTATTAATCCTACCAACACTTCACCACTCTTCACTGGACCTTCCAACCTTACCTTAAATAATGGAACACTACTCTTCTCACCCTGAATTCCACATTTACCACCTTTTCTGGCAATATTCTTCCCAAACTACATAACTCCTCATCTCTTACCATTAAAGATTGACTAGCTCCCGTATCTCTTAAAATTGTGACTTCTTTACCTGCTCCTTCTGGTACACATGAGTAAATTTTACTCACACAAGTAAATTCTTTAATGTGATCTGGCACCTTCTTATCAATCACCTCTTGATCAGGCTGTACCATCTTTTGCACCTCCTTCGCTTCACTTGGGCTTTCCTTTATCACTTTAACAACCCCTACTGTCTTATCCTGTTTTACCATATCAGATTTTCCCGTGCTTTTCTTCAATCACCAACACGATGATTTTACATGGCCTAGTTTATTACAGTGAAAACATTTAAAACTTTTCATGTGAGAAATAAAAGAATGACCAGGGTGAGGGTAGGGCCGGTCAAGGACAGTAGTGGGAATTTGTGCATGGAGTCAGAAGAAATAGAGAGGTGTTGACTGAATACTTTTCTTCAGTGTTCACCAAGGACAGGGGCCATGTTTTTGAGGATGAGGGTGTGATACAGACGGGTAAGCTGGAGGAAGTAGATGTTCTGAGGAAGGATGTATTCGCAATTTTGAAAAACCTGAGGGTCGACAAGTCCCCTGGGCCAGATGGGATATATCCAAGGATTATTTGGGAAGCAACGGATGAGATTGCAGAGCCTTTGGCTTTGATCTTTGGGTCCTCACTGTACACGGGGATAGTGCCAAATGACTGGAGAGTGGTGAATGTTGTTCCTCTGTTTAAAAAAGGGAATAGGAATGACCCTGGTAATTATAGGCCAGTTAGTCTTACTTCGGTGGTCGGTAAGTTAATGGAAAAGGTCCTGAAGGATAGGATTTATGACCATTTAGAAAGATGTAGTTTAATCCGGGATAGTCAACACGGCTTCGTGAAGGGTAAGTCTTGCCTCACAAATTTGATTGAATTCTTTGAGGAGGTAACTAAGTGTGTAGATGAAGGTAGAGCAGTTGATGTTGTATACATTGATTTTAGTAAGGCGTTTGATAAGGTTCCCCATGGTCGGCTTATGAAGAAAGTAAGGAGGTGTGGGATAGAGGGAAATTTGGCCAATTGGATAAGTAACTGGCTATCACATAGAATACAGAGGGTGGTGGTAGATGGAAAATGTTCAGACTGGAGACCAGTTACCAGCAGTGTACCACAGGAATCAGTGCTGGGTTCTCTGCTATTTGTGATTTTTATCAATGACTTGGAGGAGGGGGCTGAAGGGTGAGTCAGTAAATTTGCTGATGACACCAAGATTGGTGGAGTGGTGGATGAGATGGAGGGCTGTTGGAGGCTGCAAAGAGACATTGATAGGATGCAGACCTGGGCCAAAAAATGGCAGATGGATTTTAACCTTGATAAGTGCGAGGTCATTCATTTTGGTAGAAAAAATTTGAATGCGGATTACAGGGTCAAAGGCAGGGTTCTGAGGAATGTGGAGGAACAGAGAGATCTTGGGGTTTATGTACAGATCTCTGAAGGTTACCACTCAAGTGGATAGAGCCGTGAAGAAGGCTTATAGTGTGTTCGCGTTTTTTAAAAGGGGGCTTCAGTTTAAGAGCCGCGGGGTTATGCTGCAACTATACATGACCCTGGTGAGACCACATTTGGAGTATTGTGTGCAGTTCTGGTCACTTCACTATAGGAAGGATGTGGAAGCATTGGAAAGGGTGCAAAGGAGATTTACCAGGATGCTGCCTGTTTTGCAGGATAGGTCTTATGAGGAAAGGTTGAGGGAGCTAGGGCTTTTCTCTTTGGAGCGCAGGAGGATGAGAGGTGACTTAATAGAGGTTTATAAGATGATGAGGGGGATAGATAGAGTGGACGTTCAGAGACTATTTCCTCGAGTGGATGTAGCTGTTACAAGGGGGCCTAACTGTAAGATTCAGGGTGGGAGATATAAGAGGGATATTTACTCAGAGAGTGGTTAGGGTGTGGAATGGACTGCCTCTGTGATAGTGGAGTCGGACACTTTAGGAACTTTCAAGCGGTTATTGGATAGGCACATGGAGCACACCAGAATGACAGGGTGTGGGATAGTTTGATCTTGGTTTCGGACAATGCTCGGCACAACATCGAGGGCCAAAGGGCCTGTTCTGTGCTATACTGTTCTATGTTCTATGTTCTCTTCCACCCTCCTTGATGTCTTTTTTAATCTGAGGTACACTCTCTTTATTATCTCCCATCAGATCTTCTTTACCTCTACCACTTGAGCGTTTCTCTTTTCCCCAGTTTCTATCCCTCATAGGCTGAAACAGATGTCGGAAACCAAGCTTTGATTCATGAACTAATTCATAATCATCTGCCATTTCTGCTTCGAAACCTGCAGTTTTAACCGTCTGCTATTCCACATGAGTTCTCACTACATCAGGAATTGAATTTTTAAACTCCTCCAAAAGTATAATTTCTCTGAAAGCTTCATACATTCAAAGCCCTTATCCACCTATCAAAATTTCTCTGTTTGATCCTTTCAAACTCCATGCATGTTTGACCAGGTTCTTTCCTTGAATTTCTAAACCTTTGCCTGGAGGCTTCAGGCACTAGTTCATATGCACCGAAGATGAATGTTTTCACCTTCTCATAAGTCCCAGATAATGCCTCTGGTCGTGATGCAAACACTTCACTAGCCCTACCTACCAGCTTTGTTTGAATCAGTGAAATCCACATGTCTGGTGGCCATTTCATTTGTTTAGCCACCTTCTCAAATGAAATGAAGAAGGCTTCTACCTCATTTTCATCAAACCTTTGCAACGCTTGGGCATATTTAAATAGATCCCCACCAAGCGTTCGACTGACGCTCTTTCTCTTTATCCTCATCACTATCCTTCAAATGTACGTTTCCCTTTATATCCACCAGTTTTAACTGACTGTCATGTTTCATGGCCATTTTCTGAAGTTCAAACTCTCTCTCTTTATCTTTTCCCCTGATCTGTATCTCCCTTTCTCTTTCTTTATGTTCTGCTCGGGCTATTATTTCTGTTTTCCGTTCTTCTCTCTCTTTTTCCTCTCTCTCTCTTTCTCTTTCTACTCTCTCCTTTTCTGTTTCCCTGATCTGTATCTCCCTTTCTCTCTCATTTTGTATTCAAGCTGCTTTAATTCTTTTTAAGGTTACATCCTTGCCCAAGAAAAAACAAGGAATGGCCTTGGCACTTTCATTACCATAAAAAGCAAAATACGATGCAAGCTATTTTCGGAATTGGAGCTGGAGCAATTGGATTTAGATGAACGTTTGGACACATGTTTACCTTTCATTGATAAGATTTACCAAATGGATGACTTATTAAGTGCCAATGAGGCATGGTTAGATTTTGACAAATTTAGAAAGTCAGAGGATTCCAGGATAGCGGGACTGTCATATGAGGCGAGATTGACTATTTTAAGATTGTTCTTGCTGGAGTTCAGAAGAATGAGGGGGGGATCTCATAGAGACTTATAAAATTCTAGCAGGACTAGATAGGGTTAATGCAATGATCGGTGTGTCCAGAACCAGGGGTCTCAGTCTGAAGATTCAGGGTAAACCATTTCGGACAGAGATGAGGAGACATTTCTTCACCCAAAGAGTGGTGAGCCTGTGGAATTCATTCCTACAAGAAGTAGTTGATGCTAAAACATCAACTAAAACATTCCCGTACCAGCCTCCCCGGATAGGCGCCGAAATGTGGCGACTAGGGGCTTTTCACAGTAACTTCATTGAAGCCTACTCGTGACAATAAGCGATTTTCATTTCATTTTCATTTCATTGAATATATTCAAGAGGTGGCTAGATACCAGCACTTGGGGAGAATTGGATCAAAGGCCAAGGGGAGAAAGCAGGATTAGGCTATTGAGTTGGATGATCAGCTATGGTCTCATAAATGGTGGAGCAGACTCAAAGGGCCAAAAGGCCTTCTCCTGCTCTTATATTCTATGTATCTATGTATCTATGTATACCTCTATAGAAGAGTACAAAATGGAGTTTAGCAGACTATATACAAGACTGCAAAAATTACATCTAAAAATTCCTCAATCTGTGCCGGCATCTAAATTATTGCACTGTACTATTATACAAATATTGACAGGCTTCTGGTTTTGACGGGAGTTAAATTTGCAAAAAGACACACCCTGCTAGAACAAATGCCAGAAGCTTAAAAAAAAAAGTTCCTGGGCAAACATTCCTTCCTGGCAGCATTCATGAGACAAATGGACCGAATGGCAATGAGACAACCTATGGAAGACACTATGTGAATGGAATGGCGGTGTGGTCTAGAGGCAGGCCCAAGCATCAATATGAAAGATTTATAACTAAAATAATGAAGACAGAAACACCTTGAACATTAATGGCAGGAGGAGAGAATTGGGAAATTTCAACAGAAAAATTAACCCGAGAAATGCCCAGTATGTGGTGATTTAATGTTTTCGGTGTGATTCTGTAGCCTTCTGGGATGGCCATTTCCAGAATACAAAATGGATGATCGCAATGACTGTAGGGAAACATGGACAATTCTAAGAAAGCAAGCAGGCACAGAGCCTGTAAGCGTATTGAGAAGGCAACTCCCAGACGAGACTGAAACTGTAAGGCAATTAACATATTGATGGCCCATTTCCGGGAACAAAGGAATGATACTCAAGTAACCGATACTATTGCAGACATCCCGGCGCCAGAAAGACACAAACAAAGCAAGGCCAACGGCCACCAAAGACACACCCAGCCATCAGGGCACCCACCCCTTTATTGGTCGAGATCAATACCAGTGATCAAGATGCGGTCCAATTAATCGTGGCCAAGTTCAAGGCCCGCCCAAAAGCATGCGAAGCCCCTTTGGGTATAAGAAGCCCCCGAGAGAGAATCGCTCTCTTGGACTCGGCTCTCGAAGCGGAGAGACCCGTCCACTGGCTGCACCAGAAGCAAGTAAGTCCAAGGTCAACGCTCGCCATCAGACAGATGGCCTTAGCTGTTCTCCTGTTACACCTTTGCACCCAACAGCCTCAGATCCGAACAACGGTCATTGTTCCTCTGACTGAGTGGGCACCCGAAGTTAAGTATAGGCATTAGCGTTAGCGATAGTTTAGTTTGTAGTACTTTGTGCATGAGTAGATATTACTGTGTGTGTAAATAAATAGTATTGACTTTGAACTAACCAACTGGTGCATTGGTTCTTTGACCGGTATTCGGGTTTGAACCTTGTGGCGGTATCGAAAGATACCTGGCGATTCTAGGAAGGCGACCATATTGACCGCTATATTTAGAACCAGATAAACAGAGCAACAATTCACAATTCCATTATGCAACAAACTATCCTAAGTGATATAATGGCATGTTTGAAATCAAACACGAGCCAGAAGACTCTGAAGAAGAAGATATTAACCAAAGAGAATGAATTATCGTAGTAACTAGAAGTTTCAGTTCGGTGATGAAGGTGCTGTTTGTAGAGTTCATCGTATTTGGCAAAATTGTTGACTTACAATTTACACAGTCTGGATACGATTGTATCTTGTTAATGAATCTAATTTTTCTGGTAATGAAATTAAGGAAGTACTGTAAGAATCAGAGAAGAGTGTGGAGAACACAAAGTTGATTGTGTTAAAGTTGTATCGAAAATTTGCCCATCCATCTTCCCAAAGATTAAAACATTTTTCTTAGGGATGCGGGTATAAGAGATGAAGAATGCACCAAACTTATAGAACTGATAAGTGATAGATGTTATAAATGTAAGAAATACAGAAAAACACCATCACAGCCCATAGTGAGTATGCCCTTAGTGACACATTTTAATGAAGTTGTGGCTATGGATCTTAAGGTGTGGGATAAAGAAAAGAACGCTTTTGGTTTACACTTTATAGATTTGGCAACTAGGTTTAGTCAGTCGACGATTATACACAGTAAAGAGAAGAAAATAATTGTGGAACAGATAATGGATAGAGACCAGACTGGGGGCACCGGCAAAGTTACTCACTGATAATGGGTGGGAATCTGCTAACCATGAATTTCAGGACCTGTGTGAGAACATGAAAATATGAAAATAATAGTTATGAACACAGCAGCAGAAAGCCCATTTAGTAATGGGCTGTGCTCCAGAAATCATGCTGCGAGAGATTAGATGCTTTGTAAAATTTTGGCAGATAGGCATGGGACGTCCACGCAAATAATTAATTTAGATGGTAGGGGGATGCAGTCCATATCCGTTGTTTTTTGGGTGAAATCCCAAAATTCCTTCAGTCATGAATGATCATCCTCCAGCTTTGGAGGGGGCTACAATTAGCTTTACCTTTTCTGGGTATTTGAATACACTGCACGCAGGCAGGAGAGCATTCCAAAAAGCAGAAATCTCAGGAAGAATTTGGAGAGATTTCAAGCACAATGTATGGCCATCAGAAACTATTTTTAAACAGGGAGACATGGCGTACTATAAAAGTAATGGAGTTAATGAGTGGAAATGTCCAGGAAAGGTTATAAATACAGATGGAGGCCCAGGAAAGGTTATAGATACAGATGGAGGCCCAGGAAAGGTTATGGGTACAGATGGTAAAACAATCATTTTGTAGCCTGGAAGCCACAGTCTTCAGGCACACTCATCAAGGTGAGTGGGGACAGATTCTAAGTTTACAGATTCAAAAGGGGCTATTGAATATGCTGAGGGACCAGGTACTTCGCACACATATGTTACAGAATTCTGAGGACCAATCACGGAAATTGACAGGGTATCTGACGAGGGACACTGTAATTCTGACAAATTGGATGAGGCTATTTGTCCCAAAAGACAACTGCCAAAAGTTGGCACTAAAGTGACATATTTGCAGAAGGGTCCAGTCAGTGGAGGGATGTAACTATCATTGGTAGAGTAGGTAAGACCGCCAGAAAATGTAAAACTCATTGAATATACAATATAAAGGGAAGAAGATTGGGCTCATAGATTGGGAACATGAAGTACAAAAATGGAAAGCACAGAAATGTAGTGTCAGTTCGGACAGTAGGTTTGACAGGGAACATGCCCATAGACAGGGATCAAGAACTGTCATAATAGGAAGGGGAGATCAAGCAGAAGGAGCAAAAGCCTATATGATCGAGAGGTCTTAGTGACTTCCAACAAATTAGATGACAAAATAATAAAAGATTCAAAACAGTAAGAACTACAAAGTTAGAAAGAATTTGGAGTGTACATGGAGATCCCATGTGAGGGGAGGTGGTGGCAGAGTGGTATTATCACTGGACTAGTGTGGTGAATGTATTTCACCGAATGCATGAGCTGGCTGTACTGTCTGTACAATGATGTGACCCTTGACCTGGAAGTGATGATACGGGCTACTTCCAGGTACTGTACTGGAACCCCGGTGGACTCCGCCTCTGGCTCCGCCCTCACCGGGGCCATATATAGTCAGGCCACCTGTGGGTGACACTCATTATTTCAGCCGACTCTGGCAGGCGAGTTCATGGATATTAAAGCCTAACGTTCACTCGTTCTCACGGTCTCACAGTGAATTGACGGTATAACAATTTAATATCCATCAACAGCATCATGGAAGCAGCTTTAAAGCCAGATAAGCTCAAACTCGACGCGCACGTGTCGGAAGCCAAGGGGATCCTCGGACATTGGCTTTGCTGCTTCGAGGCCTACCACGACTCCTTCACAATGCCTCCCATTGAAACCCTCAAGCTGCAACTCCTCCACGTTCGGGTGAGCCATCGAATCTCCATGATGATCGAGAAAGCAGCCATGTATGAGGCGGTGGCTGCAACCCTCAAGGCGCATTTCATGAAGCCTGTAAACGAGGTATACGCCCAAATCTCCTCACGACTCGCCGTCAATGCGCTGGGGAATCTCTAGATGAATACCTGGAAAAACTGACTCTACTCGCGAGGAACTGCAGCTACCGGGATGTGATGGCAGAGGAACACATGAAACTACAGATCCGGGACACCTACGAGGCTAGGGTCCGATCGAAATACATCAGGCAGCGCTTGCTGGAAAACGGGATCAGTGACCTGCGGGATACGGTAAAGCTAGCTACCTCGTTAGAGATGGCCTACCAGAACCTCAGCAAGTTCCCCACAGACCCGGCGAACCCCTCGTGGACACCATCGTTGGTGTCCCCATTGGACCCGTCTACATCGCGGGCCTGTGCCGCGCAGCTGCCAGTCCAGCCCGGGGAACCGCAGTGCCACTTCTGCGGTCAGGGTCAACACCCCCGGCAGCGTTGCCCAGCCCGCACTGCAACGTGCAGCGACTGTGGGAAAAAGGGACACTTCGCCAGAGTCTGTCTGGGCCGATCTAAAGCCCAGAAATCGAACACTCGCCAGCCCGACCCGTGGACTCACAGGCCTGCAGACCCCGCAACATGGCTGCGTGCCTGCCTGGTACGCCCCCTTCAGACGCATCATCAGCCTAGTGCGACTTGTGGGGGCTGCCATCTTCCCCGCCGGTTCCAACACCGACCGACACGTGTGACCAATGAGGGCGGCCATCTTGGTTGCCATCTTCGACCCAGCCCGACATGTGCGACTCATGGGGGCCGCCATTTTGTGACCCCGACACCGCCGATCATGCTGGCTACCCACAGCTGGGCGCAGTCACCCTCGACCAGTCGCAGCCGAATCACTTGAAAAACTGAATGATGGTCGTCCGGGTCAACAGGCACGAGACCCTCTGTCTTTCCGACTCCGGGAGCAAGGAGAGCTTTGTTCACTCTGACACGGTAAGGCATTGCTCCCTTCCCATATACCCCGCATCCCAAACAATCTCCCTTGCCTCCGGATCCCATTCGGTCCAGATCTGGGGGTACTGTATCACTAACCTTGCAATGCAGGGCGCCGAGTACGCCTGTTTTAAGTTGCACGTCCTCCCTCACCTCTGCGCCCCTCCCCTACTGCTTGGATTAGACTTCCAACGCAGTCACCGAAGCCTGACCCTACAGTTCGGCGGACCCTTACTCCCCCTCACGGTATGCAGCCTCACGACCCTCAAGGTCTCCCCCCCTTTGTTCTTTGCGAACCTCACTTCCATTGCTACTAGGAGCAGGCAGTACAGTTCCCAAGATATGGCTTTTATCAAGTCGGAGGTCCAGCGACTGCGAGGGAAGGGATCATCGAGGCCAGCAACAGCCCTGGAGAGCGCAAGTGGTGGCCGTCAGACCGGGGAAAAGAACCGGATGGTAGTAGACTACAGCCAGACTATTAAGCGGTTCACGCAACTGGATGCGTACCCCCTCCCCCGCCGGAGATGGTCAACCAGATCACACAGTACTGTGTGTTCTCAACGGTCGATCTGAAGTCGGCCTACCACCAGCTCCCAATCTGCCTGGAAGAATGCCACTACACTGCCTTTGAAGCAGCCGGCCGACTCTTTCACTTCCTCAGGGTCCCCTTCGGCGTCACTAACGTGATCTCGGTCTTTCAGAGAACGATGTACCGAATGGTGGACCAGTACGGTTTGCGGGCTACATACCCGAACTTGGACAATGTCACCATCTGCGGCCATGATCAGCAGGACCATGATGCCAACCTTCAGAGGTTCCTCCAGGCCGCCCAATCCCTCAACCTCAAGTACAACAAAGGGAAGTGCGTTTTCCGCACTACTCGACTGGCCATCCTCGGCTACGTCGTGGAGAACGGAGTCCTAGGGCCCGACCCCGGCTGTATGCACACTCTCACGGAACTCCCCCCTCCCCACAGCCTCAAGGCCCTCAAACAATGCCCAATGGGTCCCCAACTATGCAGACAAAGCCCGCCCACTTATTCAAACCACTACTTTTCCCCTGACGGCCGAGGCCCGCTTGGCCTTCAGCCGCCTCAAGGCCGACATCACCAAGGCCGCTATACACGCGGTGAACGAGTCCGTCACCTTTCAGGTAGAGAGCGAGGCGTCAGATGTCGCACTGGCTGCCAGACTCAACCAGGCCGGCAGGCCAGTAGCATTTTTCTCTAGAACCCTCCACGCTTCCGAGATCCGACACTCCTCGGTCGAAAAGGAATCACAAGCCACAGTGGAAGCAGTGCGGCACTGTAGGCACTACCTAGCCAGCAGGAGGTTCACTCTCGTCACCGACCAATGGTCGGTTGCCTTCATGTTTGACAACGCACAACAATAAACAATTAAAAAATGACAAAATCCTGAGGTGGAGGATCGAACTCTCCACCTACAATTACGATATCAAGTATCATCCTGGGAAGCTCAACGAGCCCCCAGATGCCCTGTCCCATGGCACATGCGCCAGCGCGCAAGATGACCAACTTCGGGCAATCCACAATGACCTCTGTCCCCGGGGGTCACCCGGCTTACCCACTTTATTAAGGCCTGCAATCTGCCCTTCTCCACCGAGGAGGTCAAGGCCATGACCAGGGACTGCCAGGTCTGAGCGGAGTGCAAACCGCACTTCTACCGGCCAGACAAGGCCCGCCTGGTAAAGGCCTCCCGGCCCTTTGAGCGCCTAAGTATGGACTTCAAAGGGCCCCTCCCCATCACCAACCATAATATATACTTTCTAACCACCATCGACGAGTACTCCCGCTTCCCCTTTGCTGTCCCCTGCCCCGACATGACCTCGGCCACTGTGATAAAGATCCTGCACAGCATCTTCACACTGTCCAGTTTCCCTGCGCACGTCCACAGCGACCGGGGCACATCATTCATGAGCAATGAGCTGCGTCAGTACCTGCTCAGTAAAGGCATTGCCTCGAGCAGGACTACGAGCTTTAACCCGCAAGGAAACGGGCAGGTGGAGAGGGAGAACGTGACGATATGGAAGGCCATCCTTCTGGCCCTCCAGTCTAGAAGGCTCTCAACCCCCCGCTGGCAGGAGGTCCTACCCTATGCCCTCCACTCCATTAGATCACTCCTCTGCACAGCCACGAACGGGACCACTCACAAACGCTTGTTTCTTTTCCCTAGGAAGTCCATCTCCGTGGTCTCGCTTCCATCTTGGCTGGCAACTCCAGGACCTGTCCTTCTCCGGAGGCACATGAGGAGCCATAAGATAGACCCCCTGGCCGAGAGGGTCCGGCTGCTGTACGCCAATCCCCAGTACCCCTACATTGCGCACCAGGACAGACGACAATATACGGTCCCCCTACGAGATCTGGCGCCAGCTGGTTCCCCTGCCAACGCGCCCCCCCCTCCCCACTGTCTACAGCCACCCCCTGCACCCCTTACGCCCCATTGGGTCTCCTGTATTGTCCTGTGCTGGCATTGCCGCCACCCCCACCCTCTTGCCTACCCCCACCCTCCAACCATCCCCGACATGCCGGACTGAGGATTAAGCTCCAGACACAACACCCCCGGAGTCACCATCTGTAACAACCATGCCCGCCGCATCGCCAGAGCTGAGAAGATCGAAAAGAACGATCCTGCCTCCGGACAGACTGAATCTCTAATGACTCCACATCATTCTTGCTGGACTTGATTTTTTTTAACATGGGGTGAATGTATTTCACCTAATGCATGAGCTGTCAGTACTGTCTGTAAATTGATGTGACCCAAGACCTGGAAGTGATGATATGTGCTACTTCCAGGTACTGTACTGGAACCGCGGTGGGTTCCGCCTCTGGCTCTGCCCTCACCGGGGCCATATATAGCCAGACCACCTGTGGGTGGCACTCATTTGTACAACCGACTCTGACGGGCGAGTTCATGGACATTAAGTCCGAATGTTCACTCGTTCTCACGGTCTCACAGTGAATTGACAGTATAACAACTAGTAAACCAGAGACCCAGAGTAATGCTCTGGGGACCCAGGTTCAAATCCCACCACTGCAGATGTGAAAGTTGAAGTCAATAAAGATCTGGAAGTAAAAGTCTAATGACGTCCATGAAACCATTGTCAATTGTTGTAAAAAACCCACCTAGTTCGTAAATGTCTTTTTGGGACGGAAATCTGCCATCCTTACCTGGTCTGCCCTACATGTGAAATTAGGGATAGGCAATAAATGCTGGCACAGCCTCTGATGCCCACGTCCTATGAACAAATAAAAAAATAGAGAGGGGCAATGAGTTATATCTCATAGATGGATATGCACAGAAAAGGTGGGATTTATAAGGCCAAAGCCAGGCCGGTGGCACAAGGTTTTAAAGAAAACGTGAATGACAAAGATGTAAAGGTGTTGCTATATTTATATGGTTATAAATATGGCAGTCAATATGGTCGCCTTCCTTAATCCTAATTATGTTTACACTTAGAGTTGCCAGGTATCTCTCGATACTGCTACAAGGTTCAAACCTGAATACTGATCAAAGAGCCAATACACCAGTTAGTTAGTTCAAAGTCAATACTATTTATTTACACACACAGTAATATCTGCTCATGCACAAAGTGCTACAAACTAAACTATCTCTAACGCTAACGCCTATACTTAACTTCGGGTGCCCACTCAGTCAGAGGAACAGTGGCCGTTGTTCGGATCTGACGTTGTTGGGTTCGAAGAGGTACAGCAGAACAGGCAGCACGGTAGCATAGTGGTTAGCATCAATGCTTCACAGCTCCAGGGTCCCAGGTTCGATTCCCGACTGGGTCACTGTCTGTGCGGAGTCTGCACATCCTCCCCGTGTGTGCGTGGGTTTCCTCCGGGTGCTCCGGTTTCCTCCCACAGCCCAAAGATGTGCGGGTTAGGTGGATTGGCCATGCTAAATTGCCCGTAGTGTCCTAATAAAAGTAAGGTTAAGGGGGGGTTGTTGGGTTACGGGTATAGGGTGGATACGTGAGTTTGAGTAGGGTGATCATTGCTCGGCACAACATCGAGGGCCGAAGGGCCTGTTCTGTGCTGTACTGTTCTAAATTCTAAATTCTAAACAGCTAAGGTCGTCCATCTGGTAGCGAGCGTTGACCTTGAACTTATTGCTTCTGGTGCATCTGCTGGAAGGGTCTATCCGTTTTGAGAGCCAATTCCAAGAGAGCGATTCTCTCGTGGGGGTTCCTTCTTATACCTGGAGGGGCTTCGAGTGCTTTTAGGCGGGCCTTAAACTTGGCCCCAATTAATTGGGCCACTTCTTGATCACTGGTATTGATCTAAACCAATAAAGGGGTGGGTGTCCTGATGGCTGGGCGTGTCTTAGGTGGCCGTTGGCCTTGCTTTGTTTGTGCTTTCGGTTTGGGGAACTGGCGCCGGGATGTCTGCAACAGTATCAACTACCTGAGTGTTCGTCTTTTGTTTCCCGGAGATAGGCCATCAATATGCTAATCGACCCAGAGTTTCGATTCCGTCTGGTAACGGCTTCCCGAATATACATTCAGGCACTGTGCCTGCTTGTTTTCCAAAAATTGTCCACAGTTCCCTACATTCCTTGCGAGCGTCCATTTTGTATTCTGGAAGTGGCCATCCCAAATGGCTCCAAAGGTAGATTCACCGACGACAGGAAAGGTTATTTTGAAGATCTTTTTAGCTCTGTTAGCCACAAATGCATGGGAATGCAAGTTAATAGATGTAAAAGCTGCTTTCTTGCAATGATATCAACTTCAAAGAGAATTTTTTCTTCATCCTACGAGAGACGCCAAACACAGAATGTGTACTCTGGATGTTAAATAAATATGTATACGGCTTGAATAACACCTCCAGTGTTTGGTATTTCTCAGTGAGGTCGGTTTTGTTAAAGTTGGGCTGTCTTCAGTTGAAAGCAGACCTGTGATGTTTTATTGGCACCATGGAAGCAAACTTTCAGGATTCATGATTTTTTTTTTGCGGGGTGGTAGAGATGAATTTGAAAATACTGTTATTAAAGGGCTTAGAATGGAGTTCAAGATTGGAAGTCTCTGGTGCATTCAAATAGATTTGGTTGAAATCGGGCAGGGTGATTCGTATGTCACTCTACATCCGTAGTCATACTGGGAGAATATTAGCTCATTGCAATTACTCGGGGTAGGGCCTCACAAAAGGAGACAGTGCCTTCTGAAATGTAAAAAGAGGACATTTAATTGGGCAGCTGAAATTGTTATCTAGCTGAACTAGACCAGGCACCAGTTTTGATGTTTTTACAACTAAGCACTAAAATGAACAATCCTAAAGTTGAATAAATTGTTCAAACAAACAAAAGATTGGGTGGAATTAAAATTGGAGAATTGTGTTTTGAAGTTCCCATCTTTAGGTGATGTTAATGAACTGAAACTGGTTGTTGATGACGATGAATCTTATTCCAGTCGCTATGATGGGCATTCCAGTGCAGGAGGATTTATAACTTTCTCCAAAAGAGAAAATGCTGGAAATGTTCTCCTTGGGGAGAAAGGTAAATGTTGCCCTTTGGCATGGGAAACTAAAAAGTGAAGAAGAGTGGTAAAATGTACATTGGCAGCAGAGACACTTGCCCTAGTGGAGGCAGAAGATATGGAGCGGGATTCTCTGATCCTGAAGCAAAGTGTTGATGCCGTCGTTCACGCCATCATGTTTTACGACGGTGTCTACAGGCCCCCTAGGAGCAGCGATCCTGCGCCACACAGAGGGCCAGCACGACACTGGAGTGACTCACGCAGCTTCAGCTGCCGATACCGGCGTCAGAACCGGTGCGTCTGCGCATGCGCGCTACGGCCAACGAGAATTCAAAGAGAAATAGCGCATGCGCGCTAGTTGCCTTCTCTGCACCGGCCCCGATGCAACATGGCGGGTAGCTACAGGGTACGGAAAACATAGGCCCCTCACCAGAATAAGCCGGCCCACTGATTGGTCGGCCCCCGATCGCGGGACAGAGAATCACCGGGGGCGGGGGGGGAGGGGGGGGGTGGGGGGGGGGGGGGGGGGGGTCGGTCACATTGAGCTGCCGGCGGCGTCATGTGAATCGCACGCCCCCACAGCGATTTTCCAACCTGGCCCGGGGTCGGAGAATCCCACCTATGGCTTTTTTCGTATCCAGGCTCAGGACTGAAGTTTTAAATGGAACAGGATATTTGGGACCAGTCCCTATGGAGTGTCACATAGACAATAAGTCCCTTTGGAAGAATGTCCGTTCTACAAAAAGCGTCACTGAAAAGAGATTACGGATTGACATAGTGAACTTAAAACAAATACGAGAGAGGAGGGAGATTCACATGATCAAATGGGTTGATAGAAATTACCAATTATCTGACTGTTTGATGAAAAGAAGGGCGAGCTTGAAGAAACTATGAGAAACAGAGGGGCATCTTTTCCTACAAGGAAGAGATATGTGAGTGGAAAAAGACTTTTAAGAAGGGGAATAGGCACCTATTGCAGAAAAAGAAATACATTTTTGTTCTGGTATATTGTAATTTACATCAATTAAAGATTCTTTAGGAAAGAGTTAATGTTCCCTAGTACTTAAGTAGGAATTGGGATTTTAATTGTTTAAACTGCACATATATATTAATGGACAGCACCAAATATAAAGAGAATACAGATGGCACTGTGATGTTGTTGGAGAAGTGATTGCTGAACACAATAAAATTCGAGTCAAATAAGTCAAGACCTGCTTTTTAGTTCTTATTGTAGAGCTGCAATACACCCCCCCCCCCCCCCCCCCCCCCCCCCCCCCCCCCCCCCCCCCCCCCACCAGAGCCTCAAGCTCTGGCCACAGACCCACAAATCTCAACACTCTGCCGTGGGAGGTGGTGGCAATAGCAGTCAGTGCTAACTCGGTGGTGTCTACCACCCAATGAAGGAAGAGAGTGAATGTTCTCAGCTGTGTTGTCAATATAAGTCCATCATTTCATTAGAACAAACAACAAAGAAAAGTACAGCACATAAACAGGCCCTTCGGCCCTCCAAGCCTGCCCTGACCATGCTGCCCGTCTAATCTAAAACCTTTTACACTTCTGAGACCCATTTCCCTCTAATCCCATGCTATTCATGTATTTGTCAAGATGCCCTTTAAACGTCACTATCGTACCTGCTTCAACCACCTCCTCTGGCAGTGAGTTTGAGGCACCCACTACCCTCTGTGGAAAAAAACCTGCCTTGCACATCTCCTCTAAACTTTAAACCTATGTCCCCATGTCATTGACTCTTCAACCCTGGGAAAAAGCTTCTGACTATTCACTCTGACCATGCCCCTCATAATTTTGTAGACTTCTATCAGGTCGCCTCTCAACCTCCGTCGTTCCAGTGAGAACAAAACAAGTTTATCCAACCTCTCCTTATAGACAATGCCCTTCAGACCTGGTAAACCTCTTCTGTACCCTCTCCAACGCCTCCGCATCCTTCTGGTAGTATGACGACCAGAATTGAACACTATATTCCAAGTGTACCCTAACTAAGGTTCTATGCAGCTGCAACATGACTTGCCAATTTTTATACTCAATGCTCCACCCGATGAAGGCAAGCATGTTGTATGCCTTCTTGACTACCTTCTCCACCTGCGTTCCCACTTTCAGTGACTTGTGAACCTACACACCCAGATACCTCTGCATACCAGATACCTATGTCAATACTCTTAAGGATTCTGCCATTTACCTTATATTTCCCACCTGTATTAGACCTTCCAAAATACATTACTTCACATTTGTCTTGATTAAACTCCATTGCCATCTCTCCGCCAAAGTCTTTAACCGATTTATATCATGCTGTATCCTCTGACAGTCCTCATCGCTATGTGCAATTCCACCAACCTTTGTGTAGTCTGCAAATGTACTAATCAGACCAGTTACATTTTCCTCCAAATCATTCACATATACTAAAAACAGAAAAGATCCTAGCACTGATCCCTGCGGGACATGACTAGTCACAGCCCTCCATTCAGAAAAGCTTACTTTTAACCCATGGGATTACCAGCCCATCACACATTCAATTGATCTCACACACGGCCAACTCAAGGGACATCGTCATTCACTCTCGTACACACCTTCACATTTCCATTTGGCTCATATCCTTTGGAGCTTACATCCTCATTCCATCCATGACTCCACTCCCAATCACACATGCCAGGCATCTATATAAGCTGCCTTGGCATGCGTCCTTCTCACATTCTCTGCATCTATCTTTGTGCAGGGCAAGCCTGTACATGTCAACAGGGAGTGGTCCCAGACTGGGAGTGGATGTGCCGAAATTTGGATCCTCACTCCCTTTGAGGAATGTGTCATCGTGCTGGCTGGTGAGGACATCGACTGTGCCTGTGGCAATGGGGTAGTGGGCGGCGCACACCCAAGTGAGAATCCTTTCTTTAAATTTAAAGTACGCAATTATTTTTTTTTCAATTAAGGGACAATTTAGCATGGCCAGTCTGCCTACCGTGCACATCTTTGGGTTGTGGAGGTGAGATCCATGCAAACACAGGGAGAATGTGCAAACTCCACATGGACAGTGACCCAGGGCCAGGATCGAACCCGGGTCCTCAGTGCCGTAAGGCAGCAGTGTTAACCATTGGGCCACCATGCTGCCCCCCCCCCCCCAAGTGAGCATCCTGCACTAGCTCATCCCACAGACAGTGACACTGAGTGCACTGTCCTCTTTTCAAGCCCTCTGCCATGCACTAATTTCCTCTACTCTCTTTCATAAGAATATCTGAAAAGTGCCTGAGCACAGCCTTAAGCCAAGCCCTCAAATCCAGTTCCAGGAAATCTCAGATGAGGAACTTGAGAGAGGTTGATGCCTGCCTTGCCTGGTCCACGCTATGGCATCTGGGTTGACCTCCTAAATATCTCTGCCCTCCTCCCCTTCAATGTCCTTCTGATTGGAGATCTGCAGGTCTTCCATCTTGGCAGCTGGCAGTTCCTCCCCCCTTTACATCTCGAGGTTATGAAGCGCGCAGCAAACCGCAATGATCTGTGAGACCTCTCAGTAGTGTACTGCAGTGACCCCCCATGTGCATCATTGTACCTTCTCTCAGATGTGGTTTGTGGCATCATCAACCATTCCCTTTGCGGGTATCCTTTGTCCCCAAGGAAACAATGGATACTGTGCTGTCCCTCGAAGAGATGCGAGATCTGCAATTTTCCTAAGATGTAGGAATCTTTGATGCTTCCAGCATATATTGTGCAAACCTATAGGATTTGTTTGTTCCACAACAACTGCACATTCAGCGAGTGAAAGCCTTTCCTGTTGATGTATTTCAATGCTTGCTGGCAGGGAGATCTTATAATTAAATGCGTGAAGTCGATGGCATCCGACACTGTGGAATCCTGGATATTGCTACGAAGCCCAGTTCCCTGGCATTATGGCTTGCTTGATTTCTCGTGAAGTACATGTAATTGTGAGCCTGGATATGAAAGGCACCTGTAACCTCCTGGATACAATTGTGTGAGGAAGCCTGCAAGATCCCACACAGTCCCCGTTGAACCTTAAAAAGAATAACTGGCATAGATGTTTAAGGTGGGATGGTTTTGGTAAATTGCGGTAGATGTGAGCCACTAGACACTGGACGACACTGTCGCTCACTTATCTACAGGAAAAACATGCATGTCCTGTGCACCTTGGGTCTTGCAAAGAGCTTATGAATTAGATTTCTGGGAGCTACTTCCTCGGCATGTGGATTGAACCTTGCTTCCCCTTCCTCATGAGGGCGAATCTGCTCCCATTAGCGAGCCTGGCACTGCCGTCATTGGCTTCTCCTTCTTCTCTCCTGCCTGCATGTAACAATGGTGGCAGCAAACATGCAGCATCTATCCTGATGGTCTTCTCTCTGCAGCATATATGACAGAAAGACATGAGTCAGCATGAGGCCCCAAAGGTCCTATTTGATCCCATCCCACTAGGCAAATATTCGCCCCTGAAATCCTGCCCAGCGCAGCCTGCGTTTCTAGATTACCCTTCCCCCTCCCATTCAGATAAGAACACTAGCGATTCTTTGGCATCACAAGTTTAGTCAGGAACTGAGATTATCTTGGGGGTTGGTGGCGAAGGGACTGAGGCTTCTCATGTGTGATCATAGAATCTACAGCGTAGAAGGAGGCCATTTGGCCCGTTTAGTCTGCACCAGCCCTTGGAAAGAGCACACTACTTAAGCCCATGCCTCCACATTATCCCCATAACCCAGTAATCCCACCTAACCTTTTTTTGGACACTAAGGGCAATTTAGCGTGGCCAATCCACCAAACCTGCACATCTCTGGACTGTGGGAGGAAACCGGAGCACCCGCAGGAAACCCACGCACACTTGGGGAGAACGTGCAGACTCCGCACAGACAGTGACCCAAGCCAGGAATCGAATCTGGGACCCTGGAACTGTGAAGCAACTGTGCTGCCCACTGTGCTACCGTGATGTTGCCAGCGGAATGATTGTAACTAGCATGTAAGGCCTATCCATTCATCCAAAGGCTCCTGACACTCTTCTTGCTCTGGGGGATTTGCAAACTGTGACCAAGGGGTTAATGCCAGTCATTGATTAGTGCAATTTATCGGTATTAATCCCGCATTAGTGCCTTTCATTTGTACCTAATAAATGGTGCAAAACCTGTCTGAGCTGTGTATCTCTCCTCATCTGAGAATACTCATATCTGTTGGCTGACCCTTTTCTCTGCCCTCCCAGTGCAATGTATGAATTGTCTAAGAGGTCTCCAGAGAACTCACTAGCTATGTTTGTCCTCATTTACATTGTTTGCTGCCCAATCACTTCATCTTGCAAGACAGTGGTGCTGAAGACTCAATGCCAGACATACTTAGCCACCCCCTGTGTAAGTGTGGAAATCCCTCCTGATGTCCTGGTGGATCCCTCACTCCAACACTTCTCAATCCGTCCACTCTGATTTTTACCCCTAGAATGATCGCAGATGTGCCTGTGGACCTTGCCCCTCCCCATCTTGAAGCCTCTGGCACAGTATGATTTAGAAACCCTCACACCATCGCCTCCCACCCACCATGAGACCTTTAAATGCCCTGGACTAAGTATACCATTTGCAATCCATGAGCAAGCGGAAGGACCCCGGGCTGATGCACATGATGTTATGTCCATGCCATGTGGATAGAATTCTGGGAATTACTGCAACTGGACTGCCATGCGATCCCCCTTTCTGGACTAATACAAGTAGAGCCTTGGCAGATAAGCAAAGTAAAATGCGTCCTCAGTTCACCACCTTCCCATTCTTGCCCCAAGTCATAGATGTAATTCAGTTGGAGATTCTCTCCGCATTCAGGGATATAAGATGTCACCCTCCACAGTCTTGTGAGCCATACCTACCAATGCCCCCCCCCCCAACTGTAGTTCTTGCGCTGCATCCTCTGCCATTTGTCATGCCCTGGGCAATGTAACCAGTTGCCCAGTCGGGATCTCGCCTTGCAGCCCTTCTGGCCACTTACCCCATTGCCGGGTTAGGGGCCTTGCCCCGCAGCTGACTCAAAATGGCCCGAGCCTTCCAACTGGTCTGTAAGGCAGAGCCTTGTCCTGTAAAGCCCACCCTCCGTTCCCCCATCCCACCCAAAGCAATATTGTATTGACAGCGAGCCCTTGCATTGTACCCACAGTGCCACATGTTCTGCCTGATGCAGGGTAAGTGCAAGAAAGTCCGGAAGGAATGCATGTTACCAGCGTGATGATTGGAAGATGTTATGAAAATTGAATCATAGATGTAACGGGCAATTTAAGGGTTCAAAGCCTGGGGTTAGATTGTGTTCACTTAAAACAAATTCTGTTTGCAGAGCCTGGATGGTTTTAGATAACATTAACGAAGGAATGTGTTTTTCAGTCAAGGCAAATGGACTGTGCTTTTGCCTGGGGAAGTCCCTGGGGAGTTAATGTTTTTCTGCAGCCTGCAGAGATGATTTGTTTTTCAGTTTGGAGAGATGAGGTAATTGTGAGGTGGAGCTCAGAAAATCAGAGACATTTGGAGAAGCTGTGGAGAGAGGCAGTTCCTAAGAAAGCTGCGGAGAGAGACAGGGTTTTAGAGAAAAGGCTTCCAGAAGTGATGTCTGATCTGGCAACCCTTCTATTTTTTAGACCACAGATAAAGGCTGTTTTCTTTCTCAGTACGATAGGGAGAAAAGAGTAATACTGTTTTAAAAGCAGCGCGTTCTTGACTAAAGACAAGGAAGAGGCTGAAACAACTGAGTTGAAGCAGCTATTTGACGACATTTAGCCAGAGTCTGAAGGGACTCTAACTAGAGCCAGAATCTGTTCTGCACCACAAGCATTACATCATGCCCTGCTACTTTTAAGATAGATTAAGAATTGTATATTTATTTTCTCGTTGTTCAATGGGAGATTGTCCAGTTGTGTTAAGGGGTAATTGTAAGCTATTTTTTTTCAGCTGTGAAGTTAAACGTTTAAAATTGTAGTTATAATAAAAGGTTTTGATTTCAAAATAATAAAGCCCTATTTTTAGTGATGCAATCACTCCTGGAGTGAATCACTCTTTCCGCGCTCTTTAAAATGAACTAAAATATTGAAGTTTTGGTCCAGTATCCTAGCCACTGTTGGGGTCTGGTCTGGGATCATAATACCGGGTGTGTTGCTGATTTAAAATTGTGAAACGTATTGGCCTGATTGCATGCTGATGTGCCCTATTGATCCAGCATAGGTTTCTGATTCTGATAAGCACCATTTTTAATGAGTATGTGACATTAAAGTTGGTGCAAAAGACATTCCCGACATTGTGCGCCCCACCGTTGGAAGCTTGTCGACACTACTGCAAACTGATTTAATGATGTTGCAAACCCAATTCTCGCACTCTTGTGATATTGACCAGCACGGAAATCACACACTGCAAGGGGGCGTTATACATCTAGCAAACAAAAGTGTTTCAACATGTTTTAGGTTATTTGCTTAGTTTTTGTGATTACTTTTTAGTTGTTTCTTTTGCACCTATCACAGTGAGACATGCAAAGGATTGGGAACCAGAGAACTGTATCCATTTCTGCCACCCACTATCAGCTGCAAGCACTCTGCAAATTTTTCAAACTCCCAAACTGCCCATTCCAATAGCTGCCAGGTTGAAATTGCCAATTGCATGCCAAAACTATGGCCTGCTCTTTGCCGTGAAGAAACTTGGTCAGGGCTGTCCAAATTTAGATCCACCCTACCATGCCAACTGTTGACCTATCTAGCACGTGTGACTAGAAGAATGGGTCAGAGGCTGGCAATTCTGGAGTGAGTACCTCATTTCCCAACTCCTAAACAACTAAAATGCACAGGTCAGGAGTGTGATGAAATACTTCCCAACAAGCATCAAGAAACCCAACACCTTCATCAGCACCCCCTCCACCATCTTAAAAATTCACCCCTTCCACCACCACCTTAAATATTCACCTCCTCCACAACCAGCACACATGGCTGCAGTGTGTATGACTTACAAAATACACTGCAATAACTCACCAAAACTTCTTTGTGGGGCTCGATCAAACAGCCATGTTGCCCCTAAAAAGCAGCGTACCGCGGCGAAATGTGGCTGATAGAGACCTCACTCCCGGAAGGTACCCAGCTTGCAGCGTCTTGGGAAATCTAACGCGATGTCGCGAGACGTTGTGATGAAAACCCTGACCATTGTGGGCGGGACTGATTTTGGCAAATCTGCATATTAGAGCGAGACAGCTAGCCTGACTCGAGTATTCAGTTTCCCAAGGCATTGGGATCTATCCCCTTCACCTCAAAGACTTGGGTGAGTGCCATTTAATACTGGTCTCTACAAAGGGGACCAGACAAAACGGCACTTGTCAGGGTCTCCCAGGGGATTGGAGGCCCCCCGGTGCATGCCCTTTGGCCAGGGTGGTACCCTGGCATGGCTAGTACGTCCTGGGCATCCTTGCAGTGCCACCTGGCACACTGGCAGTGCCACTTGGGTGCCAGCCTGTCACTGCCAAGGTGCCCTGGTGGCACTTCCAGCTGGCAGGGTACTGCCAGGGTAACAGGTTGGCACTGCAAAGTTGCCAAGCTGGCAATTTCTGCATGGTGTTCGGGGGGGGGGGGGGGGGGGGGGCAGTGGGGGCACCCTCATAGTGAGTTGCGACTTGGGGGGAGTCAGGAGTCATGACGGGGGCTCCAGAGATTGGGACGTCTGTTTCTCTACATTTAGGAATTCCAGCGAGCAGAACTCCTCAGTGCAAGAAACGGGGCTATGTGCAGGCTTGACCACGCATTCCCTGCTGAGATCCCCTATCTAACCTGAGTGCCTTTCAATAACATTGTGTTTCTCAGCGTTGTGAGCATCGGTAAACACACAGCTAAACGCGCTTGCTATGGAACTTTGTTCCCATTTAGTTAAATCACGCACATGATATCTAGCATCTAGAAGAATAAGGGCAGCAAACACAAGGGCGCACCACCGTATGCAATTTCGCCTCAAAATTATGCACAATCCTTGTTGTACATTTTATATCTCAGAGGTGACATGTTTTTCTATGTTTGTAACAGGTTTCATTCACTGTGCTTTAAACTCTCTGCTCCATACTTCAATTCTGGTTTCCAGCTCTTTCTACAAATTTGTTACTTCTTTCTGAGACTATACACAGACCTAACCAATCAGGCACAGTCAGTATCAATAGGGAACAGATTCACATAATCAAACACAGAACAATTGCACTCTACAGTCCTTCCTTTACCACTGAGTCAAAAACCCACACTCCTTCCCTAACAGCACTATTGGAGTGCTTATACTATACAGACTGCAGCAGTTCAAGAAAGTAGCTTGACCTTCCAAGGGCAATATGGAATGGACAATGAAGGGTAACTTTGCCAGACATGCGCACAAACAATGAACAAGGGAGTAAACCTGGGATTTTCCTGCCTTCTGTAGACCATAAAAATAATCCAACATTAGGACATTTTTTGTACAGGCTAATTTACTTATAAATTGTAATATTTTCTTTCTCCGGTACTCCGCAGGTAATGGTTTGTGAAATGCACTGCCTTGGAGCTTTTTCAGTCATTACTTATACTTTAATATCACATAATGTCAATGCTGGTGCTTCTACTTTTGATCCAGAAGAAGCCTGCAGAGGTCTCCTGGTCTGATCTTCAATTTACAGAACTGACCTAAGATTGCCATTCTATGAGAGAAAAACACTGCAGCTTTAATTAGCGCAGAATAGGTTTATTTTGATATCCAGCCAGTATAGTGCAGAGGGAACTACTGCTGGAGTTGCTTTTGGAGACATTTGCATGAACATTCCTGTTGTAGTTAAGTAAAATGTTATTCTCCAAGATAAACACACAGACCCCTTGGAGTTCTAACGTACTCAATTTAATCTCTTGTTTTCTGAGCAGAAAAATTATCCATTCAGTCTGGCATTATTGATCCAATAATTATCATCCAAACTTGTGAAAGTTGCACTACAGTGAGAGCTGCTTGCAATATGCATAAACTGCAGCTCGTGCATTATTAAATTAGATTAACTTAATTTTGCAAGTTTTATCTTGTATTCTGAATTATTTTGTGGAATTTTCAAATATTCCAATATGTTGCTAAGTAACTGACATTGGAAGTTTAATTCTGTAGCTGCCACAGTGCTTCTGTTAGTGATTGCAGAGTTTTAAGCCACGAGGTTCAATCTCTGATGAAGTAATTGATCTCAGTTGGCGCACTGGCAGTGCTCACTTATATTATATGCTCAATTATAGCACTCACTATAATTGGCCTGAGCACCCCTGTGATCAGGGTGAAAAGTTCAGCTGGTGAGGCTGGTCATTTAATCCTGTGTACAAGGCACTGGGGTGCCTTGCGGTTAGCTCACTCATAGGTTCATATAGTTCCCAGATCATAGGGATTGGACTCCTTGGAGCACTGGCGAAAATAGAGGGCTGGACTCTCCGTTTGGGAGACTATGTGATGCCGCCAGCGTGGGAACAGTGGTATTTTACACCTGAAAAATGGAGCAAAAGCTGCACCGATCCTGCATCTGGTGGGGGGGGGGGGGGGGGGGGGGCTAGCACGCACGAAGCGTAGAGCCCCTGGTGCTAGCTGCAGGTAGGGCCGGAAAATGTCCGGGTCCCTGGTCGCGTATGTGCACGGCGACGGCCTGCAGCGGCTGCGCCATGAAACATGACGTGGCTGTGCGCGGACCCTGTCTGCCAAATAATGTAACCCCCCCCCACCACCACCCCCGGACCAGCCCCCATCAGTGCCAGTGCCCCCAGCCCCCAATGTCCCCCCTGCCGCGGAACGGCAACATCCTGAGGCCATCCCGATGGCATGCGGCGTACTCAATGATTACACCATTTTGGAAGTGGCAGAGCATCGCAAAAGCGGCGCCACCCCCAATTTCGGCACCGACGGGGATTCTCCAGCCGATCGCCGAACGTGAGTTCGGTGTTGGAGACCGGTGTTTTGTTACCTGTGTGGTAGGTAACATGTGCTACTCAATCATTGGTTAATGATGAGGTCTTCTGAATCTCGATGAAGAAGACTCAAACTCATCCAGTAGTAACAAAAGGTGTATTGAGTAACTATAACAATAATTGCATGAGTTCTTCACTTTAACTTTGATACTAATGATAAGGTTAACAAGATCTAACTATAGTAACTATACGTAACTCCACGAGCCATCTGATCTAATTTGATACTGCCCTAGTCACAGTGCACCCAAGAGAGAGAGAGGGAGACACAATGTGATTGCTTTTTATACCCCTGTTGGCCCGGCCCTCTAGTGATTATGTGGTGCTGCTGATTACACATTAACCCCTTATGTACATGCACATACAGAGATCAGTACATCCTCCGTTTTTTTCTTCTGTTATATTTTGAATTGTGTTATATTATAAATTGAACAAACATAATGGATGCAGATTGCAACTGCATTATGTAAAATCAATGAGTTAATCAGTCAAATGTTAATACATTTAGTCCCTTAGGTTTTTCTGCTCGTTTGCTTGAAACAGGTAAACAAATGATGTTATATACAAGTTGTGATGATATTGATGATTATACAAAGCCAATTAATATTTGTGAGTCCAATCTTAATAAAAACATTTGTGAGTCCAAACTTTATGAATTTGTTCGGTTGAGTTGCTTTCTTCTTCTGTTGTCGAAGTGGTAATGTTGATGTCGCTTTTTCTTTGCGAACATCGTCAGTGTTCTTGCGTTTGAGTGACCAACAAGTCATCATGAGGTGTTTGAATGGTCGAATCACTTCGTTGTCTGATTTAGACTTTCTATTTTTTTTCTCTATGCTTGTGGTAGCGATTCTGTGTTACACCGTTGTCTGACCTGGACTTTTTCCTGTGCTTGCGGTATTGATGTAGTCTGTCATTTGCCTTGAAAGCTGGTGTGCTTGCTTGTTCTGGAGCAGGTGTGAATTCATGAGATTTTGTTGTCATGCCATGGCATGTTTGTAGTCTTGTCGCTATTTTGCAGTGTGCTGTGGCATTGTCCTTGATGTAAAGAGTTGTACCATGTTCTACAGGTGCTTGTTTCATTGTTGTTTCTGTCATTTCTGTCTTTGTTGTTTTCATTGTCGTTCTTGTTGTTGTTTTGTCGTGTTGTTTCTGTTTTTGTTGTTTTCGCTGTTGTTTTTCTTGTAGTGCTTGTTGTTTCTGTTTTTGTTATGTTCGTCACTGTTCTTGTCGTTTTTCTTGTCACGCTTGTTGTTTCTGTTATGCTTCTTGTTGTCTTTATTGCTCTTGTTGTACTGCATATTGTTTTTGTTGTTGCTGTTGTTGTTCTTGTTTCAGCTGTGTGTCCTGCGGTGTTTGTTGTTCTTGTTGCACTCAATGAGCGTTCCGTGTGGATGATTTGAGTCATTGTCACAGTTATTGGTGTCAGTGTCCATTGTGGTATCTGTTACATTGAGCGTTTCTTCTTGAGAATTGTGATCTGATGTTGCATTAATGTTGATGACATCAGTCATTTGTGGTGTATTTGATTCCTCTTCTTTGCTTCTTTGGTACCCCTCTTCTAGAGTCATTTCTGGTTCACTTGAATTATCAATGATTTTGTGGTGTGCCTCTTTTGAAGTCATTTCAGATTCACTTGAATCATCATTGATTTCTTTGTGCTCCTCTTCTGGAGTTATTTCTGGTTCATTTGAATCATCTGTGGTTTCTTGGTGCTCCTCGTCTGGAGTCAAAATCTTCACGATTTAATTTTATTGTGGGTCATGGTGCTCCTCTTCTGGAGTCAAAATCTTCAAGATTTCTATTGATGTGGTCTCTCTGGACTCTTGGTCCTTATCTTCTGGAGTCAAAATCTTCAAGATTTCTATTGACGTGGTCTCTCTGGACTCATGAGTAGCCCTCCTCTGATTGTTGAGTGCTTCTGTGCAGACGAGCTGCGATCTGTCAGTCTCGCTGTGATCCTGCACATCCTGTATGTCGATTGTGATCACATTGTCACATACAGTGGGTAGACATTCAGTGTCTTCTTGTTGGTTAAATGAGCTGGGTAGACTTTCATAGTCTTCTGCTGGTTGCTCAGATAAGGTGGATAGACCTTCATAGTCTTGTTCATGCATGGTGTTCACTATGGAGTGTTTGCTTGCTTTCATTTTGGAGTCTGTCAACGAGCTGTCTGTGGAGGCTTGCGTCACTCTCTCTGTGGAGTCTTTCATCACTCTCTTTGTGGAGTCATGCAGCATTCTCACTGTGAAGTCGATCTGTGCTCTTTCAACGGAGTCGTTCTGTGCTCTCTCTGTGGTGTCGTCTTCTTCTTGGGTCTTTGACAAGTTGCTACCATCCAATGTATCGATGATCTGCCATGGCATCATGGTGTTGGATTCATCTACCATGAGTAGAGTCGAGTTGAGCTGTGCAACCATGTTGCTGATGCTGTGATCAGCAGATCCAAATAACTCAGCCATGTCTGAGTGGTATTGTGTGTATTGTTCGATAGACAAATCAATCTCTTTTCGTTTCGGATTTGTCATTGTGATCTTCACTTTGGGTGGTGCAGACTGCTTGTGCAGGGTTTTGTGAAAGTTATTTTCAACTGCTGGTGCAAGTTCAGGCATTGTTCTGTCTTTTGAGGTAAGAAAATTGGGTTTTGCAGCTTTAAATTTATTTTTTTCAATTTTCCTGCATTTCCTTTTTAAGTGGCCGTGGTCCGGGTCCTCTGACGTCATGCCGCTTGTGATGTCATGCACAGGGCTCGACTGCGCATGCGCAATCCGAGTTTCCTTCACTGTGAGCTCTTTTCGCAACTGTGCATGCATGGCTTGTGGAAGGGAATCACACATTTCATGAGTAGGCTCACAGCATCCGTCAAACTAAAAAGGCCACATTGGGGGCATGTTAGGCACCTCTGCCATATCATAGGCCTTAAGCCTCCACAGCCAATATTAAAGGGCACAATTTGTCAACTCCAGTGTTCCTACTCCTATTTTTGTGAACTCGGGCAAGGAAATTATGTGGCTTGCCTGTGATACTTCCCATTGTTAAGTGGATAGACCTTCATAGTCTTGTTCATACATGGTGTTCACTATGGAGTGTTTGCTTGTTTTCATTTTGGAGTCTGTCAACGAGCTGTCTGTGGAGGCTTGCGTCACTCTCTCTGTGGAGTCTTTCATCACTCTCTTTGTGGAGTCATGCAGCATTCTCACTGTGAAGTCGATCTGTGCTCTCTCAATGGAGTCGTTCTGTGCTCTCTCTGTGGCGTCGTCGCCAGGTCTATTTTCCGTGAAGAATGGCATTCATGGAAAGAGTGGAGAAAATTGGAATAAAGAAAAATAAAATAAGACCTTGCTCAGAGGGACTAATAATAGCTCTGCATTCAATTGAGCAAAGTTGCTGACAGCAAGCACTACAAATTTAGTAGGAAGCATATCAAAGAGCATGGAGAATGTTATTATGCAAATGTAAAAGAAATTACATTTATTCAGACTTGTTATGTAATCTTTTAAAGGTTGCACATTTAAAAATGAAACCATGTCGATATGAGTGCTTGGTAATCAGATTATTAATAGCTTGATGCAACTCTTCACATGCTTGTAGGAAGTTCTTTTGTCTGCTATTTTATCTGAGGGAGTCATAACTAGTACTTGCAACAGCGTTATCTTCAGGCCATAGTTTTTCTCAGCACAGGTTCAGCTTTCAAAGTTACTGTGGGTTTCATAAAGGAATGATAGCGTGCAAGTGCAAAGCTTATATGGGCAATAATCATTCCAAAGTTTTGCATGTAGCTTTAGGCATTTCATGGTAGGATATTAATTTCACCAAGATGGTATCACAGTTAATAAACCATAGTTGCAGGAACAGATTTGAATTGCTGAGCCTACTTTTACTAGAGTAGAGGAGGTTAAGAGGAGAATTAATACATAATGGAATGAATTTTGATAGAATGAATCGGGAAGGACAATGTCTTCTGTTTGAAGAGTCAGTTACCAGGGATCATCAATTAAACATTATGAATAAAAGTAGAATGATAGAAGTTAGGAGAAATTTGGTGTAGAATTGAATGTTTTGCCATACTAAATAGTTGAGACAGCAACAACTTAATATTTTAAGGGAAAATGATTGAACTAAAAAAATTACTTTTTCATTTTATTTTTACATATATTTCTTCCCATACTCTCATCTTGGCCAGAAAGAAGTAACTGATATTAATCTGAAACTTCACAAGCAATGGTGTTCTTCTTGTACTTCACTCAATTCACCAGTTATCACTTGTTAGCCAAAACATTAAATGTTCACTAAGCTCTGCCATAGCTTTCTCACTCAAATTCTGCACGTGTGTATTTTTCTGTAAGGATGTATTTGCAACAGTTCAGAATAGGAATCCTAGGTGACTTTCTCATGCCTTGAATTGAGTACATCAAGATTAATTGAAATACCTGCAACACCCACCTTATCTGAAATGAATTTACTGGGGATTAAATGGTGGTCATTCCTCGCTTGTGTAGCCTGTATCAAACTAATGAGTGCATTTATTTATCCTCCCATAAAGAACATGTCAAAGAAGGTAACTAGATACTTCAAAGAACAAATAATGAAATCTGAAACAAAAGAGAAAATGCTGTAAAATCTCAGCAGGTCTGGCAGCATCTGTAGGGAGAGAAAAGAGCTAACGTTTCGAGTCCAGGTGACCCTTTGTCAATAAGGAAATATGTTGAGTTATTTCATTTATTAATACTGGAGGTGGAATTTCCCCCCAAAATCGCGAAGTGTCAGGTTCAGTCAGAAAGCCAACCGGCAGAATTCTCCCATCGGGAGACAAACAGCTAACGCTGGAGTGAAACCCGGTGTGTTTAATTCCAGCGTCGGAGGCTGCTCCTCGCTCCCTATCCCCCCCCCCCCCCCCCCCCCCCCGGGGCTAGGAGCGGCGGCGCGTGAATCTCGGGCGCCGGGCCTTGACGCTTGCGTCAAAGCGGCGCGCCGGGAATGACGCGGCCGGCGGAGCCTAAGTGACATCAGCCACGCATGCGCATGCGTGGTTGCCATCTTCCCCTCCACTGCCCTGCAAGACATGGCGGCTTGATCTTGCGGGGCAGCGGAGGGAAAAGAGTGCGTCTTTTAGAGACGCCGGCCCGACGATCGGTGGGCACCGATCGTGGGACAGACATCTCCTGAGCATGCACGTGGTGCTCAATCCTCCCTCTGCCCCCCCACAAGCCCCACACACAGAGGTCGCGCGCTGTTCACACCGGCAGCGACCAGGTGTGGTTGGCGCCGGCGTGAACCGGTCAGGTTCGGCAGGCTGCTCGGCCCATCCGGGCCGGAGAATCGGCGGTCGCCGTTAGAAACGGCGAGCGCCGATTCTCCTGTTGAAAGACGTGACACGCCATTTTGGGGGGGAAGTGGGAGAATCACGAGGGGTGCCAGGGCGACATGGCGTGATTCGCCCAGCCTTCCCGCGATTCTCCCCCCCCCCCCCCCCCCGGCGTGGGGAGCGGAGAATCGTGCCCAACATGTTTATAACAGGTGGGTTTCCTGACACGATGTTCCCACATTTTGCAATATTTCTGAAGAGGTGGCTTGTTTTGCACTAGCTTTGTGAGGTGCATGGCCTAAACATGCTGGCATGTCCGGCTTCACAGATGTCACCAGCCTGATTTCCCCCTCTCGCCGAACATAGATCACTGGCATTGGGGCCCTTCCAATGGGTTGCCCTTCAAGCCATGCCTCTTCAAACCCCTCCTCTTCAAGTCCCGCCCCATTGGCACAGCCCCCTGGCATTCTGGCTGAAAACACAGAACTCTTAGCTAACCAGCATTTTTGGTTAACTTGCATCACCCCTTCCCTGCACATACCTGCTTATTCACTTAGGTAGCTTCGGAAAGAGACAAACACATTTTAAACAACAAAAAACTTTCACAAAAACTTTTTTATAATTATATTTTCTTATCGATTTTGATCCAATATATGAAAAGGTTTCATTTGCATAGTGAACATTAAAACACAATGCTTATTTGAAATTAGTGTTTGAATGTCACTATTTAAATTTATGAATTAAATATTAATTGGAATTGATATTACCTCTGTGACCTGCAGATGGTTCACTGATACTCAGGTGAGGGGAGACAGGAAGATACAAGTTCAGAAATAGGAAACCTTCCACTGATATTATTTACCGTTTTAATATATTTTCAAGTATTATTCTAAAGTTTTGAAATAACTTTCTTTCCCTAAGAATCCAATATTAAAGAAATATAACTGCCTTTACATAAATTTTTGTTTCTCGTGGAGATTTCTTGTCCTGCCTTGACGTATAACTTTCTTTCCCCCTATCTCTCTCTTACTCTCAGTTAGGGAGGATCATGGGCAGAGGGCCCACAATGTGAAAGAGGGTCAGTAGGTAAGGTAACACCCCCTCCCATCCAAGGTCAGGGTTAGGTAACCTCCAGGGCATTCCCTCCACTGCATCCTCCCCACCGCATACAACTATTGCTGACCCCCCTCCTGCCCTGAACTTGAGCTCAAACAGCTGGAGCCGCTTGTTACATATGGGGTTCCACAAGATACATGAAGCATTCTGATATGCCCAAATGGTGTAGGAATGACTAGCAACAGGACTCAGCTGGTTGTCCAAGATCTGAAAATATACCACTAATCCTTTCAGAATTTTGTTTGTACCCTGTTTAAAATCTTAATTTTAATTTATGCATGGCTCTGTGCTCATAATTTTAATATTAATAAAATTACTGTTATACTTATGTCATTGTAAATTTTCTCTGCTCCTAGATTAAACTAACACCCAAGCCTAGAGAGAGAAAATAGAAATGTTCATGAACCAATCACTTTGTGTGACGAACGATTCAACAATATATATTTGTCTTGTACTTTCAGTGTGTCATGACTGTGGGTGAAGTTATTTATATAAGAGAGAAAAGAGAAAGTAAATTCCTTCAAAACATTCCATTCTGCTTGGAAATCCTTGGAAGACTGTTTCTTTGTTTAATTTGGATCTATTGCCCAAACCAAATATTACAGTTACCGGTGAGCAACTTTTTTTCCCCATATTCAAAACACAGTAAAAATGGTAAATAAAAATAAAATGCCCCATAATGTAGGCAATGGACCAGATCTTCCAGTCCCCAGATGGTTGTACACCGGAGGTGCCTTAGAAGATGCACTGGAGGACAGGCCCCCTTGAAAATTGTCAAGCACTAACTCAGGAATTTCCCAGGAAAGTTAAGCTTAGGGCAGCATGGTGGCGCAGTGGGTTAGCCCTGTTGCCTCATGGCGCCGAGGTCCCAGGTTCGATCCCGGCTCTGGGTCACTGTCCGTGGGGAGTTTGCATTTTCTCCCCGTGTTTGCGTGGGTTTCGCCCCCACAACCCAAAGATGTGCAAGTAGGTGGATGGGCCATGCTAAATTGCCCCTTAATTGGAAAAAAATGAATTGGGCACTCTAAATTTATTTTAAAAAAAGGAAAGTTAAGCTTCTATGGGTGATTACCTTGGAACCCTCCAAAATTCTGATTTTAAAGTCAGAGACTTTGGCTGGTTTCAACATACTTAGCAGAGTCGTTACCCAGGAAAGGTTAGCAGGATTAAAACAAGTTCCAACTCCTGTGTAACTGCTCCCCTAACACCCTATGACAACCCCCGACTACCCCCAAATCCAAATATCCCCTGACCCCTCCACCTACACCCCAACCACCCATCCACTACCCCACAACCCCCAGACTACTCCCTCTACCTCTGACTACCATTGATGGCCCCTACTAACCACCCCACCCTCTCAGCAATTTATCTACCCTTCTATTCCCTCACCCACTTACTTTACACACTTACCTTCTCTCCTTTCAAAGTGGCCGGGACATTTAAAATTATATGTTTAGAGCAGCTAGTGCCTAATGCCTTGAAAAAGGAAGGCAGGGCAGCATGGTGGTGCAGTGGGTTAGCCCTGCAGCCTCACGGCGCTGAGGTCCCAGGTTCGATCCTGGCTCTGGGTCACTGTCCATGTGGAGTTTGCACGTTCTCCCCGTGTTTGCGTGGGTTTCGCTCCACAAACCAAAGATGTGCTGGATAGGTGGATTGGCCACACTAAATTGCCCCTTAGAACATAGAACATAGAACAGTACAGCACAGAACAGGCCCTTCGGCCCTCAATGTTGTGCCGAGCCATGATCACCGTACTCAAACCCATGTATCCACCCTATACCTGTAACCCAACAACCCTCCCCCTTTAACCTTACTTTTATTAGGACACTACGGGCAATTTAGCATGGCCAATCCACCTAACCCGCACATCTTTGGACTGTGGGAGGAAACCGGAGCACCCGGAGGAAACCCACGCACACAGGGGGAGGACGTGCAGACTCCACACAGACAGTGACCCAGCCGGGAATCGAACCTGGGACCCTGGAGCTGTGAAGCATTTATGCTAACCACCATGCTACCCTGCTTCCCCTTAATTGGAAAAAAATGAATTGGGTACTCTAAATATTTAAAAAAAGAAAAGAGAAAGGAAGCTTGGCCTGGCTTCGCCCAATGTTCCAGAACTACAAAGGAAGGAATAAAGGAGCAGGTAAATTTCTCAGGAAGCCCGGTTTGGAAATCCGGGTGAGAAATGTGGAACTCCAGTGTAAGGTAAGTGAATAGTTGAGTGGCAATCTGACAGTGAGTGCCCCTCCTCGGATGAATTGGCCCAATGGTTAACAACATTCTTGAATTCTCTACTTATGTTGATTGAATATTATCAACCTTCACTTTAGCTTTAAATATTTTTGGTTTGTTTTGAATACTGGTAGATGAAACCTTATGTGAACCACATTTGAACAATATGTTGGACAGTAGCTTTGGTGTGAATGGCATTCGGGGGGTGGAAGGAGGGGTTGCCAGTAACGTTAGTCTGGGGGTAGTTGGGGGAGGCTGGCGTGTTGGTGTGGGGCACATCTTTGGGGTTCCCCCCCCCGGTTACTATATCCCAGAACTCGTAGTATAGAGGCTGTTATATAAATACAAGCTATTGTAACCTTCTCTGTATGCACGGATGGTGAGGTCTTTGTAGTTGAAGTGATCAGAGAACATATGGATTTGTAAATGAAAAAAACTGTTTCTTAATTAACTAAAACATTAAAGGGTTTCTATGATGACTACTAAGATTACAGTTGGATATGATGGCGCAATATAAACAACTATGATTAACTCTTATTAATTACTGTTGATTTAGGAGCTGCTCGATCTGTGACTGCACTCTGTGCTTGCTGTCCAGGTAGTCTCTTTGTGCTGTCTCGGTTCTGTCTCCCACATGTGGGTGCCTTCTAGTTCTCCTGTCGTCACGCCACCTGTGGTCGGATGCTAGAATACGTCCTGTCTCCCACATGTGGGTGTCCTGCAGTACCCTTCTCATGTAGCCACGCCCATATAGTCGGATGCTAGAATTGTAATCTGTGCATGCAGGTACTAATGTTTTTATACAGTTTGGTTATTATGTTATATACACAAATTATATTATACATATCATTACAACTATTACTGATTAAAACTTTAACTTGGGGGTTAAAATAATTTTGATTCAATGATGACAAATGGATTTTTGATGTGTTGTTTACTTTGATGGACATCAAGATGGACACTTTACAAGTGGCACTATGATAGATTGATAAACCCTTGTTTTCTGTGTATCCCATTGAACTGGGTTTAATGTTAAGGAAATTTCAAAGGCTGATGTACCTCCATAAATTTCTATTCTTATTGCCAGTTGGTTGCATTTTTCTTAAACACAAGCACTTTTCTCAAATTGAACCAAAATTTCCATTGTTGGAAGAAAGGGATATTATCTCTAAAAGCACTATTTTTCTAAGTTTGTACAATATCCCTCTTAAGTTTGGATCATCATGGTCTGAACACAAAGAACTCTCCTTGGGAATATATTTAATCCTGTCCTAGTTCTGCCCTTGTGCAAGATGGCATTAAACTATCAGCCCAATGCATGCCCTGAATGTTTCTTCCCCGCTGGAAAATGATCTGGTGATTTGTAACAGGTTATATTGCTGAGTTTCTAAGTTTTCACCGTCCAAGTCAACTTTGCTGTCAAGAGGAAGGAAACTACCTGAGCTCATAGTAAATCTTTCGGCACCACTTGCACATCAGATCCACACCAATATAAATTGGCAGCTGCAGGGTAAAGCTGTGCAATCTTGTACTGTTGGTTGCATTGGATCAAGTCCAGTCTAATAAGGAGGAGGGGTGGGAGCGGTTGAATTTTTTCAATTGCTGTAAGTCAACAAAAGAAAATTGACCTAATTTATCACTTCATTCATCAGTTTAGTTTACAGAGATTCAACGGCCAAAATACTATCTTGATACACGTAAAAGGTCTTCTGCAACAGGGAAAAGCACTTCTGACACTGGGGAGTTACAGTAGATTAAAATGGTTTTAATATTTGTTGACAAAACGCTGAAAATTATTTGCGAATAATATCCGAAATAAAGTCTAAGGACTATAAAATGCAGAAGATTGAAGGCTTGTGCAGTATTTGAGGTTTTTTCCGTTTATCAAATTTTATTCTTTTCCACGCAGATGTTGGGCTCCTTGCCATGAAATGTGAAGGCATTTTTCTTGAAGCTTATTAACACTGGCACTGAAATTCTCAAAGACTTTTAAGATTATTCTTTCAAAATCGCAAAACTTGGCAGTGAACAGTAGAAAGGCTCAGGTGAAGATTGTAGCCAAAACTAATGGTTTATGGTCTGGCTAAAGCTTAGTTCAAGAATCTATCACCAGTAGAAACTTCTTCACCCCTGAGCTTAATTGTAGAAATGAGATGCAAAATAATATACATACAGGTATATAAAATATACATGCATGCATTTCTGACTGAGGTAAAAAAGCACAATATTCCTGAAACCTTAGTTGTGCTTTGAACAACCAAAATTAATTTGCCAAAATGGAAAATTGTAAAAATCAGCCAAATAAATAAAACTTATTTTTTGCAAATGTATACCTGATCAAATTTCAATTACCTTACTCATGAGAATTTTATAAAGCACAGAAGAAAAGAGCATATGAAGGTACTGAGTCAACACATCTGTACATTTACTTTAACTGATTCTATTTTCCCCCATTGTTTTTTATGTGAGAGGAAGTTCTTTCCAAGTGCAGCCTGAAACAAAACTCCTGTTACATTCTCTCATCCTCTAGCTTTTGTATTCAACTTGGGTTTCTTGCCTTCCACAGACAATAGTCGTCCAACTGTCCCCTTAAAGCACCCCGCTCCCTAAATTCAAGCTGAGGACTCCACCGCACCCTAAAGTGTATTTGGTCATCTAATTTCATACCAATTCCTTGCTATTTGGCCCCAAGTTGGCATTCATTAATCATGCATTTTTAAAACCATGTTCTTGCTGATCAACATCTTGGGTGGAATTTTCTGGTTATGCCAAATGTCAATGGAGTTTTGGCGGGGCCACTGAATCTCCCGTGGCGGATCCCACTATGACGGGGCCATAAAATCCTGGCCCTTGGCCATCTTAAATAATATTAAAGATCCCATGAACATTGATCATAAAGCATAGAATTAGCCTCCAGGAAATGTTGATCTCTTCCAAGAACATTCTGGATTGTTCTGAGAGTTCCAGATCCAATGAGATAGGAAATCACATTTGGTTATCCCTATTTTAACACTTTTGTACTCACCAGGGATTCTGCAATTCCTGGTGGACGACTCAAACTCCCATTGGTTGATGATTAAGACCAGTGGAAGATATTCTCATGCAACAAACATAAACAAACTTACAGCCATACTCTCACTCCTTTCTCTCCTAGAAAACAACTCCAGTCTCCCACTACTAATTTTCAAGTGAAACACCTTCATATTGTCAATGTTCTCATGGGGCCCAAAGAGATTTTACTCAAAGAAGAAATAGTCATGGTAAACTGCTAAAAATAGTTGGAAATTTGTTAGTCAATCTATAAATAAATATAGAGTACCCAATTATTTTTTCTAATTAAGGGGCAATTTAGCGTGGCCAATCCACCTACTCTGCACATTTTTTTTTGAGTTGTGGGGGCGAAACCCACGCAGACACGGGGAGAATGTGCAAACTCCACACGGACAGTGACCCAGAGCCGGGATCGAACCTGGGACCTCAGTGCCGTGAGGCAGCTGTGCTAACCACTAGGCCACCGTGCTGCCCTTCTATAAATAAATATAACAGAAAATAGGACTGCACTATAACATTGACACTGATTTTGTCACCACTGTAGTTAGTGAACTTTTCCACAGCCATTATCCCACCTCACACGGTGTTTTGGATAGCCTCCAATGACTACATATTTGATCTTTCTCAATTTCCTTCAATAAGTAGCAGCGTTAAAAGCTGAGGAAGAATGTGAGCTGGCCCCAGGGACAGCAGGTTCCTGCTCCTGCACTGGCATCACCACTTGCTCCTCTTCACTTGTTGTCCATGTTTCACTTGGCAATCGCAGCTCCAGTTCTTTACCTAAATTGTCCCTGGTGGATATATGGAGTGGTTGACCAGAATGCTTTGACGCACTGACTACTTCAGCAGCTCCAGGAACTGTAGTTGGTTCTTGGAGGGCACCTTTTGAAGCGGAAATGTGAGACTTCTTAGACTTCAATTATTACTTACATGGCATTATAATGTGTGCATGGTATTGTGAATGTATCTTGCCTTGGTATGTGTCAATGAGTAGGGGGAGAAGAAAGAATGTGGGATAATGGTGCCTACTCTCAGTCTGGGTGATGCCTGCATCTTTATCCTTCCCAAATCTCTCTATGTTCTCAATCTCAAAGATTTCCTGATGGTTTCTTCAAAGGAACTCAACGTCTTATAGTGTGTGGGTATTCTCCTCTGAACTCCAGTTCCATGTCACCACCTTCTGCTAGTTAAGAAGTAGCTGTAGAGATGCTGTGAATGTCAGGAGCACATTGAGTGATAGTCGAGTGCCATTTCCCAGCCTGCTGTGGATGAAGACAAATTGGACAGCAAGGTGTTGTAGCCTAGTGTGTCAACAATTCTAGTTAAAAGTAGCAGGCAGATATTGTCACCCACTGCTATGTGGATATTGATGATAAGCACCCAAAAGGGTGTTACATTGTCTGAATTTCCACATGGGGTAGCTGTCAAATTGCCCTTTCAGTTATTGAAAGAAAATGATGGATTGTACCATGTCTGATTTCTGCACATCTGAAAATGTCTTTCATATTTGGTGCTAAGTTATTAGGAATGTCAGCAGCGTATTTAGTCAGTGACTTGTTCCTCCCAGGTACACTGAATTGCTCTTCCTTCCTCCATTTTTTGGAGCAGAAAATCCACAACTCTTGATCTTCCGATCTTAGATTGCCTCACCACTCCTCTTTACTTGCAGTGAAGCTCATCATTCTTCACCCGGACTTCCAAACTGGGCCTCCCCAGAAATGCCTGTTCAAGGATTCCTTCCTTCGTGGTGTGGGAGCATTGGGGCAAACTAGGCTGACCCACGTTTTACAGCACTAGCTGCCATATTCCGATAAGTTTACATGTTCCAAAGTAGCTTTGAGAAGTTACGGGCAAAAGGGACAAGTGTGTGAGTTAAATGGGTGACGGGATAAGGTGGCAAGTGGGTAGGTGAGTGTGTAGAATGGCAGGTAAATGGGTGAGGGGATAGGGTAGCAGGTAGGTGGGTGTCGGGGTAGGGTGGAGGGTGAATGGGTGTTGAGTTAGGATGGCAGATAAATCTGAGGAATGAGGTGGCAGGTATGTGGGTGAGGAGGATAGGGTGGCAGGTGAATGACTGAAGGGGTAGGCTGGCAGGTCAGTGAATGAGGAGGTAAGGTGGGTAAGTGAGGGGATAGGGTGGCAGGTGGCTGAGGGGTTAGGGTGACAGGTGGAAGGCAAGTGGGTTTGGAGGTAGGGTAGGTTGAGTGGTCAGGGGAGTAATCCAGGGGCAGCGGGAGGGGGTTGTAGTCAGATGGTCCAGTGGTGAATTGGGTGGGGGTTGTTGGTGACGGTGTCAGTCGTATAGTTACCCTTCTAATATTTCCTGGGTAACTTTTGTAGTAAGTGAGTTGGAACCGTCCAAAGACTGACTTTAACTCCAAGTTTCTGAGTGCTTTAGGCATGGGACATTGTGATAGTGTGCCTCAGTTGGATATAATGGTGAGGAACTGAGCATTTCTTGGTGGTCGAGGAAAGTAATTTTAGTGAAAGCAGAGTCTAAGTAGATACTCTTGGATAGTTAATCTGGTGTCATGGGTTTCAGGATGCAACCTTTCTGCCTCTTCTTCCTCTTTTATCTCCTACCTTGGTAGATTCCTGGGGGAAATGGCTGAGCCTTCATGGTTGCAATGCTTATCAGTAAGTATGCAGGAGGCCACCTTGAACTTAAAAACCCACTAGAACAGCAGCAGAACCGTCAATTGTCTGTTCCATGATGTTTCGCAGTGGCTCCATTGCTCTTATTGTAGCAGCTGTGTCAGCTCTGGTGGAGGGTCATCAGTCATATATACAGAGTGCAGTCTTTGCACCTGTGGAGATCCAGCAACTGGCACTGGACAAATGGCTGCAACCAGGATAGCGTGCAATCGCTGACAGGATGTATGGGGAATGGTCGCACACCAACTGCATGTTGCTAGAAAGTTGGTCCTTGCGGTTCCTGAACTTCACTCTTTTAACATTCAGAGCCTGCATGCATGCAGTCAATGGTTCCCTGCACCACTATGTATTTGACTATCCTAGAAAATTCACTCTTCCGGCATGTCCCTGCTGAGGGATAGATGATCCAAATGACCTCCCAGACAGCAAATGGATGGTGTACATCTTAGCATATGAATTAGGAGCACAAATAGACCATTTGGCCTCTGGAGCCTCCTCCACCAATTGATAAGATCATGGCTGAACTGATTGTGCCCTCAACTCTGCTGTCCTCTCTATCCCCGATAAGCTTTGACTTCCTGGTCAATCAAAAATCTATAGCCTTAAAAATGCCAATGAATCAGTCTCCACTGCTGTCTGGGGAAGAGAACACAAATGAATAACAATCTTCAAAAGAAACAAATTCTTGAGCGTGATGTAACGGCTGCGCCGCGACCGACTCAGGAGGCAACATGGTCAGTAAATCTCGCGAGAGGCCTCTCGCAAGATTACCCGGCTCGTTACACATTGCGGGATCTAACGGGAAGTCATGGTGTGTCCCGCCCATTATTCAAGTGAGTAGTTAGTCTCACTTCGAATATGTCTACAACGGATCTACCCAGTTCTCGGGATTGAATCCCTGTGCTCGGAGAACCCAAGTTGGCGCTGTTTAGTACTGGTCTCCACAAACATGGACAATCTGGGTCCCGCCCATTATTCAAGTGAGTAGTTAGTCTCACTTCGAATATGTCTACACCGGATCTGCCCAGTTCCCGGGATTGAATCCCCGTGCTCGGAGAACCTGAGTTGGCATTGTTTAGTACTGGTCTCCACAAACATGGTAAGAAGTCTTACAACACCAGGTTAAAGTCCAACAGGTTTGTTTCAAACACGAGCTTTCGGAGCACGGCTCCTTCTTCAGGTGAATGGAAAGGCTTGTTCCAGAAATGTTTATATAGACACAGTCAGAGATGCCCCGGAATGCGAGCACCTGCAGGCAATCAAATCATCAAAGATGCAGAGAGAGAGGTAACTCCAGGTTAAAGAGGTGTGAATTGTCCCAAGCCAGTTCAGTCGGTAGGCCTCTGCAAGTCCAGGCTTGTTGGTGGGGGCCGAATGTAATGCGACATGAATCCCAGATCCCGGTTGAGTCCACATTCATGCGTGCGGAACTTAGCTATAAGTTTTTGTGCGGAACTTATAGCTAAGTTCCGCACGCATGAATGCGGACTCAACCGGGATCTGGGATTCATGTCGCATTACATTCGGCCCCCACCAACAAGCCTGGACTTGCAGAGGCCTACCGACTGAACTGGCTTGGGACAATTCACACCTCTTTAACCTGGAGTTACCTCTCTCTCTGCATCTTTGATGATTTGATTGCCTGCAGGTGCTCGCATTCCGGGGCATCTCTGACTGTGTCTATATAAACATTTCTGGAACAAGCCTTTCCATTCACCTGAAGAAGGAGCCGTGCTCCGAAAGCTCGTGTTTGAAACAAACCTGTTGGACTTTAACCTGGTGTTGTAAGACTTCTTACTGTGCTCACCCCAGTCCAACGCCGGCATCTCCACATCATGTCCACAAACATGGACCAGGCAGAACGGTCTGGAGGGGGGGAGGGGGAGGGGGAGGGGGGGGGGGGGGGGGGGGGGAGGGGGGGGAGGGGGGGGGGGGGGGGCGCTGTCTCCCAGACAATCAGAGGCCCCTGGGTGGTTGGCCTTTTGGCAGGGTGGTACCTTAGCACTGCTGATGTCTCCTGGGTACCCTGGCAATGCCCCTATGTGCCTGGTTGGTACTCCCAGAATGCCCAGGTCACATTGCCAGGCTGGCAATGGCAAATGCCCGTGCTGGCGAATGGGCCCCGGGGGCTGCCTCCCCTAAAGAGATGGGGTGAAGGGGGGGGGGGGGGGGGGGGGTGCGAGAGGAACCCTAATTGGCAAGTTGGGGTGTTGGGGTTGTCTGGGGGTCGTGTTGGTAGGTCAGGAAATCAGGGCACCATTTAAACATGAAGGTAAGTGTGGCTTTCGCGGGGCATTCCTTGCCCAGGCCCGAGATAAGAACAAGTCCCTTTAAATAGCAGGACCTTTGTCAGCATTGCAAGCACCACAAGCTAAACGTGCTCAACACGGAACTCTTCTTTTGTTAAATCGCACCCCTTGTCATCTCCATCTTTAATGGCAGATCCCTAGTTTTTCAACTGTGTCCCCTATTTCTAATCTCTCCAGCAAGGTGAAATATCCACTCAGCATTCATCCTGTCAAATCTCCTCAGTGTCCAATATGTTCCAATAAGTTCACCTCTCAATCTTCTAAACTGCAATAGGTTCAGGTATAACACATCCAACCTTTCCTCATAACACAACCCATTCACCCCTGGAATCAGCAGAGTCAATTTTCTCTGAAAGTATTTCAATGTAATGATATCTAATGAAAGGAGATCAAACTGTACATCAGATGTGGGACGGGATTCTCCGAGTCTCCGCATGCAGTCACGCCCTGCACAGGGACGTAGAATGGGGCATCGGACCCGCGACACCTTCCCGCGACGCCTTCCCGCGATTCTCCGGCAACTGGAGAATCGGCTCCAGTCGCACCCGCGGTTGACACGGTGTCAGTCGGGGGGCCGTTGAAAGAGGGCCCCGCGTCGATTCTCCGCGGACGAGCAGACGAGTTCTCGCTGACGTGGTTCATGTATGGTTCCACCTGGCGAGAGCTCGGAGTCGCGGCTGTGGTGGCCATCCTGGTAGGCGATGGGAGTATCCATCACAGGACGGGGGCCTCCACAACCACCAGGCCCGTGATCGGGGGCCACTGATCGGCAGGCACGCGCGATCTCGGCGGGGGCCTACTTCTTCGGCGCCAGCCCGCTGTATGGGTCTGCCATGTCGCGTGGGGCCGCGCTGCGAGCGGCCACCACGTGCATGCGCGGACTCGCGGCCGGAAGTGCAGGCCCCATATTGGCAGCCAGAGCTGCATGGAGCACTCTGGAGCCCTACAAGCCCCTTTAAAAATGGAAAATCACCCTCAACTTTCTAGAAAAAATTCCAGAGTAATTCGCGCTAATTTTCTCGCTTACGTGGGGATATAGCCCCATTATTGGAGAATCCCGCCTGTGGTCTCACTAACTACAACTACAGTAAAAATGTCCTACTTTTGTATTCAATTTCCCCTGCAATAAACAAGAACGTAATAATAATAGTCTGTTGTCACAAGTAGGCTTTAATGAAGTCGCTGTGAAAAGACCCCAGTCGCCACATTCCAGCGCCTGTTCGTGGAGGCTGCTACAGGAATTGAACCTGCGCTGCTGGCCTTGTTCTGCATTGCAAGCCAGCTGTTTAGCCCACTGTGCTAAGCCAGCCCCTTACATGCCACCTGCTTTCCTGAATACGTGCTGTGCCTGCACACTAATGTTTTGTGATTCATGTGTTTCGGGAAGGAAATCTGCCATCCGTACCTGGTCTGGCCTACATGTGACTCCAGAACCACAGCAATGTGGTTGACGCTTAAATGCCCTCCGAAATAGCCCAGCAAGCCACTCCGTTGTATCAACCGCTACAAAGTCAATGAAAAGGAAAGAAACGGGACAGACCACATGGTATCCGTCGAGGCACTGGAAACGGCAACAGCAAGCCTAGCCCTTTCGATTCTGCAAAGTCCTCCTTACTAACATCTGAGGGCTTGTGTCAAAATTGAGAAAGCTGTCAAACAACAACCTGACATAGTCATACTCACAAAATCATATCTTACAGTTAACATCCCAGACATCAGCATCACCATCCCTGAGTATGTCCTGTCCCACTGGAAGGATAGGTCCAGCAGAACTGGCGGCACAGTGGTATTCTGTCAGCAAGGTATTGCCATTGGGAGTCTCAAAATCAAATCTGGACCCCATGGAGCCTCTTGGATTCAGGCCAAATATGGGCAAGGAAACCTCCCGTTGATTACCACATACCATCCATTCTCAGCTGATGAATCAGTACTCCTCCATGTTGAACACCACTTGGAGGAAGTACTGGAGGTGGCAAGGGGACAGAATGTACTCATAGGTGACTTCAATGCCCATCACCAAGAGTGGCTCGAGTAACATCACTACGGACTGAGCTGGCGAGTTCTAAAGGACATAACTGCTAAACTGGGTCTGCGACAGGTGGTGAGGGAACCAATAAGAGGGAAAAACATACTAGATCTCATCCGCACCAACCTGCCTGCTGCACATGCATCTGTCCATGCCAGTATCAGTAGGAATGACCACCACACAGTCCTTGTGGAGACAAAGACCTGTCTTCGCATTGAGGATACCATCCATTGTGTTGTGTGGCAGCACGGTAGCACAAGTGGATAGCACTGTGGCTTCACAGCGCAGGGTCCCAGGTTTGATTCCCTGCTGGGTCACTGTCTGTGAGGAGTCTGCACGTTCTCCCCGTGTGTGCGTGGGTTTCCTCCGGGTGCTCCGGTTTCCTCCCATAGTCCAGAGCCATGCAGATTAGTTGGATTGGCCATGCTAAATTGCCTTTAGTGTCCAAAAAGGTTAATTAGGTTATGGGGATAGGGTGGAAGTGAGGGCTTGATGTGGGTCGGTGCAGACTTGATGGGCCGAATGGCCTCCTTCTGCACTGTATGTTCTATGTTCTACCATTGTGCTAAATGGGATAGATTTGGAACAGATCTAGCAACTGAAGACTGGGCATTCATGAGGTGCTGTGGGTCGTCAGCAGCAACAGAATTGTATTCAACCACAATCTGTAACCTCATGGCCCAGTATATCCCTCACTCTACCATTACCACCAAGCCAGGGTGATCACCCTGTTTCAATGAAGAGGGCAGGAGGGCATACCAGGAGCAACACCAGGCATACCGGAAAATAAGGTGTCAATCTGGTGAAACTACAACACAGGACTACTTGCATGCCAAACAACATAAGCCGCAAGTGATAGAGCTAAGCAATCCCACATCCAATGGATCATATCTAAGCTTTGCAGTACTGCCACGTCCAGTCGTGAATGGTGGTGGACAATTCAACAACTCACAGGAGAGGAGGTTCCACAAATATCCCATCATCAATGATGGAGGAGCCCAGCACATATGTGTAAATGAGGCATTTGCAATAATCTTCAGCCAGAAGTGCCGAGTCGATGATTCATCTCGATCTCCTCCAGAGGTCCCCAGCATCACAAATTGCTGTCTTCAGCCAATTCAATTCATCCCCCCATAATATCAAGAAACGGCTAAAGCCACTGGATACTGAAAGGCCATGGGCCTTGACAATATCCCAGCAATAGTACTTGTGCTCCAGAATTGCCATGTCCCTAGCCAAGCTGTTCCAGTACAGCTGCAACACTGGTATCTACCCAGCAATGTGCAAAATTGCCCAGGTGTGACCTGTACACAAGAAACAGGAAACATCCAACCCAGCCAATTACCATACCATCAGTATACTCTCAATGATCAGCAAAGTGATGGAAGGAGTCATCAACAGTGCGATCAAGTGGCACTTGCTTCGCAATACCATGCTCACTGGTGCTCAGTGTGGATTCTACCAGGGTCACTCAGCTCCTGACCTCATTGCAGCCTTGGTTTAAATATGGACAAAAGAGCTGAACTCCAGAGGTGAGGTGAGAATGACTGTTCTTGACATCAAGGCAGCATTTGGTCTGGCATCAAGGAGCCATAGGTAAACTAGAGTCAATGGGAATCAGGGGGGATATTCTCCGCTGGTTGGAGTCAGACCCAGCACAATGGAAGATGGTTGTGGTGATTGGAGGTCAGTCATCTCAGTCCCGGGACATCACTGCAGGAGTTCCTCAGGGTAGTGTCCTAGGCCCAACCATCTTCAGCTGCTTCATCAATGGCCTCCCTTCCAACATAAGGGCAGATATGGGGGTGCTCACCACCAGTCAGCTCTCCCCCTCAAAGGGGAAAGCAGCCCCTGGGAATATTGCAACTTAACCTATATTTATCTCGTTTTTCAGACTTGTGATTGGCATCTCACCTGGGTCTAAGTCCTGTGGCGGGGCTGGGGATGGGGAGTGTTTATTGCTGTGGAGGGTGATGGGAAACCATGCCAATCTTCTGGCCCCCAACCTAATTAATTATGCATCCAGGGTTTTGTGTCATCTTCTGTGGTGGGGTAGGTTTGACTGCACGCACCCCAACATCATATCTGACTGACAGTTTGAAAAGGCGCCCAACATCACTTTTTTTCATTGGTTCGTTCAGTAGACTTGGGCACCGCAGGTTGTGCCAGCATTTATTCCCTCCCTAATTTCCCCCTTGAGGGGCAGTTTAGAGTGGCACACATTGCTGTGGGTCTGGAGTCACATATAGGCCAGACCAGGTAAGGATGACAGATTTCCTTCTCTAAAGGACATTTGTGAACCAGGTGGGTTTTTACAACAATCGACAATGGTTTCATGGTCACCTTTATACTTTTAATTCCAGATTTAAAAAAAAATTAAAATGGCACCATCTGTCATGGCGGGATTCAAACCCAGGCTCCCAGAGCATCACTCTGGGTCTCTGGATTACTAGTCCAGCAACAATACCACTATTCTACTGTCTCCCTATCACTGAAGGAAGACGTTGGACCTCTCCGCAGTCTTCCCGCCATTTCGTCATCATGTTGCTGTCCAAGAAGCACGTCAACCACAGCCCACATATTCACCACATCGGCTCTAGTTCTCCAAAACACTTTCCGTTTTATACCACAGTACGTTCACAAACTCAATCTAAGCACGTCACCTGTAATTTATGGGCAGCACGGTAGCATTGTGGATAGCACAATCGCTTCACAGCTCCAGGGTCCCATGTTCGATTCCGGCTTGGGTCACTGTCTGTACGGAGTCTTCACATCCTCCCCGTGTGTGAGTGGGTTTCCTCCGGGTGCTCCGGTTTCCTCCCACAGTCCAAAGATGTGCAGGTTAGGTGGATTGGCCATGATAAATTGCCCTTAGTGTCCAAAATTGCCCTTAGTGTCCAAAATTGCCCTTAGTGTTGGGTGGGGTTACTGGGTTATGGGGATAGGGTGGAGATGTTAACCTTGGGTAGGGTGCTCTTTCCAGGAGCCGGTGCAGACTCGATGGGCCGAATGGCCTCCTTCTGCACTGTAAATTCTATGAATTTGATGTCAAACCTGTTCAAATATTGCTGTTTATTGTGGGGGGGGGGGGGGGGGGGGGGGGGGGGGGGGGGGGGGGGGGGGGGGGGGGGGGGGGGGGGGTAGGAAGGGGGGGGGGGGGGGGGGGGGGGGATGGGACGTGGGCAAAGAGTTGCCATGTTGCTGAATGCCTGTCCAACTGGGAATGATCAGCACAGACATTCATATCACATACACAGATGAAGTTCTTGCAAGAAACATTGAATCAGCACAACACCTGTTTAACATTGCGAACGCACAGATCCTGGCTCTTCTAGCATACACACCCGGCACACACCCACTACTTCTTCGAAGCATCAGATGCCACTCACAGGGAGCACCAGTTCTTTGCTTCTGGACATTCCAGAATGTCCAGTGGCACTACAGAGCCCAATTTCACACCGTAGATTACAAAAACAAGGTGGTTATGCTAAACCTTTATCAAACATTGGTTAGGCCTCAGCTGGAGTATCACATTCAATTCTGAGCACCACACTTTAGGAAGGATGTCAAAGACTTTGAGAGGGTGCAGAGGAGATTTACTAACATGGTATCAGAGATCAAGAACTTCAGTTATGTGGAGAGATTGGCGAAGATGGGATTTTTCTCCTTAGAGAAGATAAGGTGAAGTGGAGATTTGATGCTGGTGTTTAAAATCATCAAGGGCTTTGATGGAGCAAATATGGACAAACTTTCCACTGGCAGAAAGGTTGGTAATTTCTGGACACCAATTTAAGAATATTGGCAGAAGAAGTAGAGGCAAAGTAAGGAGACAACTTTTGTACGCAGCTAGTTGTTACGAAATGGAGTACTCTGTCTGAAAGGGTGATAGAAGGAGACTCAATAATAACTTTCAATAGGCAATCAGATAAATGCAAGAAAGGGAAATTTTGCAAAACTATAGGAAAAGGGCAAGGGAGTGGAGCTGACTGGATAGATTTTTCGAAGAACCAGCACAGACAAGATGGAACAAATGGCCTCCCTCCATCATGCAACATTCCACAAAGTTTGACACCGATGAGGCATTGACCCCCAATGTCCTTATGAAAGTTAGGAGCTGACAAAACATTTTTTATTACTACCAGAAAGCCCAGAGTTTGAGTTCTTCATCCATTTTGTCTATTTTCTTCTTCTTCAGCTACAGCCACTAGTAACTGCCCAAACCTGACTGTCTCAGCTTTTTGCCTCTTTCATAGTAAGGTATCACTGCTTTTTTGCCTCTTCACTTACTTAACATAGAAAGACAACTGTGCAGAATGGGGTTTCGATCTGTTATATGACAAACCATTTTGTGAGGTTTAGACATTGGGCTAAGAAGTTCTACTAATAATTAATTTCAATAATGTTGGTTTTAAACTAAGTCATAATAAAACATGCTAGTAGAGATCCACATGCCCACCATCCCTCACTTCTGTTGGATCCTCAAGGAATTCTGATTAACTTTGCCAGACTTGTCATGCTCTTCATAATCTCAAAATGATTGCCCTTTCTTTTGTTAAATCTGCTGGAATTACTTCCTTAATAATGGATGTCAATTTTTCTTGCACTTTAAATGTCAAGCCAACAGTCGTATAATTACCAGAACTCTATTCATGACCTTTGAAATTAATGGAATAACATTATTTTTCAACTTACTGTTGTTTTCAATATGTTCCAAAACTATTGCCCCAGCACCATGCCCTTACTTCCTTAATTATTTATATTGATGAATTCTATCTTTCCTACTGTATATTTCCAAAACATATAAAATCAACCGAGAGCAAAACTCAGAACACAGGGAGGGATTATACGCCACCTGCCACAGGTAGAGGAGTTTCCAAGCAAAAAAAACGAGATCATCACCAACACTCCAGTCCCCCACTGGTGGCGGTATCGAGGTTCACACCCCACGACAGCGGGAGGATGTAAATGGGTCATCTGAACTCATTTGAATCCTATTAGTGGGCTGGACACCAGATTCTCTAAACCATTGTGATGCTCCAGGCCTCTGGGCCGGGATTCACGCACACATAGATTGGGGCAAGTATTTGCCAGCGTGGCCCTAATGTGGTGGACCTTGTGATGGGCCAAGGAGGTAACATTTAATGTTGGTGCCCAAAAAATTAATTGAAGGTCCCCCACAACACAAATCCTTCTCACCCATCCCCATCCACCCCCCCCCCCCAACAGAGACCCACTACCAGAGACACCCCCTCCAGACCCCTATATTAGAGACCCCCCCATATCAGAGACTCCCCCCCCCCCCATCAGTCAGCCCTGCCAAGAAGCTAAAGAACCATCCAAGCAGAAACAGTAAAACAAATCACACTGCTTTTTCACTCACCAGTCCCTTACACCTGCTGCCTCAGACAGAGGTGTCAAAAGCAGCAGGGTGCTACTTCATAGAAAACCAAAACCACATCAAAACCACAACCCCCTTGAAACCTTTTATTTGCGAGGATTCTAAACACTTTCAAAGTGAAAAAGCACTTTGTCCGGGGGTGGGGGTTGTTAGAGAGACAGGATTTGCATGGTGGAGAGAAGGGATAGCTTTGGATCTAGCTATCAGGCCACCGCATAATTTGGTGGCCCAATAGTGGGGTTCAGAACGGAATCCCTTGCTCTCTCCGCCATGCATAAATTTTAATGCCAAAGGAGAGGATGTCGCTTCTGGGCACCGCTCCTAGCATCCGGATGCACCAGAAGCGATTGAGCTCCGATAGGAGAACATAGTCTCCCAAACAAGGAATTCAGCCCATAATGTCTAACATCAGATATGATTCTGGAATTGGACAGCACTTATTGAACAATCCTAAATGTGTTAAGATTATACTAATTACCAATATAATATCAAGCTTGCAATTTAGCTCACTTGCTAAGACTTGCTAAGAACTATGTATATTCATATGCAGGGACCTGGAATCTGCCAGCAAAAGGAACTTGTCCAGGTGTTGTGCCTTTTTTGTACTGTTACCATCCCAGCAGTCAGGCCCCAGAATGGAACCCTGGCTAAATTGACCGTAACTTCTATTTTATTGTTTAGCGACGTGGGTGAACAGAGTCACAAGACTGCCAAATAACTTTTAACAAAAGAATAAAACATTTATTAAACATGGAAGGATTGACTATAATAAATGCTCCTTCACGTCTTGTATATCTTCACAGCTGTAGAGAGATTTTTAAGGATAACACAAGTTACTAAATATATCTGATGTTATAATGTTCCTGATAAGTACACAGTCTATGTAAACCTACAGGCCAACTGTGGTCAGACACACCACACTCTGAAACCAAGTGGCGGATACCACCAATACAACTTCTATGGATTTCTCATCAGATCTCCCCAGTTGCTTGTCACAATGTGAGCCGACTGGTCATACTGGGACTCTGACTTCCAAATGAGTGTTTCCAAACTCTAATCTCAAAAACATGCCTTAGAATCTTCTCCAAGTAATGCTTTCTCTCGGATGCCTTCATCAAGGATTTCAAACTCTTCTTTCAGTATGCATCTGCCTTGGACTGCCACATGATTCCATGCTTCCACACAATCTCTTCCATTCTTCCACACAATCTCTAAAGTACCCAGCCATGCCAATAGTACACTGCTGCTTCACAGGTTGCATTAAGATGTCACCAAACTTTTGATTCACATCTGGGGCTGGATTCTCCGCTCCCCAACGCCAAAATCTCATTCAGGGACGGAGCGGAGAATCAGTTTTGGTGCTGAAATTGGGACTGGCGCCGGTTTTTAAATTCTCTGCCCAACGAAAATCAGCGTACTCGTGGAGTAAACCACGCTGAGTACCCACCGCCTCAGGCACCTCAGGCCCACCCCATGATGCTCCATTGTCGACCGGCCGAATTCGCAACGGCGTGGGACTCATGTGGTTTCACCATCCGGGAACCTCGCATGGCGGCTGCCGTCTCAGTCCGGGGCCACCACACTTGGGGGAGGGCCGATCAGCGGGCGGGGGGGGGGTCTTCATTCAGGGCTGGGGGCAATGTAGGCAGGCAGTCCGGGGCGCGCGAGCGGCCGATGTGGGGCACTCTTTTGCCGGTCCAGAACCACGAGCTGAGTCCGCCATGGAGCATGGCATGGCTGCTGCAGGCCGCCGCAGTGCGCATGCGCAGCCTCTGACCCGGAAGTGCTGGGGGCCGTACCGGCAGCTAGAGCTGCGAGCTCTACGATGGGTGCCTGATAGCTGCCAGCAAAATGGTGAATCTGTGGCCTTTTGACAGCAGTTTTCCTGGCGTAAAAGACCACAGTTTTCATGACGGCGTGGGGACATAGTCCCAAAAACAGAGAATCCAGCCCCTGATGTCAGGTTCCCACTTTACTGCAGCTGTCTCTTTAACTCAGAGTACTTTCTCTGCTTTTTACTTTAATATCACCCAACAGGGCCTTGTTCAACTTCATTTTCTTTGTTCCGAGAACTTAACTGTCTTCCTGAGACCAACATGCTGTCCCAACGCCCTGATTTCTGGACTTTCTTGTGTTCTTTAGGGAAGCTTGCATTTTGCAGCTCCTTGGTCCTGTCCAGTTACTTCTGCATCCAGTTTAAAACTAACCTCAAAAGATCTTTCAAACTTTGGAAGGCCCCTGGTTGCTAAGCAGCAGCTTACTTTCTTTAAAACACTGTTTTCAATCGTAAACTCTTTTATTACAATGCAGGCACAGTTTAAAATTAAACCAACCCCCCCCCCCCCCCCCCCCCCCCCCCCCCCCCCCCCCCCCCCAGGCACGCAGGCACCTTTGTTTAACATGAGCTAACTGAAGTTTTAACCCTTTTGTATACAGAAAGACAAAATTAAACTTATTTAAAGCTATACCGTGTTTCTAATACTCACAAGTATAGAGCATAGAGCATAGAACAGTACAGCACAGAACAGGCCCTTCGGCCCTCAATGTTGTGCCGAGCCATGATTACCCTACTCAAACCCACGTATCCACCCTATACCCGTAACCCAACAACCCCCCCCCCCATTAACCTTACTTTTATTAGGACACTACGGGCAATTTAGCATGGCCAATCCACCTAACCCGCACATCTTTGGACTGTGGGAGGAAACCGGAGCACCCGGAGGAAACCCACGCACACAGGGGGAGGACGTGCAGACTCCACACAGACAGTGACCCAGCCAGGAATCGAACCTGGGACCCTGGAGCTGTGAAGCATTTATGCTAACCACCATGCTACCCTGCTGCCCCACAAGTACAAATATAGATTACTTAAAACTGCCGGTTTCTTGATAACATTGGACAAAAGTATGAGAACAATAGCACTGATGCAGATTCCATGCCAATGCCATGACCAATCAGAGACAACTTGTCAATCATTCCATGCACTTTTCTCATGCACTATAAATTGTTCTGTGCTTTGAAATTTAGTATGCTTGCATCTGTCCTGAGAGTGCAAGATAAAAGGCTAAAATGTCTCTTTTCTCAGCAATACTCAGGTTCCGTGTTACCGTGTCTATAAAAGCCTATTTTTATCTTTCTACAACGTTATTTTCCTCCATTACTTTACTAACCTTTTTAAACTTAGTTGAGCACATTGAAGGTTTGATTGAAGGTAAACTCTATGGATGAACTGCCAATCAACCATTCTATTCACCTGGTCATCAACATTAGTTAGTTACAGTTACTTCTTGAGTCCAGTTGTGATATTTAAGGGATATAAACTAATATAAAGACAATGGGGTGACTTGAACAGATCATGAAATGAATGCATGTTTTCAATACTTTGCTTGATTTGAAGATTGCAAGCTGACTGAAAAACCTCGAGATAACCTTTCTTTTTCCAAGTGCTCAGAGGAGTACGAGTTGATTAAAGGTAATCTTCATGAATTTGTGTTGGGTAAGTCGTGTCGGCTAATTGAGTAGATAAAGTAAAATCTGTGAATGTCGACTATAGACTTCCGTTAGGTATTTGATAAAAGCCAGGATTCTCCGAGCCTCCGCGCCGCAATCGCACTCGGCACGGGGGCCGAGAATGGGCGCCAGACCCGCGATCGGGTCCGACACCGCTCCTGCGATTTTCCAGGGACTGGAGAATCTCTGCCAATCGCGCGCGGTTAGCGACGCCGGTCGGGGCCATTAAAAGAGGCTCTCTGGGCAATTCTCCGCCGACAACTGGCTGAGTTCCCACTGGCGTGGTTCACTCATGGTTCCATCTGGCGGGCACTTGGAGTGGTGGCTGCGGACTCAGTTCGCGGCTGCCCTGGTGGGGGGCAGGGGGATCCGTCACCAGAGAGGGCCTCCAGAACAGGAGGCTCGCGATCGGGGGCCACCAATCGGTGGGTGCGCGCGATCTCGTGGAGGGGGGGGGGGGTGGGGAGCCTATATTGTCGGGTCCGGCCCGCTCTGGGTCCGCCATGTTGCGCGGTGCTGCCGTCACAGAGGGCCGCCAGGCGCATGAGCAGATCCGCAGCCGGAAGTGCAGGGCCCCGTATCGGCAAACGGAGCTGTGCGGAGTACTCCAGGGCCCTGCTAGCCTCCTGCAAAATGGAGAAACACTCTGGACTTTCTCCAGGAATGTCCAGAGTGATTCACACCCGTTTTCTTGCAGGCCTGGGGACATAGCCCCATTATCAGAGAATTCTATTTTCCACATGAGATCCTAAGCAAAAATAAAGGTATACACAATTGGAGGTAAGTTTGTGACATGGGTTGTTTATTGGTTGGGACGTAGGAGACAGAGACTCGGGACAAAGGGAATATTCTTCTGTCGACACGCTGTGACCAGTAGTGTCTGACAGGCTTGTGCTGTGCCTCATCTTCTCACTATATAATTTAACAATGAAATTGATGAAGGAATAGAGAGGTGCCTATCCAAGCCTGCTGATGACACTAAGTTAGAGCCACAGTAAATTGCACCTAGTGCAACCAGCAAATGGACATAGTGAGTGGATAAACAGGCAGATAGAATTCAATTCGAGGAAGTGTGAAGTCATTCAGTCTGGATCCACAAAACACAAATGGAAATATTTCTTGTTTGGTGCGAGACTAGGAGCTATCACTGGCAAAAAGGTTGGTGTTTAAGTCTACAAATCACTGAAAGCTTTCGCACAGGTATAAAAGATAATCTAAAATGTTAATGGAGTGTTGGCCCGAAATAAAGCAGGGAGAATTGTTTGGGTTCTGCAGAGTCTTGACGTGACATTATTTTTTAATACCGCCCTTAGTTATGAGTATTGTAATGACTCTTGGGAAGGAAGGCAGTGGTATTGTGGTAATATTACTAGATTAATAATCCAGAGACCTACTCTGAGGGTATGAGTTCAAATCCCACCAAGGCTGTTGGTGGAGTTTAAATTCAATTAATAAATTGGATCTGAAAGCTAGTCTCTCACCATCATAAAAAACCATCTGGTTTACTCATGTCCTTTAGGAAAGAGAATTTGCCAGTCTAGCCTACGTGTGATTCCTGAGATCAATGTACTTTTGTTGGTAAGGTTATCAGGGGATACAGATCAAAGGCAGTTAAACGGAGCTGAGTTACAAATCCATGATCTAATTGATCACTCAAGCTCGAGCGACCTAATTATGGACTCGAGTTCCGATGTTCTCCATTACGTTTAAGTTTGTTATTCAGGACTAATATAATAATCTTTTACTATCAGTTCTTCCCAGGAATTATTATTAATTTTAGGCAGAGGTTAATTCCCTCCAGACATGTCAGAATCCTGTCTCTCAATGACAATGTCCTAAATCTTCAGGAATGGCTGCTTTTAATAGCGTAACAAGTAGGTTTAACAGAATGAAACTTGAAGCGCGACTGGTAGCAGTCTTACCTTTCAAATAGACTGATGGATGGTATACTCATAATATTTCCATCCAAGTTCCATTTATGATCACACAGTAACTGAATACTGTTCACTTACATATTTCTATCAACTCCAGTATCCATGAGCTACTTGTTATTTTAAGCCAGTCTCAAAATTAAGAGCATTTGGAGGGTTGACTTTGGTTACTGCAGTACTATTTAAATGACATGGATCACTATGAGACCATGAATCTCTACTGATGTGTCATTCTACATTTGGGATGGTGCTGCAATGCAGAGTTCATACAATTCTTTGCAGCATATCAAAGCTCTCTCAAAATATCACACCTATATGACCCTAATGTGGCAACCAATGAGCAGCAAGTTAATGACTTGAAGAATTAAAGTTCCCTACTCTCATTCAACACATGCACTGGTAACATAAGTAAATTCAACATAATTGGGATATCAAATATCCTTGTTAAAGTAAGTTATTTTTTTGTGAGTTATTCTGTGCCAAAATAAATTTAATTACGTGCTTGTGGAAATAACTGAACACCCCGTAATATTTCTCAGTAACATAAGCAGGTAATTTCTTAAATGTTTTATCTTCTTAAATTATAATTTTCTTAAATTATAATTAATAATTCATCTCCACATAAGGGGGCGAGAGAGAGGGAGTGTCACCTCCTTCATCTCTTGATTTACTGAGATAGGTTTTTTGCAACTGCTCAACTCCAGGATATCTGTTTCAGTGACGTATAACATACAGTAAACATTTGTTTTGTTTTGTGTGTCCCTCAAATTTGTTGTTCCTGTTTCGTACACTGGTGGTGTGGTGTACCTTATCTGGGAAAGCTGTAGCCTGAATCAGGTTGTTATTTTAAGTTGGTTTATTTGCACGATGTACACTATTTACAAGATGGCCGATTGAGTAGGCACACCTCTCCTGAGTGCTGCCTGCTTGTTTACCAGACAGAGTCTCTAGCACATGACTGCTGATGTCACTATTACATCATGGCCTACATCATTTATTAGCATAACTATTCAATACCCTATTACATGACAACACCCCCTAGTTATACTATCAACTTCTTAACAACAATGTGAACTGTTTTTAAATGATTTACATCAAATTTACTTTAAACTATTGCACTGAATTGGCTCTACCACCTTCTCCTCCGAAGTTCACCAGTCAGAGGTTAAGGGTGAAAGTGTCCCAAAATCTGTCAAGAGGACGCGATCTACCGGCCACTTTGCACTCAAAAGGCAGTGCAGCCGATAGATGCTGGGAGATCGTTCGTTCGGGATCTACCCGGCTTGCTATGCCTCGGGAGATCTAGTGCGATCTCGCAAGACGTTGTGATCAGAATCCCGCCCATTGTGGGCTGGATCACTATTTTACAAATCTGTATATTAGAGTGAGACAGCTAGTCTCACTGATATGTGCCCCCCTGATCTGCCTGAGGCGTTGGGATCTAACTCCTTCACCTCGGAGACCTTGGGTGAGTGCCGTACAGTGCTGGTCCACAAAAATTTGGACCAGATGTAAAGGCACTTGTGGAGGTCTCCCAGGGAATCAGAGGCCCTCAGGTGCTTGCCCTCTAAACAGGGTGGCATGCCTGGCACTGCTAGTGACACCTTGGCACATTGGCACTGCCAGCCTGGCATCCTGGCAGTGCCAACCGGGTGCCAGGCTGGCATATTTACTGCAGCAGTGATCTGGCCCAGGATGTCCCTACGCACGTGGCTTGCACCCCCCGAGGACCCCTTATAATTGAGTTGGGTTGGGGGGGTTCAGACGTCACGTCAGAGGGTCAAGAGATTGAGACGCCCATTTTAAATGGTCCTGATCTCTTCCTGCACTGAGGAATTCCGGTGAACAGAGCACCTCAGTGCAGGAAACAGGAACAGGTGCAAGTGGGGCGTTCCCCACTGAGGCTCCGGATTGAAGCAAAGTAGCGTGGTGTTTTTTGGTGCTGTGAATGCCAGGAAACAACCGGCTAAATGAACTTGTCACGGGACTTGATCATGCCCGGAGTGTCAATTTCCAGGCTGTAAACCAATGTGCAGCTCTTCAGCTGTACAGCTGGACTTTCTCTCCAGATCTTCTGCTGGCGTGATTTCTGCCATCACTCGGCGGGTCGGGGCCTGATAGAGCCGGCAAGCGCAGCTCCTCAGAAATCGGGGCCCCATCTTTAAAAGGCATCCCGATATGAGCAAAAAATAAACTCCTCTCCCCCTCACAAGCATCGAAGCACTTCCTTCCTTCCCTCCCCCCTCCCCCCACCGCACAAGCATCGGGGAACACCCCCACAATCCACAAGGACCAGGACAACCCACCCTCAACACATATATGAGAAACCCCCCCCCCCCAGTGGTGCTTCCCAGGAGGCCCAGAATGCCAAGTTGGCACTGCCAGAATGGCTATGCCTGGTTGGCACTGCCAAGGTGCCAAGGGGCAGTGCCCTACATGTCCCTCACCACACAGGGGCTATACTTAACTGTGGCTCCTGACGTGGTCATCATGGCTGTTTTTGAAAACCTGTTTTGCGCCAGGGTGATGTTACATTGGCTGGGTGGGAACGTACTGAGGGCAGAAGTAGCAGCGTCAAGACCGCTAATGATATCATAATATATGCAAATCATACTCACACCCTTCCTGGGTATGAACAAGATCCTGTCATGAAAGGCAGGTGGGGAAGATTGGAAACCAAAATCTCGTTGGCACAAATCCTTTTTTTGGCCTCTCGTGGGATTTAGCGGCCATTACTGGGATTTGTGCCCACGGCTGGCGTGGCTGCTAAATCACAGCCTAAGTCTCTGTAACGAAAGAGAAAATGAGAAAATGCTAGAAAATCTCAGCAGGTCTGGCAGCATCTGTAGGGAGAGAAAAGCGCTAACGTTTCAATTCCGATGTCTCTTTGCCTAAGTCTCTGTGGTGCTTCACCACTTTTCTGAACCATGTTGTTGTGACTGGTTTTGAATTGGGTTCTGGGTGTGGTCAGCATCTTGCAAACTGCTCGAAGTATGCTTGGGGTCTTCATCCCATATCATGTGGTAATCAAAGACCTATGTTCTCATGGGGCCCATTGAAATCAGGCTTTCTGTTGCATTGGAAAGTACCAGATGTATGACCATGGGTACTCCATTCTTTCCAGGCCCACACCTCCTGACTTATATTCCGAGATCCAATCCACCTGGTCAGCGTTAAAGGGTTTAGCTTCTCACCCTATGTCTGGAGTTGAACATATGTTGGCCATATAGAGGCCAATCTCTCTATTTCTCATCCTCTTGTGGTCAGAAGGGTTAACATTAGGCTAGAGGTTCCTTTGCAATAGGGGGACTTCAGACATCAACCCATGAGAAGTTCAGCTGGTGAGAATCCATTAATTAGGGTTATAGCTCGATAATACAACAAGGCTGAGTGTCAGTCAGGATTCTGGGCCATCAGTGTCTTGATGGTCTTCACCACTCCTTCAGCCTCCTATTAGCTTGTGGATGGAGAGAACTGGTGACAATAGTAATCCCATTGTCACCAGAAAATTGCCGAAAGTGTCTTTGGCAAATTCTGGTCTGTTACCTGAGACGTTCACCGGGAAGCCTGTGTGTATAGAACATAGTCTTCTGCACCCACGAGATGTGGAAGGGAAGGTGGTTATCACAAACGTGTCTACATGGCATGGTAAAGGTTATTTGCAGCGTGGACTCCTGTTCGAAGAATATTTGCTGGAGCCCCCTATTAGCATCAAGTTTGACAACCTTCACCAGGCTGTCATCCACAGGAGCCTTTGGGTGGGCATTCCTCTGGACTGTTTTGTTGAATTGTGTGAGATCAATGCACAGCCTGACTTGAATTCAATTTGTGGTCTGTTACCAGCCAGGACACCACTGGGTTGATTCTGTGACAAGTAGCACTGTGACAAGTGGCTCCTCTGTACAGCCAGCTGTCAAGTTCCTCTTTGACTTCCACTAGTGGGAATGAATAGGAACATCGGCATGACATCTGGGAGCATTGAAATGTGAGGTATGTTTATTTAGCTTATCAAGCCCCTTGGCAGAATTCCGTCCTGTTGTCTGGTTGAAGGATTCACTGACTTTTTGAAGCATGCCCAGTCGCATGCATGCATTCCTGCTGAGCCATAGAGTTTTTCCAGCACAGAAAAGGCCCTTCAGCCCATCACGCTGTTTCAACCATCAAGCACCTATCTATTCTAATCCCATTTTCAAGGACTTGGCCCGTGTGCTGTGGTATTTCAAGTCCACATCTAAATTCTACTTAAATTCAACTTTCCTCCTCATTATTTACCATACCACCAAACTTTGTGTCAGAGTAAAGAGAGACTTTGATTCTGCAGAATATAGAGGGTCACCCCTTGTGACAAATAGTGGCTGTGATCTGACCTTTCACCTGCAAATTTGTTCCCCCAGACCTTGACGTTTGATGTTTGATGGTTGGACAGGAATTGTGTTGAGCTATGCTAATGAGCCAGTATAGAAACTGCAGCACCAGTATCAAGTTTAAAGTAGGTTTTAAAAGCTTTAACTTCCAAAGTGGCAGACCAGGAGCTGGATTCTCCGCTGGTGGATGCTCCATTTTGCCGGCAGCCCGGGGGTTTTCCGACGGCGTGGGGCTGCCCCACATTGACTAGCCGGTGAAACGGAGCACCTCGCTGGTGTGCTGAACCAGAAATCTGTTGCTGGGGGACAGAGAATCCAACCTCAGAAGTCTTGTTGATGGCCTTGTATTTCTATCAGGAAGCCTGAGTTGGCATTTGTGTGCTTGTGCTTGTTGTTCTGAGTGGGGTGTAAGTATGCTGTTGTTTTCTCCCCTATTGGTTATTCTAAACGAACAGAACCACTGGAAGTGCCCTGTTCCCCCTTATCTGAAGCACTCTGTGCCCCCTGCTGAGCTGTCTTGCCATTGGTGCTGCGTCTTTGTGCCACAGACATGGCAGCTATAGGGTTTCCCACACTTGGCCTGTTTGTCGCTTTTGAACTTAAACGGTGGGTGGACATCACCCATGCCCTGGGACTTGGTGGAGGGTGTGATGTTCTTCACTTTCTGAATGAGGATGGCTTCGAAGTGTAGTGTCTCACAAAGAACATCAAGCTAAGTTTTGAACAAAGCTAATTTATTTACACTACAACTAAATAGATTTGACTTGTTTGCTAAGTTCTTAAAGATTACAGATTCACTAAAACTATGAATCTAATTACAGAGCTCCTGATAATACTATTCTCTACCTCGCCTAACAACCTTCTCCCCAAATCAAGAGTATCACGTGATCCACGTGTATGTGCTTTAACGCCATTTAGTGGTCAGATGCAGTTATAGTAAATTGTTAATCTTTCATAATTCTTACAATATACATATTGTCACAGAGGTAAGAGTCAATTTCACATTTTTGGCTCTGCCTGGCTAGCACTGTGAAGTGGTTGATTGAGTATGTGATTGTCTTTCAAGCTCTTACGTGTGCATCAACTCGCCACTTTCACCAAGTCAGCAATTTGATGGATTCCCCTGGTTTGTGTGACCTATGGTGGAGGGGCACTTACCAAGAACCACCATACCACTTATAAAATTTGCTTCAAAGGCTTTTGAAAGAGATTTGACGTCAATGGAGGTCCTTTCTACCCCTTGCCTGAGAAGGATATTGTCGGCGGTAGGTCCTACATTCGAGGAATGAACTCACCTGATGCTTCTGCTCTTGGGTAAGGAGGCCCAAGGCTGCTCATTACCTCAGGAAGTTATATCACCATGTTTTCCAAACGGGCAGGGGTAGGGGCAACGATTGTTTGTCAAGTGCCGCTATCACTCCCCTACCCTGCTGCCCTCCTGCTGAGGTACATTATGAGTTATCGCTCTGACCAGGGTTTGTTCCAGTTGTGGGCTGTGCACATTCTGTCAGTAACTCTTGGTTAGATTGGTGTCACCACAGCTACTACCATGTTTCATATACTAGCAATGTGGTGCACCTTATCTGGAGCATGACTCGGGTTTAAACTGGTTTATTTGCACTATGTACACTTATTTATAAGGTGGGCTACTGAGTAGGCACATCTCTCCTGAGTCCTGCCTACTGTACAGTCTCGAGCACATGACTGCTGATATTACAGTCTGAGTCTTATTCTGAGCTCCAGTGTCAAGTTTCAGCTTCAGGTGTTTACTCATCATCTTCCTGATATAAATGGTTGTGTGAATTTCTTTTCTCTGAAAACTGTCACATCCAACCATTTCATGCAGTTATATGGGTTGCGATTTAACGGAATAATTTCTAAGTGTAATTTTGAGTGTTTTAGGTGGGGTGTTTCGCGACGGTTTCGTTGGCAAGATCACGGCCCGTATTTAACAGCACTTAGTGCCGAAAATCTGCCCACACGAGCGTCCTGCCATCTCTGGCTGTCTCACCGTCTGATTCCCCAGACTGCCCCAGACTCCTCAGCTGTTCGCTGCTAACAAGGGGGAGCTGCTTCTAAACGTCCCTCCCCACACACACCCAGCCAACACACAAGCATTCAGTGCGCAAGCCTGCTCCTCACTTTGGGGATGCCGAATGGACCAGGCTTCTCAACTGTGTGAATGAGAGATGGGGTCAGAGGACCACCAGCAGGGTCAACAATGCTTCCTTGGAGGCAGTTTCAGTGGCTGTCAATGTGGGCAGCATAACTGGCGTCCAGTGTTGGGAGAAGATGAATGACCTCTACTGAGCTGCAAGGATAAGCTACCACCTCTCTCCTGTCATCAGTTCAGCCTGCCATTTCTCAAATTCCCAACAACCCCCCCCCCCCCGCTCCCCTACAAGTCACTGACTGACACCTTGCATCCTCCCCACATCTGATCTTCGTGCTTGTTCCTCAGCACCACCTAACACCCACCAGCACAATTCCTTCATGTCCAGTTGCGGTGTCCACACATGCAACCTGCTATATACACTCCGGATCCATCCAGTGTGCAGCATCAGAAAGTCCTCTCTTTGTCCTCGCAGGAGAAGGTAGCCTATAATAGGCGGCAAGGGGCCAAGGTGAGGAACAGAGCCAAATTCTCACCCCCTGTGAGGAACGGGTCCTGGAGATCGTGAGGTTGTCCGAGGAGAGAGCAGTCTCAGACAGCGAGGTTGGACTGCACCACCGAGGTGAGGATCCACTGCCTCTTCACCCTGATGACCTGTCTCAAGTGAGTTGTTCATGTCAGACAAAATGGTCCTTCCCTCTCACTGACCATATGTTCATTGTCTCACAGGATCTCTATCCGATGGGGCCGGGCCATCTGGAGACAATCCCCCACCTGCCACCCAAGAGACCACCTCAATGGAGAACTCAGAGGAGACCACCATTGAGGCGTCACAGCTATCACCCCCACCTTCCACCAGTGCAGCGACACACCTCGGTGAGCAAAACTAGTGGACAGGCTTCTAGGACACAATCTGGTGAGTACCACACATTGTTGATGTACATCAGATAGAGGCAGGAATGCCCAAGGGAGTCAGCAGTCAGAGGTCCGCTGGCTCCCAGGACTCAGTTCAGTCCTAGTCAAATGCTAGGACAAGGCTGTGAGATTCAGGAGGGGATGTAAGCAACAGTCCAGCAAGGGAAAAGCCAATTGGAGGAGTCAGGAAAGCTATGGGCACAGGAGATGATGTCAACACTGCATGGCACCGAGGCCAACACTGCAAGGGTGGCGATAGCAGTGGAAAATTTGGAGCACGACATCAGCGTCCGAGTGGGGGAGTAATTTCTTCAGCCAGAGGGTGGTGAATCTGTGGAACTCTTTGCCGCAGAAGGCAGTGGAGGCAAATCACTGAGTGTCTTTAAGACAGAGATAGATAGGTTCTTGATCAATAAGGGGATCAGGGGTTATGGGGATAAGGCAGGAGAATGGGGATGAGAAACATATCAGCCATGATTGAATAGTGGATCAGACTCGATGGGCCAAGTGGCCTGATTCTGCTCCCATGTCTTATGGTCCAAGGCATGGCTCAATATGTAACGACCATGGCTGAGGGCCTCAACATCGTATCCCAGTCACTAAAGGACATGTCCCATAAGCAGGTGGACATTGCCGAGGCACTCTAGAACATGTCCCAGTCGTCCAGGGATGTCCCAGATGCAGGTGGACATTCACGGGGCACTGCAGAGCATGGCCTTGTCATGGAGAACCATCATTGAGGGCATCGACAACATGGTGCAGATAATACGAAGGTGCCCAGACCAGAGGAACCAGGTGACGCAGAGGCCTCTGGAGCTCACTCCAGCTGCCCCTCTGTCCCGTGGAGACACCCCCAAGGCTCTTCAGGCACTGTCAGGGGGAGGAAGCACTGGAGGGCAATCCAGGACTTGCCACCAAGTAGACGACAGCGGTCTCCAGTTCTTCTGAATCCCTCCCCCTTCTTGACAACAGCGCATTTCAAGGGTAGTGGGTAGAACAGGGTGACACAGCAATGCTAGTGACATTGGTAAGTTGGTCAGGGCTCTCCAGCTTCAGGTCTTCCAGAAGACATCCATCAAGGGCATCAAAGGCCACAGGGAATGAAAAGCAGCAGGCTGCCTCCACCTCTGTTGTGCATCCTGTGGACATCTAGATGTAGCAATGAACCACATAAAATCAAGAAGTGTGAGGAGCACTGATTGGGCACCGGAGGATGTCACTATCTGTAGCTAGGGGGAATGGAAATGTCAAATGTTCACAATTTAAAACGTGTTACACATGATTCACGTGAAGCCTCTGTCACGTTAATCTTCACAGCGAGCCTGCCTGCAACCCTACCCTGTGTTGACCTGCGGACCCCCACCATCCCAGGCACAGTGGTCCAAGAGCAAACGTCCCCGATGCAGACCCCATTCAGAGGATGGATGAGAGCGTCCTGTCAGCAGAAAGACAGGAGTCAGGCTTTGGCATAAACTGAGGAGCATCAGAGCTTACCTCACAGTGAGTGATCATCACCTCCTACCTTGTGTACTGACCCACTGACAGTGCCAACATCGGCCAATCACCCTGGGGTGATATTACACAAACCCTGGGAGGGTGGAACAGGGCAGTTGGGATGGGGGCTAGGAGGAGGAAGGAGAGGAATGGGAGAAAAGGAGGGGACTGGGGTAAAGGAACGGAATGGGGGTGGTAGGGGTGAGCTGACGGACAATGCTTCGTCCTATGAGGATCTGGTGAGGGTGAGGACCTCCCTAGTCCTCCGGGCATGCTGGCGCATCGCTGCCGCCTGTCCTCCATTCTCTTGCTCCTCCTGGGGGTTCTCCCCCAGGTTCGACCTCCATCCCCTGCTGGTTTGCCTCCTCCTCAGACAGGGCTGCATGTCCCTCTTCCTCCTCCAATATGTCGCCCCTCTGCAGAGTCAAGTTGTAGAGGGCACAGCAAACCACCGCAAAGCAGGAGGCCCTCTGGAGGGTGCACTGCAGTGCACCGCCAGAGCAGTCCAGGAATCAGAACTCCATTTTCAGCAGTCCGATGCTCAATGACAGCATAGGTGGCAACATGGGCCTCATTATATCGGGTCTCTGCCTTGGTTTACAGGCTCTGCACTGGCGTTATCAGCCAGGACCTCAGCGGATACTTCTTAACCCCATGAGCCAACCCGTCATCCTGGGGTGGTCCTGGAAGACGGTGGGGATCTCCAGCTTTCCCGTTATGTAGCTCCCTGGGAAACGTGCAAACACAGGCGTGATCTGGTGATGATGGTCACACGTGAGTTGAAGATTCTGGGACTGGAACTCCTTCCTGTTAATGAAGGGCACTCCCTGGTGCCCCAGTGTGCGCAAGGTGACATGTGTGCCATCAATTACCCCCAGAAATTAAACAGTAAACAGTCCCCAGCACAATAAAGCTACCAGCAATCTGCAAGGCATTAAGACCTTCAAGTTGCTCAGTGGAATTGTGCCTCCATCCTTCTCCACCTGTAGTACCGGCATCTGGTCACCAATCTACCCAGTCTTTTGTTCAAACTACAGAAGCAAAGGAGGTGGTAACAAGCAAACACATTAGCATACATTATTAGCATACATTAAATATTAAACAGCAATACAACAAAATCACCAACAATCTGCAAGAGCTGTTCCACAATACCTTCAGCAAGTTTCTCAATTGAATTAAGCCACCACACGTCCACTCCTATAGTACCAGCTTCTGGTCACCAACTCAACCCAGTCCTTGGTCCAGTCCACAGAAGTAAAAGCCATGGTAGCAAGCACATACACGGTTTTCAGACATTGAACATTGAACAGTCAACAATACAATAAAAGCACCAGCAAGCTGCAAGAGCAGTTCTTCATGCCATCAGCACGTTGCTCAGTTGAATCGGCCACCACCCTTCCCTTTCATCAGCACTGGCAGTGGTGCCATTTCACTCTCTCCCCTTCCTCACCCCAGGAAACAGAAGCAAAGGAGATGCAGCAAGCAGAGACACAGCTTCCAAGTGGCAGCAACAGCAGTCGTATCACTCCACCTCCTCTCTCTTCACCTCTGGCAGCTCCCAGCAGCAGACCCTCGAGACAGGAGCAATCATCCCCATGCCTGAATCCAGATACAGAAGCAGAAGAGGCAGCAGCAGACACAAACACAGGCTCCAGGCAGTTGCAGTAGCATTCAAGTCACTTTTCCTCTTTCTCCCCCTCTGGTAGCTTCCAGCAGCAGACTCTCAAGGCAGATTCAATCATTACCTGAAAGCCACATGAACACAGAGCATAGCAGAGGAGTGAGAGAGCACCTCTTCCCCTTCTTCTGTCCGGTAGTAGGCCAGCTAATCCTCCCCTTGTCTGGCAGCAGCAAACAAACACGAGGCTTATAGGAACTGTGCAGACGAAGCAGTCAGTAGACACACCCTACACAACCACCTGAGAGCTGTGAAGTGCTCTCAAAACTAAAAAGGTGAATTTCCTATTAGCAATAACCTTCATCTGTGAAGCTAGAGGTTGCTCACAGTCAAAGGGAGTTAAGGTGACCTTCTGCATATAGCCAATAAGAGGGCTCTGTCCTGTACGAGGTTAGTAGGACAGGCAGGCAGCAGTTGTAGTTGCCCCTGTTAAGGGTATCCACAATATTTAAAGGTGATTTGAAGTCCTCACAGATGAAAAGCCCCCCAATCCCCCAACCTCTCGCCCTGGACCAGAGGCCCAACCTGGAACACTTCAGCCCCGCGACCTAGCCCAATCCCCTTGAGGGTTGTCCTTCCAGTGCCCTTGAGCTGCATGTCGGAAAATGGAAATGGCTACTCTCCTCCCCAGTTCCTCTCAGCAGCCATTGCGCCAGCTTCACAGTTTAAAAAAGGAGTACTAAATGACGCCCATGTGATTTCTTGCTGGGGAGCCGATTGATTCCCGGGATGCCGTTACATTCGACTTCAATCTCGCTAATGAGTTGGAAATTAAGGCAAATTGGGGTTAATGATATGCTCGCCATATTTTGATGAGATCTGGATCTTGCCATCGGGACTGGGCTGATGAGATGGCAAACTGATTTGCGCCGCGAGTTCGACCTTTTCTGCCATTAACTGCTGCACCCAGATCTGCGCTGGGCGCAGTGCGGTGGTTAAATCGCACCCATGGTTTCTATGGCTATTGTTTCCTCAAACTGATCATCATCTTTCAGCGCATGGATGTTTTGGTTTTTATTACTTCACATTCGCCATATTACTCTGATTTTGATGACTAGTTTACCATCTTCTGTCTTTGTTTTTCACATCTTTTCTCAGAGATTTCTCTCTGTAGTTTGATCCAGACGTGGAACATTTCCTTCTGTCAGTGAACTCAGTGTGATTGTCCCCAGGTCTTGCACATCTTTTTCTCTGGTGTGCAATTCCTTTGTTGATGTTTCACTGCATCAACCCTGCTGCTTTTCTCCTGACACAACTGAACACTAGCTGTTTGGGTCATCAACATTTTCCTCTGCATACTCATGGCTTCATGTGCTCCAGCAGTGCCTACGGCCTGCAATATTGTGAGCTTGTCTTTTTTAATCAATTAGTACTTCAGAGTGTGCAGAACTCCAAGTGAGCTGATCTAGCAGCCTTACATCTGTGTCCTTAAAGTTACATTTGCTGGCTGCGTATTTTGGTCTGAAGAAATTATTGACATGTTCACCTAGTTCCTGCCTCAGGCCTTGAAATTCATATTGGTAAATCCAAAGACTTGATTTTGACTGGAGGGGGTGAGCTGAATTGTTCTGTAATTTTGTCTTAGTGTTTGCTGTCATCTTCACTCAGCTCCCAGCTATTAAGCAAATTTAACCCTTTCTCTGCTGTCCACAAAAGGGTGTAGCAGACTCTTTCTTCTTCATTTGTGTCTTTTAATAATAATAATAATAATAATCTTTATTATCACTGTGGAAAAACCCCAAGTTGCCCCAATCCGGCACCTGGTCGGTTACACAGAGGGAGAATTCAGAATGCCCAATTCACCTCACAGCATGTCTTTCGGGACTTTTGCTGACACAGAGAGAACGTGGAGACTCCACACAGACAGTGACCGAAGCCGGGAATAGAATCTGGGACCCAGGAGCCGTGAAGCAACAGTGCTATCCACTGTGCCACTGTGCTGCCCAAGAAAGCTATTGAATATCGATGACGTGTTTTGAAGACATCTTGAATACCCCTACAACATCATCGACTTGCTGATTCAAGATGAGCATTGGCTGTGTGCTTATTACAGTGCCGGCCATTTCATTTCTGCATGATTCACTGTTTTCGTATCTCTCTTTGGCACTCAACTACAGTTAGATTTTTTAAATTCGATTCAGCATTATATTTGTTTGAAGTGTTTGCGGTATTACTCGCAAACAACCGCTGCCACAATGTTATGTTTTCTGGTTTCCAAGGGTTAGAAATAACCACACTTTAGACCCAAAAGGACAGAGCTTCATCAGGTGAATTTCTTGCTATTCTCCATGTAGACTGGTAGGCTGATATATTGTCACTTGACATATGAATGCAGCACAGCAGTACTACCTGGCATCCAGATTTACATTCCCACAGCAATTTCTCCCTATTTCCATATGAATAATATAACAATTTAACAAACAAAAAACATAACAAGGGTGAGAGAGAGAGAGAACAATACAAACTGTGGGAGGGAAATGGAGGAGCACAAACTTGGGGAGGGAGAGAGAGAGTGACACAAACTGGGGGAAGAGAGAGATTAACACATACTGGAGAAAGGATAGAGAGAGTAACAAAAACTGAGGGAGGGAGAGAGAGTAACAGAAACTGAGGGAGGGAGAGAGAGTAACACAAGGTGGAAGAAGAGAGAGAGAGTACACAAATGGAGGAGGGACAGAGAGTGTAACACAAATGGAGGAGGTACAGAGAGTGTAACACAAATGGAGGAGGGACAGAGAGTGTAACACAAATGGAGGAGGAACAGAGAGTGTAACACAAATGGAGGAGGGAGGGAGAGAGGAACACAAACTGGGGATGGAGAGAGGAAGTAACACATACTGGAGAAAGGATAGAGAGAGTAATAGAAACTGGGGAGGGAGCGAGAGTAACAGAAACTGAGGGAGGGAGAGAAAGGAGCACAAACTGGGGAAGAGAGAGAGAGTAACATAAGCTGGGGGAGGAAGAGTGAACCACATCTTCAGGATGCCGAAGCACCACTCGATCACTCTCCTGGTCGTTGCATGGGTGACTTTGTAGCTGGTCTCGGCGTCAGTCTGTGGCCCCCGAATAGGTGCCATCAGCCACGACCGCAGCAGATAACCCTTGTCGCCCAGGAGTCAACCTTCCAGCCGGGGGAAATCTTGAACATGTCAGGAATCATCGACTGTGCCAGGATGAAGGTGTTAAGGTGTTGTGCTCACTGCCTGGGTATCAGGCACAGACGTGTATGATGCGCAGCTGATGGTCACATATCAGTTGCATTTTCATCGAATGGGACTCCTTTTGGTTTGTCCATAGCGGCCTGTCATCTGCAGATGCTTGTAAGGGAACATGGACCCAGGACATGGTGGCGAACCCCGCTGCCCGGGCATCCTGGTTGGCTCGATCCACATTGAAATGAATGTATTGTGGCGACTCGACATATAGGGCCTCTGTGACGGCACGGATGTACCTGTGAGATTCCAGACAGGTCCCCACTCAGTGCCTGGAAGGTGCTGTGGCGTAAATGTTCAGGGCAACCATCACCTTGGTGGACAGCAGGACCGGGTATCCTTCCCCATTTCCCCACGATGCCAGGTGTGCCATGATCTGGCAGCTATGTCACTCAGTCAGAATCTTCGAAAGCATGCCCTGTCCGGCAGGTCGTTGAATGACAGGTGCTGCCGGTCCACACAAGGCCTCATACAGCGCCTCATTTGCACATCCTCCTCCTGGGTCTTTTGGGTTGTTGACTCTCCGTCCTCGGCGGCTGCCTCCAGTTCTTCTGGGGCAGGTTCAGCTGCTGCACCCACCGCAGCTGTGCACTCCGCTGCTGCAGCTTCCTCCTCCTCGAGCAGCTCCAGCTCGTACAGCCGCAGGGCATCCACCAGGGCTGCGGCAACTAGGAGGAAGGCCACCATTGCTGTTTGAATTCCAATATCCATTGGCTGCAGGGACTGAAAGGCCAACATATTAGTCTGGTGCATACCCCCGTGCCCAACCAGGTCCAACGGGCTGCACGGTGGCCCGGTTGACACTGAGGACTCTGCCCCCTCACATTGCCCCCTCCACCCCCGCACCCATGGTCCCGTTAGTGCCCGGCAGCGTATGGGCCTCTGGCCCTGCCGCTCATCCCTGCAGCCAGGAGTACCATCAGCTGACTCTGCCATTGCCAGGGATATGCTCTGCAGCCAGCCATGGAGGCTTCCCATTGTCTATACTATCATGTCCCAGCCAAGCGGACATTCTGCTGAGACCCTCAGTCATGACGTCACCGACTGCGCCACGCCTTGGATACCTTCACTAATGGTGCTGACGTTGTGCACCAGGCTTTCCACTGCAGTCGCCACCCTAGCAGTGTTGGCCTCGCTGCCATGCATTTCCGGCGGCATCTCCTGTGCACGTAGCCTCTGGGACTCTTCCAGTTGGCCGTGGGCATGCTGGAGTGTTGCTGACATCTCCATCTGAATGTCCTGAGGGCTCCCTATCGTCTCCATCAGCTCCAGGAATACCTCGTCCATAGGCTCAGCATCAGGCTGGGAACCATCTGGGTCCTGGGATCCAGCAGACTACTGACTGCTGTCTTGCCTGGGGGTTCCTGTCTCCACCTGATGTGCATCCGCAGCTGTGTGGTGCTCACCAGATTGTGCCCCAGAAGCCTGACCACAAACATTTCCCACCAAGATGCATGTATCTGCGCTGGTGGGGATGACAGCACTTACACCTCGATTGTGTCTTCCACGGAGCTCCCCTCTGAGGTGCTCTCCTGGGAGGCTGGAGAGACTGCGACGCTGGATGGGTCAGTCAGTAAGGCAATAACAACTCATGTGTTCAAGGATCTCCAGATGGAGCCCGGTGATTCCTCACTTCTGTGCTCTCCGCCAGCCTCCGCGTTGGTGACCGCTCTGTCCTCATTGATTCTGTATACACATACCGCTGCCTCAGGAAGGCAGACAGCATTGTCAGAGACCCCTCCCACCCAGATACAGAAGTCTGAAGACCTGCACATCCAGACTTAGGAACAGTTTCTTCTCCACAGTTACTAGACTCCTCAATGACTCTCCCTTGGACTAATCTGTTCCCTGGAGGAACACTATTCACAACGCCCTATGCTGCTCTTGTTTGGCCTTGTTCCTCACTGTAACCAATCACTATTTGTTAATGCACCACTGTCAATGTACTCTGTCGATTATTCTTTTGTCTACTATGTACATACTGTGTATGTTCCCTTGGCCGCAGAAAAATAAATATCAATCAATCAATCAGTCACCTCCAGAGCCCATTCCTTGAAGGAGGTGAGGGTTCTTAAGCCTGACACCCCAACACCAATCTGGACCTTCTCCCAGCAAGTGTGGAAGAGTTTTTTCTGAGGAGACACAGAGAGGGCATCATTAGCCACATGCATGGTTCACAGTGATGTGGCGGGGGCGGGGGGGGGGGGGGGGGGGGTTGCGTTAAGGAAGGATTGGGGGTCGCAAGTGTAAAGTTCTTGTCGGATGGCCTGATTTATATTACAAGCTAAAGCTATAAACAATTTACTAACATTAACTGTGAGTCAAATATATAGACGGAAAAACAACTGATGAATAACAGTATGAACATGCACAAATCACTATCTCTCTCCCAGCTAGTCAGTCTGAGGTCACCTGACTCTAACATCCACTGATATTCTAATGAGACTTCTAATGCAGCTGATGTTGATTCTGACGTGGATTCATCATCCATCACGTTGTTGTGAAAGTCTTCTCTGGTTTTCAAGATCGCGCGATGGTTACTTCTTAAAAGCAACCCGTCCTCTGTCTGTACATTGTGGGAACAAAGTGCTACTTCAAGTACAATGGCTTTTCTTGACCAATTGCCTGAATCTTATATTCTCACAATGTCATCACTACTCAGAGGTGGTAAAGTTCTAGACACTCTACCATAGAACTGCTTTTGTTTTGCTTCAATGTTTTGCATTTCCTGCAGTACCATTGCATTCTCCTCCTTTTCCAAGTATGGAGGTGTGGTATGCAACCTTCTATTCATGAGTAGCTCTACTGGCAATCTACCATGTGACATGGTAACGCTTTGTAACGTGAGTTCGCAAGATATGGATCAGATTGGCTGCCCTTTGTTTTCTGTAATGATTGTTTTACAATATGTACACTTTTTTCATTAAGACCTTTGGGATCCATGCCTATGCGAGCATCACCATTTTTTTGTTTCACACATACCTTGGAATTTACCCCATTCTTCAATGTTCTTGATGACTTGTGGTTTCATATTTGATACGGGTAGTAGAGTAGAAATGAGATTGACATGCAGATCTACATCTTCAGCAATTTTATTATAATAGTTTGTATCGGTGCTTTAGATAATGCATATTCTTTCAATTGTATCTCGCCGAGAATGGTAATGCATTAAAATCAGTGAACACATTGGTGAATTTGCTGATAATGTTCTCAGAATTGTTGGAGTGTTGATCCAATCCTTTGTGGATGCTATATACCAACTACACTGGACTTAATTCTTCACAGGACTGATCACCTAATAATGAATCCAAGCCCTCGGATACAATACAGAATGGGACGGAATAAACTGTGTTCAGGCATTCCAGCGCCTGTTCTGAGAGGCCAGTACAGGAATTAAACACGCACTGCTGGCATTGTTCTGCATTGCAAGCCAGCTATTTAGCCCACTGTGCTAAACCAGCCCCTATATTACCCCCAATCCCATGCGGTTGAATTTTGTACACTAACTTCTCATGCGGGAGTTCATCAAAAGCTTTCTGAAAATCCAAATACATCACATCCACTGGTTCACCCTTATCTATTCTACAAGTTATGTCCTCAAAAAACTCCAGTAGGTTTTTCAAACATGATTTTTCTTTTCATAAATCCATGTTGACTTTGTCTAATCCCATTGATATTTTTGAAGTGTCCTGTTATTGCATCCTTTATAATCTCAAGCATTTTCCCTACTACTGATATTAGGCTAACCGATCTGTAATTCCCTGTTTTTTCCCTTCTTCCTTTTTTAAATAGTGGGGTTACATTTGTCACCCTCCAATCTACCGGGTCTGTTCCAGAATCTACAGAATGTTGGAAGATAACTACCAATGCATCCATTATTTCCACAGCTACCTCCTTTAGTACCCTGGGATGTAAGTTTTCAGGCACTGGGGATTTATTGACTTTCAGTTCCATTTGCATTTTTTTAGTGATACTAATTTCCTTCAATTCTTCCTTCTCACTAGACCCTTGGTTTCTTAGCATTTCTCAGAAGTTATTTATGTCTCTCTCTGTGAAGACAGAACTAAAGTAGTTATTTAATTGATCTGCCATTTCCTTGTTCTCTTTATAAAATCCCCTGTTTTGGACTGTAAGGGACCTACATTTGTCTTCACTAATCTTTTCATTTTTACTTACTTATAGAAGTTTACTATCATATTATATTTTTCCCCTCTTGATCAATCTCTTGGTCCCCTTTTTCTGAATTCTGAACTAATCCAAATCCCCAGGCTTGCTACCTTTCCGAGCAACTTCATGTGATTCCTCTTATGCTGAGGGAAAGATTTGACATTCCACAAGTATAAAATTTAATTTTCCATGGCCAGGGAAGTTATTCAACTGCAGTTATGACCTGGTGGACCTTCAAAAACCCAGCTTTGCCTTATTAGCAAAGTGTAACATTTTCTGATTTGTTTTCACAGTGACGTTGCAGTGTAAAAGGGCAAGTTTCATCAATTTAGTGATTTCTAAAGATTGGTGTTTGTGAGGACATCAATTTACCCTGGAGAGGAGCAGGGAATCGCTGACATAATTTCTTACATTTGCACATTTAACCGGCACATGCACGTGCCAAATGTTGTTGCCATTTTCACATGGTAATGATAGTTAATGCTGACAGTTTCGCTGTCGTTCTAACCACAAAATCTGGGCCTTTGTGCCATTGTTTTAATTGAATGGCAGGCTGGCCTGAAATGGTTATTCTAACAGTGAGTCATCCCCGATGAAATGATTGATTAAAATAATAAGGAGATGGAATGAAATCACGGAAAGTCAGAGGACAGATTCTTGCATTTGTGACAAAGTTTTGCATAGCCTTTCTCAAATCCTTAGGGAAAAGGATAGTACAATATGTAAAATAGACACAACTAAGAGATCAGACCCGAGATGCCATGTGGTAACTCTCTGCTTTTTAATTAGTATTTGTTTAGTTTTGTCTTCTTCTTCTTCGGCGATCACTCGCTAGCGAGTATGTTTGTGCACCTAAGAAACTCCATATTACTAGTTATAGGTTCTGTGGGTTCTTGCATGTCTGATAAATCCAATCCTAGAGCCACATCTTTGACTGCACAGTTTTGTACCAATTAGCCACAGTGCAATCTTACATGGTGTAACTGCAAACATTTAATTTGCCCTTTTCAAGTTCACAGCTGTATAAAGATTCTATGTCAGGACCCACACTATATTGCACGCATACTCAAATGTTTATGTAAACACCTGTTAAATGTGTAATTTTGCTTCATCCATATATAAAATAACACAGCAAGCATACAAGCAAGATCATTTGATTACAGAAAGAAATTTAAGGAATAGGTTTCAATTTCCTGCTGGCTCTCTGTTTATATTTTAAGTATGCCTTTTGCTGTCCTGACAGTCTGGTTGCATACCAACAAGATTTGTTCTAAGCCATCCAAACTGTTACAGCTCAATCTCAGGAGTGATCCATACATACATATGTTAGCCAGCGACAAATCCAAGTTAGCAGAGGACAAGCCACTTGTCCATGATGATATTTTCCCATGACATTATGACAGTATTTCCCCAAAGAGGGCAGAGGTCTGACACTTCTCAAACTAGCTGAGGGGATCAGATTGTGGCTTAACATGACTGATTGGGGTTCAGCTGGTTACTACAGGGAGGAGGAAGAAACAAGCAGTGCCCTTGCACTTTAATTGACTTTTTTTGTTTGTTCACAGTTGCTTTTAATGTGGACAAATCTCCATGAGAAAACAAAAATTAGCACCTGTTAGGACAACTTAACCTTCAGAAAAGGGCAAACACACTTAGGGTGGCTGGGCGGTGGGCAAGGAAAGTTCTTATGTGGATTTCTGCAAGCAGTGTGTTTTATTCAAGGCCTACAGCCACAGGCCTCAGTGTACACTGAATCTCACATTGAGAAATGTGAGGAATGAATAGCACACATTGTCCCCACAGCTTTGATATATCAGTCAGTTCGCTCACTGACAGACTTGTTAATCTTTCAGTGTTGCCTTTTCAAAAGACAAACAGAGCAGATAAATTTAGAGACTAGCCACATCCCCTCCCATAGGAAGTCTCACCACATGGGCAATTCTTTTGGTCAAAGAAAACAGCGAACTAATTTATAGGGTAAATCATTTTGACGCAGCTTAAAGGGTAGCATGATGTTAAGTGGCAGATTCACTGAAGCACAGTAAATGAGTCAACCAGATAAAATGTTTTCTTTCGCACCATGTAGAAACAACTAATCAGAAGGACGTGTGTGTCTTAATTTAATTTTGTAAGATAATTTTAATGATCTCACAGCTGAGAGTTTATGACAGTGCTGTAAATAACTGAAGTGTAGCTTTAAGCAACTGTGGTAGGGATTGCTATCTATTTACAGATTTGTTAATCACGCTTACTCAGAAACATGTCAACAGTATGTAATGTGTGTTAACCCTTGCTGCATTATTCAGATGTTTCAAATGACTCCGAAGCACTGACATGAGAATCTGCCAGACTGTTGAAAAGATTAAGAGCAGAAAGGGCACAGAGCTAGCAGTGGATGAGCGTGATACAGGATAAGGCTCAAAGAACATTTAATGAAGGAGGTGAACCGAGAAAGAGGCAGAATAAGGAGCAGTAAGCGCAAGATAATAAATGTTAGAAAAAAACAGTGAAACAGAAACATAAGTTACTTTGTGCATCTGAACCAAGGGGTAGAATTTTACGGCCCCTTAGCGGCAGGGGGCAGTGCTGTAAAATGTGGCGAGATGTTCAAAAGCCCATCGACTTCGGAGAGACCGTAAAACTCCGCCCCAGATAGATTTTAAAAACTGAAGGATAATCAGATCTACCAAGACAGGAAAACCTAAGAATTTGTTGGTTCACTATATAGATATTGAGATGTTAACTTGAAGGTTTTACTTGACCAAAAACATTATATTTTAAATAAATGTGTTTCCAATTTTCCGAGAATCATCGAACAGAGGATATCTTTACAAATGCTTTTATCTCTCCCCAGATTGGGGAGTTCAGGCTAGATTGATAGGAATTTGGGGAAAAGACATGGGCCAGGCTTCTCCCTTCCGGAGACTAAGTCCTCATGCCGGCTGGAAAACCGGTGCCAACCACTGCGGCGTCAACGGGCCCCCCAAGGTGAGGAATTCTCACCTGTCTCAGGAGCTAGGTGGATGCCGGAGGGGTTGGTGCCACTCCAGTGCTGAAGGGACGGCGCGAGTTCACACATGCACCAAATGGCCAGCTTAATCTCACGCTTGCACAGAACTGCCGCCATGGTTCCGCGCATGCGCAGAACGGCCGGCATATTTCGCCGCATGCGCGGGGGGTTCTCTTCTCCATGCCGGCCATGGCGGAGCCCTACAGGGGCAGACACAGAAGGAAGAAGTGCCCCCATGGAACAGGCCCACCCGCAGATCGGTGGGCCCCAATCGCGGGCCAGGCCACCGTGGCCCCCCCCCGGGGTCGGATCCCCCCCCCCGAGGACCACCCCCGCCGACTTACCTGCTGGGTCCCGCCTTGTGGGACCATACGTAACCCACGTTGGCGGGACTGGCCAAAAATGGACGGCCGTTCGGCCCATCGGGGCCCAGAGAATTGGCTGGGGGGGGCGCTGCCAATGATCCCCGACCAGCGTGGCGTGAATCCCACCCCACCCGAAAAACGACACCAGAGAATACGGCAGCCGGCGTTGGGGCGGGATTCGCGCGGCACCCCTGGGGATTCTCCGACCCAGCGGGGGGTTGGAGAATCCCACCCATGCTGTTTGCTCTAACAGAGCAACGTAAGGGTGGTTATCATCTTTGAGCAACTTTACAATTGCTGCCTATCTCTTAGTACCCCTGTAAGTATTCTTCTTCTTTTTCGGCGATCACTCACAAACAAGTATGATTGTTCACGTAAGAAACTCCATGTTACTGGTCATGGGTTCTGTGAGTCCTTGTGTGGCTGATGAGCCTGATTCTAGAACCGCATCTTTGACCGCACACTTGGCAGATGTGGCTGGGATTGGTCCTTGGGGAGATGGCAAGAGAATGGGGATGAGAAACATATCAGCCATGATTGAATGGCAGAGCAGACTCAATGGGCTGTGTCCAAATTCTGCTCCTGTGTCTGATGGTCTTATGGTCTTGGACTCCAGATTGATGGTACTCCTTTCTCAGGCTCTGTTTCTGGGTGTCCTCCTGCCTTTAGGTGTCCTAGAAGAATTGTCTCCCTTCAGTCAGGAGGTTCCTACAAGTAGATATCTTCTGAACAAGGGTCTCCCAGGCGGTGATGTCTATGTTGCATTTTTTGAGGTAAGCCTCCAGGGTGTAGAGTTTCCTTTGTCTTCCTCTTGTTTGGGAGCCTTCCTTGAGCTAGGCGAAGAAGATTTGCTTTGGCAGCCAGGGTTCTGACAACATGATCAGCCCAGTGGAGTTGGGTTTGGATGATCATGGCCTTGATGCTGTGCTCTTGGCAAGGGTGCTGATGTTAAGATGCCTGTCCTCCCAGTTGATGCAGAGAATTTGACTCAGGCAGCATTGGTACCTCTCCAGGCCTTGAGATGGTGTCTATGTCTATATGTAGTCCAAGTTTCTGAGCCATGAAGAAGAGTTGGGAGGAGGATTGCCTTGTTCACTAGGATCTTGGTGTAGCACGAATGTCGCGGTTGTCAAAGACTCTGGTCCTTTGGGGTATGAAGGTGGATTGGATACGATGTTGGATCTACTATCCACAAAACAAAGTGGATAATGGAAAATAAATACGAGGAAGGTGATCCAAGAAAGGGAAGGGTGTTTTTTCAGTTGTGAAAGAGTATGAAAAAATATGGGATCAGTTAAAGAGGGGAGTGAAACAGGGGCTGTGGACTTATCAATCAAACTCCAATTCTAGTAAATAAATCCTGTGAGCTTGATAGGGACAAGGGGTTAGAAGAGTGTCAGGGAAAAAGTGAGGATAATAAAATCACTCAGATTTATTTGGCTAAATTGGAAACTTCATGCTTACACCTGACTAAATCATCAAACTGAAACTTTAGATTGCCTCCCACAGAAAATGTATGAAATCTAATCCCATCTTTGTTTAACAGGGGCCAATCAAACAACTAATGCATTTTGCAGATGTTGTCAGGATCACTAATTTCTACCCTGAAAATCCTTACATTTATGTTTTTGTAGCCCTCCCCCCCCCCCTCCCCTCCCTCCCCCATTTAATCATTGTGCTGTCTAGTTCTTTAATGCCTCTTCTCAGAATTTAAGAATTTGTTGTGAAATTGAACGGATTAAGTCTGACTCTAAGTGACCATATCAGAAATGGCCCCGAGCCAGAGTCGTTTAATCTGGAACACACATGTTATTATTCCACATTAGCTATGGTCTTCATAAATTTGACAAATATTAAACAAACATTGCAGGTGGTCAACAACTGGACTCAGCAGTTGGTTAAAATGTTCCGAAGCTTGTGTGGTCACAATGAGCTCCACTTTTCCTTGGTTATGCTTGTAAGAGAATGCTGTCATTTTATTGCACGTACACACAAACACACACACACACACACAGATAGAGATACAAATACACACAAATACATCAAAAAGTGATTTTTCTTTTCAATAGCCTTATGAATCTGATCAAAAATGAATAAATCTTCTGTGAAATATTGAAAACATTAACTGTACAATCAAATATGAGCTGTGTCCTTTTAGGAAACTTTCTGACAAGCTAGAAGAGCCCTAACTGCTAAATCCAGGGTACACAGAGCTCAGTGGTTCCGCTCTGGTGCCAGCTTTAAGCTGCTGAAGAAGAGAATCAATAAAGTTACAGCCATTTTTTTTTCTTGTGCTGTGACCTGGACATGACATCAAGCATCAGTCACAATCATCCTCAATTCAATATGTGCAAAAAATGGGTTGGAATAATATTCGCTGACAGGTAAAATCAAATCAGAAGATGAATGGCTCCTGAAGCATGTGGAGACTGGGGGAGTTGGGGTTACCAGGGGTATTACACACCAGCAGGAAATGCCTGAAGACAAACCAGCTGCTCCAAGAGGTGCTACGGATTAATTTATTTAATCACACTTTCTTTCCTTATAAAATTAAAAAGGAGTTGCAGACTGTTTTATTACCTAAGCATATTCATTTTTTTTAAAAATTTGATCAGTTCGCACTCAGCAAAATGCAACAGGTCACCTCTGGTCTTCTCCTTGCACTTTTTAAATTAGGTGATTAAAATTTAGGAATGCCTCAAGATCCCCTCAGGACTGTATTTAACATCTGTAAATCTGCCACTTCTCCTTGCCAAGGTAAACAACTTCGCATAAAGTTCAGAGGTGAGTAGGCCTGCCTGTTTCCCCCCAGGTTGGAAGGAATCTGTCTGGGGACCCAACAGTTCAGGCCAAAGAGAGGCAATGAGTGCTTCAGTCCCCAGCATGGTGGCCCGTGCTGCATCTGTGTACACAATACTCACATCTCCCACACAAATACAAAAAAAAAAATTCTCATTAAAAATTATTGCTGTGTCAACATGTGGAGTTGCTGGCCCTGGTCTGCAAAGACTATTGCTTTTGAGGGTGTTGCTGCAAGGTAAAAGGATGCTGGACTGAAGTCATTTTACTGCGGGATTCTGATCTCCCACACTCTCTCTCTCTCCTGTCACTCAGGCTCAAATGGCTGATCTCCACACTGCCTGTTTCTATCTCTCCAAGTCACTCACATTACTGAGTCCCTCAGCTTTCTCTGATGCACAGTGCCAGTCAGCAAATACGTTCAGAGTGAGGAAGATTTAGCTAGATGCAGTGCTTGCAATTCTGTCATTGAAACAATTTAAATAATTTATCATTGCCTGATAGATGTTAGCTAACTCCATCTGAATATAAATTCCAGGGTTTCACATGATTAAAAGGAGAATGGTGGGAGATTATTTATGACACCGCACTTACAGCTGTAACAAAGCTAACTTGTATGAATAATAAACAATAACAGTGGTTCAGTCAACAAGTTGAAATCTGAATTATCAACTGGTATTTTGATCAGATTATAAATATTCAGCATTCACACAATTACATGATTTGAAATTTCAGTTTCCTTAATAAATCATGATAATTTCACTTTGAAAAATGTAGTTGTTTGAGAACTCAAGCTGAAAAAATGTCATTTTTTATCTGATAATTTTGTTGAGGCCTGCGGTGTAACAGTACACAGATTCTAGGGAAGAGTTTAGAGCATGCAATTCCAAGCACCGAGCAGAGTGCGACCATTGTTTGACAGGTGAGTCCCAACATCTTGGAAGCTACTTCACCTGTCCAGCACGTCGCTCATCATCAATTCCATTTCCCTGCTGTCAGCCTTCACCACAACATGGGGGCAGCTTTTGCAGTTCCACCTTTCACCTCTTCTGAGGGTCGTGAACAGGTCCACATGACCACTAGCAGCATCAGCAGTAGCTGCTGCCTTCCCCTTCACCGCATGCCACTCCACGCAGCAGAAGCAGAGATTCAGCTGTAGGAAGGCGATACCCCCAACACAGAGAGAACCAGCTCCGCCCATATATTTGAGCAGCAGTGCTCCTGGAGGCTGTGACTCTAACAACAGGTTGCTGCTGATATGTGCATCCTCCTGGAACAAGATCTCCTTCCCAGTGGAGCAGGTGGTAATGCATGTTCCAGTGGCCAACATGGTGCCCGTCACTGGAAGGCCAGCTATCCCTCCCATCCCATGCGACTCCCCTTTTGCCATGTTATTTGCTCTCTTCTTCTGCAAGGTGAGAAAGTAGTGGGGTGTGAGTGGTCGTGATGATTTCTGTGGGAGGAGGAATGAAAACATTTGTGAGGGGGTCACTATGAGGCATGGGTCAAAGGGCAACAGGATGAGGGTGAGTAACAGTGGTGGTTCTGCAGATGGGAATATGAGGAGATGCCTGGAGAGAGAGGAATAAATGGAGTTGCATGGTGCGTTGGTCTCAGGAGTGTTGTGCAGGAGAACATTGGATTAGTCAAAGTACTTGGCATCTCAATGTGTTAGGCCACTGACTGTCGCTGTCATAGTGCTTCTCGATTTACCATCTGCAGGTTACAGGGAACACATTCATGCTGCAGGCCTTCTCAGTCAGTTCTATCTGTATCTGCTTTGTTGGAGAAGCTGTCCTCTTCCTCCCATTCTTGGGAAAGATCACCTCACGGCAGCCCCTCGGATTGTGCAGCAGGAGCTCCAGGTAAGAGTGGGAGACGCGAGGGGACAACCTTGCAGGACACCTATCCATTCCTGCGGTTACTGCAGTCTCAAAACCCAAATGCTGAGAAGCCATTGTAGCCCATGCTGTGAGACCTTTTATTATAAATTTTTCCATTGCCAAATTAGTCAGGTAACCTGAAAGTAGGATGCTAATGCAATGGTTCAGTTAAAGAGCCAGAGCAAAGCTTGTTCCCTTTTAAATTTCAGGGACGCGATTCTCCACTCCCCATGCCGGGTGGGAGAATTGCGGGAGGGCCGGGCGAATCACGACACGCCGCCCTGGCACCCCCTGCGATTCTCCCACCCCCACCAAAATGGCGTGTTGCGTTTTGGGTGACGCCGCTCGCCGTTTTTCATGGCGACCAACGATTCTCCGGATGGGCCGATCGGCCTGATGAACCCAACCACACCTGGTCGCTGCCGGCGTGAACATCGCGCGACAGGTAAGTGTGGGGCCTGTGGGGTCGGAGGGAGGATCGAGCACCACGGGCGTGCTCAGGAGGGGACTGGCCCGCGATCGGTGCCCACCGATCATCGGGCCGGCGTCTCTAAGAGACGCACACTTTCCCCTCCGCCACCCTGCCAGATCAATCGCCATGTCTTGCGGGGCAGCAGAGGGGAAGACGGCAACCGCGCATGCGCGGGTTGGAGCCGGCCAACCTGCGCATGCACGGCTGACGCTACTTAGGCGCCGCCCGCCGCGTCATTTTCGGCGCGCCACTTTGACGCAAGCGCCAAGGCCCGGCAACCAAGTTTCTCGCAACGCCGCTCCTAGCTCCCCGAGGGGTGGGGGGAGAATAGGGGGCGAAGAGCGGCCTCCGACGCCGGAGTGAAACACTCCGGGTTTCACTCTGGCGTCGACACTCAGTCTCCCTTTGGGAGAATCGCGCCCCTGGAGTTTAAATTAATCTAGAATTGTGCAGTGAAGGTTAACAAGGGCTGCCCCACCCACTCACATAACTGGTTGGCAGTTAAGTGTCAGTCACCTTAATCTACTTTGATCTGAAAGAAGGTGGGGGGGAGTCAACTCAGGCCAATTTAAAAGAGCAACTTGTAACTCACTCCCCTCTCAGTGAGCCAGAGAAGACACAGCCTGAGTGAGACACAGCAAAGAGTGAGTTTGGGAATTTGAAGCTAGGTGGGAATTCAAAGCTTGATGGGGAGGAGGTGCTTCTTAACCCTGGTAAGTGACTGGTAAGTAGTTTTTCTTTTCATTGTCGAATTTATTTATTTATTTTTTCTTTCGTTTTTTGGAATTGTAGTTGTGTAAGTTAACCTAAGGTTTAAAACATGGCAGGAGATCACAGACCCGTGTCGTGCTCCTCGTGTGCAATGTGGGAGCTCAGGGACACGTCCGCTGTCCCTGGCTCCTTCACGTGCAAGATGTGTGTCGAGTTACAGCTCCTGTTAGACCACTTGACGGCTCTGGAGCTGCGGATAGACTCACTTTGGAGCGATGCTGAGGACGTCGTGGATAGCCCGTTTAGCGAGTTGGTCACACCGCAGGTGAAAGTTACTGAGGGAGATAGAAAATGGGTGACCAAAAGAGAGAGCAAGAGTAGGAAGGCAGTGCAGGTGTCCCCTGCGGTCATCTCCCTACAAAACAGATATACCGCTTTGGATACTGTTGACGGAGATGGCTCACCAGGGGATGGCAGCAGCAGCCAGGTTCATAGCACCGTGGCTGGCTCTGTTGCGCAGCAGGGCAGAAAGAAGAATGGCAGGGCTATAGTGATAGGGGACTCAATTGTAAGGGGAATAGACAGGCGGTTCTGCAGATACAATTGAGACTCCAGGATGGTCTGTTGCCTCCCTGGTGCAAGGGTCAAGGATGTCTCGGAGCAGCTGCTGGACATTCTGGGGGGGGGGGGGGGAAGGGTGAACAGCCAGCTGTCGTAGTGCACATAGGCACCAACGATATAGGTACAAAACGGGACGAGGTCCTACAAGCTGAATTCAGGGAGTTAGGAGTTAAACTAAAAAGTAGGACCTCAAAGGTAGTAAACTCAGGATTGTTACGACTGCCACGAGCTAGTCAGAGTAGGAATGTCAGGATAGATAGGATGAATGCGTGGCTCGCGAGATGGTGAAAGAGGGAGGGATTCAAATTCCTGGGGCATTGGAACCGGTTGTGGGGGAGGTGGTACCAGTACAAACCAGACAGTCTGCACCTGGGCAGGACTGGAACCGATGTCCTGGGGGGTGTTTGCTCGAGCTGTTGAGGAGGGTTTAAACTAATGTGGCAAGGGGATGGGAACTGATGCAGGAAGTCGGAAAGTAGTAAAACAGGGACAGAAACAAAAGGCAAAAAAGGGGAAAGTGTAAGGTAGAGAAGACATGGTCAAAAATCAAAAAGGGCAACAGTACAATGTACAGTGACTGAGGGGAGCTCAGTGAATAGGCCCAGCTATATTAAAAGGAATAAAACAAGAAATAAAAACATAAATGGTAAGCGACGCAGCAGGTTGTTACATGAAGATATGGGTTCAACGACAAGGAAAATTAGGAGGAAAGTTAAGAGGCAATATAACTTAGGAGAGGTTACTGATCGAGGTGTTAAGATTCAAAACAGAGGTATAAAAACCAAAATAAGTGTACTTTACCTGAATGATCGTAGAATTCAGAATAAGGTAAATGAGTTGATGGCGCAAATCATCGTGAATGATTATGATTTAGTGGCCATTACTGAAACATGGTTAAAGGATTGTCACGACTGGGAGTTAAATATCCAAGGGTATCAAACTATTCAGAAGGACAGAGTGGATGGTAAGGGAGGTAGTGTAGCTCTGTTATTTAAGGATGACATCCGGGCAATAGTGAGGGATGACATCAGTGCTATGGAGGATAAGGTTGAATCCATTTGGGTGGAAATCAGGAATAGTAAAAGTCACCGATAGGAGTAGTCTATAGACCACCAAATAGTAACATTATGGTGGGGCAGGCAATAAACAAAGAAATAACTGATGCATGTAGAAATGGTACAGCAGTTATCATGGGGGATTTTAATCTACATGTCGAGTGGTTTAACCAGGTCGGTCAAGGCAGCCTTGAGGTGGAGTTTATAGAATGTAACCGTGACAAGTTTCCTAGAGCAGTATGTAATGGAACCTACGAGGAACAAGCGGCCCTAGATCTGGTCCTCTGTAATGAGACACGATTGATTAATAATCTCATAGTTAGGGATCCTCTCGGAAGGAGCGATCACAATATGGTGGAATTTAAAATACAGATGGAGGGTGAGAAAGTAAAATCAAACAATAGTGTTTTGTGCTTAAACAAAGGAAATTACAATGGGATGAGAGAAGAACTAGCTAAGGTAGACTGGGAGCAAAGACTTCATGGTGAAACAGTTGAGGAACAGTGGAGAACTTTCCAAGTGATTTTTCACAGTGCTCAGCAAAGGTTGATACCAACAAAAAGGAAGGACGGTAGAAAGAGGGAAAATCGACCGTGGATATCGAAGGAAATAAGGGAGAGTATCAAATTGAAGGAAAAAGCAGACAATGTGGCAAAGATTAGTGGGAGACTAGAGGACTGGGAAATCTTTAGGGGGCAACAGAAAGCTACTAAAAAAGCTATAAAGAACAGTAAGATAGATTATGAGAGTAAACTTGCTCAGAATATAAAAACAGATAGTAAAGGTTTCTACAAATATATAAAACACAAAAGAGTGGCTGAGGTAAATATTGGTCCTTTAGAGGATGAGAAGAGAGATTTAATAATGGGAGATGAGGAAATGATTGAGGAACTGAACAGGTTTTCTGGGTCGGTCTTCACGGTGGAAGACACAAATAACATGCCAGTGACTGTTTGTAATGAGGCTATGACAGATGAGGACCTTGTGACAATTGTTATCACTAAGGAGGTAGTGATGGGCAAGCTAATGGGGCTAAAGGTAGACAAATTTGCCCTGAATATAAAAACAGATCGTAAAAGTTTCCACAAGTATATGAAACATAAAAGAGTGGCTAAGGTAAATATTGGTTCTTTAGAGGATGAGAAGGGAGATTTAATAATGGGAGATGAGGAAATGGCTGAGGAACTGAACAGGTTTTTTGGGTCGGTCTTCACAGTGGAAGACACAAATAACATGCCAGTGACTGATAGAAATGAGGCTATGACATATGAGGACCTTGAGATGATTGTTATCACTAAGGAGGTAGTGATGGGCAAGCTAATGGGGCTGAAGGTAGACACGTCTCCTGGCCCTGATGGAATGCATCCCAGAGTGCTAAAAGAAATGGCTAGGGAAATTGCAAATGCACTAGTGATAATTTGCCAAAATTCACTAGACTCTGCGGTGGTCCCAGTGGATTGGAAATTAGCAAACGTGACACCACTGTTTTAAAAAAGGAGGTAGGCAGAAAGCGGGTAATTATAGGCCAGTGAGCTTAACTTCGGTAGTAGAGAAGATGCTGGAATCTATCATCAAGGAAGAAATAGCGAAGCATCTGGATGGAATTTGTCCCATTGGGCAGACGCAGAATGGGTTCATAAAGGGCAGGTCTTGCCTAACTAATTTAATGGAATTTTTTGAGGACATTACCAGTGTGGTAGATAATGGGGAGCCAATGGATGTGGTATATCTGGATTTCCAGAAAGTCTTTAACAAGGTGCCACACAAAAGGTGCACGGCATTAAGGGTAAAGTAGTAGCATGGATAGAGGATTGGTTAATTAATAGAAAGCAAAGAGTGGGGATTAATGGGTGTTTCTCTGGTTAGCAATCAGTAGCTAGTGGTGTCCCTCAGGGATCAGTGTTGGGCCCACAATTGTTCACAATTTACATAGATGATTTGGAGTTGGGGACCAAGGACAATGTGTCCATGTTTGCAGACGACACTAAGATGAGTGGTAAAGCAAAAAGTGCAGAGGATACTAGAAGTCTGCAGAGGGATTTGGATAGGTTTAGTGAATGGGCTAGGGTCTGGCAGATGGAATACAATGTTAACAAATGTGAGGTTGTCCATTTTGATAGGAATAACAGCAAAAGGGATTATTTAAATGGCAAAATATTAAAACATGCTGCTGTGAAGAGAGACCTGGGTGTGCTAGTGCATGAGTCGCAGAAAGTTGGTTTACAGGTGCAACAGGTGATTAAGAAGGCAAATGGAATTTTGGCCTTCATTGCTAGAGGGATGGAGTTTAAGACTAGGGAGGTTATGCTGCAGTTGTATAAGGTGTTAGTGAGGCCACACCTGGAGTATTGTGTTCAGTTTTGGTCACCTTACCTGAGAAAGGAAGTACTGGCACTGGAGGGTGTGCAGAGGTGATTCACTATGTTAATCCCAGAGCTGAAGGGGTTGGATTATGAGGAGAGGTTGAGTAGACTGGGACTGTACTCGTTGGAATTTAGAAGGGTGAGGGAGGATCTTATAGAAACATAAAATTATGAAGGGAATAGATAGGATAGATGCGGGCAGGTTGTTTCCACTGGTGGGTGAAAGCAGAACTAGGGGGCATAGACTCAAAATAAGGGGAAGTAGATTTAGGACTGAGTTTAGGAGGAACTTCATCACCCAAAGGGTTGTGAATCTATGGAATTCCTTGCCCAGTGAAGCAGTTGAGGCTCCTTCATTGAATGTTTTTTAAGATAAAGATAGATAGTTTTTTTGAAGAATAAAGGGATTAAGGGTTATGGTGTTCGGGCCGGAAAGTGGAGCGGAGTCCACAAAAGATCAGCCATGATCTCATTGAATGGCGGAGCAGGCTTGAGGGGCCAGATGGCCTACTCCTGCTCCTAATTCTTATGTTCTTATGTCATTTGTTCATCGGATTCCTGACTCAAAAATTATCCCATTTTTCATCCTGAGTTTCTGAGTTCAGCCATGACAATCAATGAGTCAGATAGTGGATTTGAACCGTTTCAGGACAGTTACCTAATGGTTAGTATAGTAATGATATTGCAAGTTAAAGCACTAAGCTATATGTAACTGGAAGACCCACGGTTGAATCCTTGATCTGTTCTGAGTTAGAGTATGTCAATTAGTGCAGTGGTTGCACTTCTAGGATATGCCTCAGTGTCACATGCTCAGCAGAGGAAAGAAAATCAGTCTGAGTTCCTGACCCTGACTGCTATGTTGTTATTCCTGCCAAAGCCTCATATGTGTGAACACTGAACTATGGCAGGAGTGGGCTCAGTTATTATTAACACCATTAAACCATAATCGTCAGTGCTGAAACTCTCTGGCTAGATTCATACCTAAAGAATGGTCAATTTGGATAAGATACCAATTTGTACGTGAGGAACATTATCTGAATTTTTACCTTCAGGAAAGGAGTGAGAAAAACTGGAGTGGAGGGGAATGAACTATATGAAATGAATGAAAATCGCTTATTGTCACGAGTAGACTTCAATGAAGTTACTGTGAAAAGCCCCTAGTCGCCACCTTCCGGCGCCTGTTCAGGGAGGCTGGTACGGGAATCGAACCGTGCTGCTGGCCTGCTTGGTCTGCTTTCAAAGCCAGCGAGTTAGCCCAGTGTGCTAAACAGGCCCTATAGATGGCTCCTATCTGCTTTGGAGCAGTGTTAACAGAGGCCTGGAAGCTAGATATATATCTGACCTCTGAGTCAGGAGGAAGGGGTGCCTTAAAAAAATGTGAAATATTGAAATATGAAGGGAAATGTTACAATGATAGTGAAAGTGTTTACAAGCACTCGGTAAAGAAAGGGCTGATGGTTATTGTTCTGCATTCCAAATGGGGTATCCACTTATTTTTCTTACAATATAATGGCCTAGTTCTATTATAATAGTTAATGAGTTGGGTTCTAATCTGCAGGTTCTTGATCTAGTTACTGCATTTCTAACTTTCTGGCTAGACAGTAGCTCAAAACGGAGCGCTGCATCCAAGCGAAAATTGGGATCAGTGATCAGAGACTCAACGGGTCGTTCAAGACATCAGGCATAAGGCAGATGGAGGATAGAAGCCAAGAGTAAACTCAGTTTTTATGCTTCAATTTGCTGATGCGCTTAATGAAAGAATATGATCAGCAAAGTTTCAAAACCAAATGTTACAAAACTACTGATAAATTTTTAACATACTTTGGTGTTTCCTTCTCACTAGTTCTGAACTTGCTTTGAAGATTTTTCTTCCTATATGCTGCAAAATGATGATTCTGTCAAACATATTCGTTTCTCGGGAGGTTGCATTAACAGAAACAACATAAGCAATGTGATTACTTTCCACAGTCTTCTGAAATATACAAAATTGCATTTGTGAATCAAGAATATTCCATTCTTCAGGGTGAAACACTTTCTTTCAAAATGTTTGCTCCCCTCCCCTTTTTAGAGTCTTTCTTGACCACAGGCGTAGCAAGTGATTTGTCTTGACAGGTGCAAGTCCATTTAAAATGTAAGAATTGCTGTTAATCCCAATACTAATGTCCTAATGGTATTCAAATTTCCCAGGTCACGCCATTTATATAATTAGTCACTGATCCAAGTGAAGACCAAAACAAGTGCAGGAAGCACAGCAGTGAAGAGTGGAAACCATGTACAAAATAAATTTAAATGGAAAGAGGGTAATTAAAGGAGATTGTACACTGGGGAGACAAATGTTCTGATAGCCTTTCAAAAGGTTCAAAAGTCATTTCAACCCATGGTTGAGAAATATTACCCCCATCAGCAAAGAAGTCTTTCTGAGACTTGTGTGCAGGAGAATTAAAGAAGGTTAGATGTTGGAGAAAGGTCATCCATTATGCTCCTTCTCCCCCAATGGTTTAACACATCGTCTTTGCTGAATAATTTCACAACTGCTTGAGTGATGAGGTGTTTATTGTATGAAGAATCATAGCTTTGAAGATGCTTTCAACCATGCCATGATACAGCACTTCATGATTTCAACAGCTTATGTCACACGGAATCGTAATGAGAATTTTCTGTTAACGCTTTAATATTTAAAAAGGCACAGCTGTTAAATCTCACATTTTATTTAATCAAAAGTTGATTGTAAAGATCACTTTATTATGTGATGCCATGGGGTTATATGCAACTGTAGATTGAAGTATGTATGTATGCACAAAAATGACATATGACTAAATTGTATTTACATTGGCATAGAGATCAACCCACAGTATAATTTCAAGCACCATGACTTAAACCTATTTTATTTGGCGGCATTAAGCAAGGGGTCATATCACTGAATTAATATTAATGAAACAATATTAATGGGTTTCTGCTGTGATTTTGTGTTTGCACGCTAAGACTTTAGGGAGGAAGAGGCCTCATATGTACTGAGAATTTGAAAGGTTGTTTACTCTCAGGCTACAAACCTATAAGAAAGAAATTGAGCAAAATGGAGCTAAAGCTGTATTGGTGGCAGTGATCCGAAAGTAAACTGAAATACTTTATTTAGCTGTATTGATTGAAAGGAGTGGCTCTTCAGATGGGAATACTGAAGAGGATTCCGCTGCTGCCAAATCGTTAGTTTTTTACTCTGCTTGTTATCGGATCACTTCTCTAGAAATGCTCATATACAATGAGATCTGGCTGCATTTTTGAACCATTTGAATGGTGCATTTGGAAGAAACGCAATAAATGTTGGACAGGATTTTCAGGTACCGCCCACCTCAAGGATCATCAATGTGCTTGTTACGTGAATTGGACATTCTGAATTCTTTCTCAGTGTACCCGGATAGTGCCGGAGTGTGGCAACTGGAGGGTTTTCACAGTAACTTCATTGCAGTCTTAGTGTAAGCCTACTTGTGACACTAATAAAGATTATTATTATTATTATTATTATTATTAATTGATGGATCAGTAAGCCCCATGGCAGGCGGGACTGGAAAATACCGCCCCTTGATCATAAACTGGATTTTGTGGATGACACATTTCCTGCCCCAAGACTCAAAGAGTCAGCAGGGAATTCATCCCGCCACTCACAGCAGCCCCACAGACAATTCACGGTGTGCGGAGTGTTAATTGGCTGTCGATGCAACGTCCACTTATCACTCCAGGTGGAAGTCCACCTAAAGATGTTTCAAACCTGAAGACCAAAGATGTGCAGGTTAGGAGGATTGGCCATGTTGTCCCTTGGTATCCAAAGATGTGCAGGTTAGGTGGGATTATGGGAATAGAATGCGGGGGGGTCGGCCTGAGTAGGGTACTCTTTTGGAGGGTTGGTGCAGACACGATGGGCTGAATGGCCTCCTTCTGTACTGTAAGGATTCTATGGGAAGTCCCAGAACAGAGTGCTTTCAGCCAATCTGATTGGCTGGCAGCTCTGTTGGCCCAGCAGCACCTGTTGAGACCCGAGTTTGATGAAGAGGTCAGGAGGAAAGGGAGCACTCATGGAGAGCAGAACTTGGGGTGGGGGGCACCCGAAGTTGAAAAAGTTCGTTTCAGAGAGGTGATCCCCTTTCTGCCCTAATCCCAAGAAGGGTAACCTGCCGAGCCCCACGAAACCACCCCCCCCCCCCCCACCTGCCTCCCGAATTCTTCATGGAACCCCAATATTGAGGCAGGACAGCAAGCAGCCTTTAAATTACCAATAATTGGCCACTTAAGGGCCTCAACTGGGGTGAGGGGAAACATTAGACTTTGCCCTCCCATGTCTGCTCTCGTATGTAAAATTGTGGACAGGTCGGTGGAGGAGCAGGATGGTGGGGAGACTGGAGGGCAGCGGGAAAGTCACAGAGGGAATTTTACCACTCCCCCGGCTGCAATTCCACCAGTGGCAGGCTGTAAATTTCTGTCCTAAGATTCTGGCAATGGGCCTTGAATTTGGTTAGTCTCAGTTTGTTTTCCAGTAAGGTGAAAGACCAGAACATGAGATAACATCAAATAGTTTCCAGAAACAATGAAAGCTCCTTAAACCCATTTTTCTACACTATGAACAGCGTGTTGTAAAGACATTAATTTGTTTATACTTATTGTCAGCCAATAAAACATCATAAAATTAGCACCAAGTTACCAGTCTTTCTGAGAAAAGCCATAAGGCAGGTGGTGTGAAAAATAGAAAATTCCTGTTGTGATAGCTCAAGGTGTTTTGCTGAGTTTGAAATTGTTACAAGTTTAGCATCTTGCCTTAGGTCTCTTGGTTACAGTGGTTACAGTGGTCACTGCCTTAAGTGGCCTAAAATACTTGTACATTGTGGTCTTTCCGCACCAACATCTAACTATACGATGATAGATCCCAAACATGTAATAATAGTATTCCCGTGTGATCTGAACCCCATATTTTCATCTGAACCCCAGCGAACTTTCTAACGCTTTACAAGGTGCACCAAGAAAGCCCAATAATGCCATTCAAGCTGCTTAATTTCAAAGCAATTGAAAGTACAGAACAATTAATGTAACCAGACTTGATCAATTGAATTTGACAATGGATAATAGCACAAATTAATGAATGCACTACACTTGGCCACATCAGTGGGTCACCTTGTTTCACCTAAACTTCTAACTTCCTAAATCTGATAGAAGTTTCACAAGCAGTTTTATGTTCAATAGAAGCTGACTCAAAATGTTTTGTTCCCTGTTTTGTTTCTCTCTGTTCACAACTGATGAGAGGATGGGCGGCCTTTATTGAGCACAGGAGGCCATCGAAGGCTGACCAGCAGTTTTAGAGAAGGATATCATCAGTTTCCGACAGGTATCCTGCATGAAGAGCAGATTAAGATTAAAGCCTTCAGGAAGAAGTAGGATGTCAGCAGGTGAGTCACGCAGGTGATTTTTGAGCTGCCCTCCCGCTGGCATCTGCTGAGTAAAGAAGGCTAAAATTGCCACTTGGCCCTCGCCATGGGAAAAATTGTTACCAAATCCCCAAATATGACAACCACATTGAAGGAGATTTTCTCTGTATGTTATGTAGATAAAATTGTAAGCATGATTTTTCTAAACATGTTCAGACTTTTATATGAAGAGTGCAACTCTTGGTTTTCCTCCATTGTGGGGGAAGAGTAGAAATAAAGACAAAGCTCAGATTCTTGTTACGGTGTCAGGGTGCGCAGAGAAGGGAGAATTCCCAGCTCCGGGAAACCAACATTTAAACATGGCTGCCTGGGCTTCTGATTTTCAGTCTGAGGGGAGTCGGGAATAGGAGTCAGGGCAGACAACTTTGGAAAAAGTGAGGGGTTGAAGACGGGCCCGGTGGAGTAACTCAGGCTCAGATAAAAAGTGGGTTTCCAAAAGGTTCAATTGAGAGGTATTTCACAGTAACTTCATAGCAGTGTTAATGTTAGCCTACTTGTGATAATAAAGATTATTATTATTATTATCATCAGTGGTGACATTCCTGTGCCCTGAAGGAGATGCCATTGTCTTGTCAGGTGAGAGTAAAAGCTGTAAATGTCCAATCATTTGTTGACCCTGGAACAGTGGGTCCATCATGGACCTTCCCTATGGGAGTTTTGTTATTGTTGCTGCTGATCAAAATGCACTCTACTGAACCACTGAAAGCATGGAGTGGAGTCTCACGACACAGCATGGAGGTGGCACGTCTTGCCACCACTACCTCATACAGGTAATATGTACTCATGTAGTTAGCTGTCAAGTCTCAGTTTGTGGATGAATGATGACCAATGTCATGTTCATTATCTCATCCAGTTTCCCTCTTGCTGCCCATCTATTAGGATGTGCCCACATTGTTGACCCTTGACCAGATCCCTCACATTGTCAGAGCATAACAGTGTGACTAAGAGAGGGGGAAACCAGTACGGTCGATGATGGTCATGGAACAGAGCATGCTACCTTGGAGTCAGGGCTGCAACATGCACGCACCAAACATTTACGCACAGCTATTTTCTCCCCCTTAGCAGTAATCATTGAAGATATGATGAAAATGGTTAGTGCATGCTGGTGCACATAAGTGAATGAGAGAATTGCAATCCAAATGTCTCATGACTCTTTTCACCTTACATTTTTATTGATAGAATGTAACACCAAGGGGATGCAGGGAAAGGGATGGGTCTAGGTGCCCCATGGTTTTCTGATGAAGAACTTCACATTTTGGTGTATGAGTCCAGGAAAGGAGAGTAGTCCTGTTCCCTGCTGGCTGCCATAATGCCCTTTTAGCAACCAAGGTGGTCTGGATTCAAATTGCAGCTGAGGTGAGGGTAGCTGGTGACCATCAGCAATCGTGAATTCAGTGCAAGGAAAGTTTCAATCATCTGATACATCCTGGCAAGGTGAGCAGCTTTGGCTCATCCACAGAAATCACAAAGGGATGAGCCATATCTACATAAGGTGTGAGACATGGCGCATACCTCTGTTTCAGCATTGAGGCATGTATACAGTTCATGCAGGAAGGAGAGGAATGGGGGTTGGGGTGGGGGTGGTCAATGGGGAAGGCCGGTTGTGAGAGGGTGGGGGAATGGAGGGGAGAGAGGAAGGAGGGAAAAGGGTGGGAAGAAGGGGAATGGGAGTGAATGGGGGGAAGGGGGTAAAGCCACGTCCTATGAGAAGTGGGCGAGGGTAAGGGCCTCCCTTGCCCTTCGGGCTTGCCGGACACTTGTTGCCTGACCTCCATCTTCAGGCAGCTCCCACAAATCCTCCCTCGCTCATTCACTATCCCTTCCTGGTTCGGCCCCTCCGCATCCTCCTCAGACGAGCCGTGCGTCTCTCCTCCTCAAGCATGTCGCCCGCTGTTGTGACAGGTTTGGAAGGGCACAGCAGACCACTACAAGTGGGACACCCTCTGGGGGTGTACTGCAGAGCACCACCAGAGCAGTTCCTGGCATTGGAACTGCATTTTTAGCAAGCTGATCCACTGCTCAATAACAGCACGGGTGGGAACATGGTCCTCGTTATATCGGATCTCGGCCTCGGTTTCCATATGGCATCATCAGCCAGGACCTCAGCGGGTACCCCTTATCCCCAAGAGCCAACCAGTCATCCTGGATGGTCCGCAAAGACGCTAGGGATATCCAATTGCCCCAGGTGCAGCTGTCATGTACGCTCCCTGGGAAGTGTGTACACATGTGCATGATCCGGGGATGGTTTTCGCACATGATTTGAACATTCAGGGAGTGAAACCCTTTCCTGTTAATGAAGGGCGCTCCCTGATGCCCCAGTGTGCGCAAGGTGACATGCGTGCCATCAATTACCCCTGAACCTGGGGCATCCCAGCGATGGCGGGGAATCCTGCAGCCGGGCATCTTGATGGGCTTGGCACTGCTCAAACCTGATACAGTCATCTACCCGGGCATACAGGGCACCCGTGACCTCACAGAGACACCTGTGGGCTGCAGCATGTCAAATGCTGCACAAGACCCCGCTCGAGCCCTGGAATGATCCAGTGGCATAAAAATTCAGGGCCACGGGGAGCGCGTGTCCTCCTTGTCCACCAAATCCATGAGGTCATGGCACTATCTCTTTGTTGAGATGGTGTCTCCTGCGGCACATGCTGTCTGTCATCTCGAGTCGGGTGGCCCCCGGGTGGCAGAGGTCATTGTGGATAGCCTGTAGTCGGTCGTCTTGCGCGCTGGCGCATGTGCCGCGGGACAGGGCATCTGGGGGCTCGTTGAGCTTCCCAGGACGGTATACGATATCATAATTATAGGTGGAGAGTTTGATCCTCCACCGCAAGATTTTGTCATTCTTCATTTTGCCCCGCTGCGAGTTATCAAACATAAAAGCAACCGATCTCTGGTCGGTGATGAGGGTAAACCTCCTACCAGCGAGGTAGTGCCTCCAGTGCCGTACAGCTTCCACAATGGCTTGCGCTTCCTTTTCGACTGAGGAGTGTCGAAGTTCCGAAGCGGAGAGGGTTCGGGAAGAGTACGCTACTGGCCTCCCTGCCTGGTTCAGAGTGGCAGCAAGAGCGACCTCTGAGGCGTCGCTCTCCACCTGGAATGGGATGGATTCATCTACCGCCCGCATGGCGGCTTTGACGATGTCTGCCTTGATGCAGTTGAAGGCCTGGCAAGCCTCGGCTGACAGTGGGAAGAGTGTAGCCTTAAATAGTGGGCGGGCTTTGTCCGCATACTGGGGGACCCACTGGGCGTAGTATGAGAAAAATCCGAGGCACCTCTTGAGGGCCCTGGAACAGTGAGGAAGAGGGAGTTGCAATACGGTCAGGGTCGGGTCCTAGGACCCCGTTTTCCACGACGTAACCGAGGATGGCTAGTCTGGTTGCGCGGAAAACGCATTTCTCCTTATTATATGTGAGGTTGAGGTTTTGGGCGGTTTGGAGAAATCGGTGGACGTTGGCGTCGTGATCCTGCTGGTCATGGCCGCAGATGGTGACGTTATCCAAGTACGGAAACGTGGCCCGCAGCCCGTACTGGTCCACCATTCAGTCCATTGCTCGTTGGAACACCGAAACCCCGTTCTTGACGCCAAAGGGAACCCAGAGGAAATGGAAAAGGCGGCCGTCTGCCTCGAACGCCGTGTAGTGGCAGTCCTCCGGGCGGATTGGGAGCTGGTGGTATGCAGACTTCAGATCCACCGTGGAGAATATGCGGTACTGGTCGATCTGATTTACCATGTCTGCAATCTGGGGTGGGGGTACGCATCGAGGTGCGTGAACCGGTTAATGGTTTGACTGTAATCAACCACCATCCGGAACTTTTCCCCGGTCTTGCCGACCACCACCTGAGCTCTTGAGGGGCTATTACTGGCCTCTATGACTCCTTCACGTAAGAGACGCCGGACTTCGGATCTAATAAACACCCTGTCCTGCAGGCTATACCTCCTGCTGCGAGTGGCCACTGGTTTGCAGTTGGCGGTGAGATTAGCGAAGAGTGGAGGGGAGTCGATTTTCAGAGTTGCTAGACTGCATATAGTGAGAGGGGGAAGGGGTCTGCCGAAGCTGAGTGTTAGGCTCCTGAGGTTGCACTGGAAATCCAGTTCTAGGAGGAGGGGGGTGCAGAGGTCAGGGAGTACATACAGTTGGAAGTTGGTGTAGTCGGCGCCCTGTATTGTTAATGTCGCAATAGTGCACCCCTGTATCTGAACGGAGTGCGACCCCGAGGCGAGGGAGATAGTTTGCTGTGTTGGAAATATCGGGAGCGAGCAGCGCCTTACCAGATCTTGGTGAACAAAGCTCTCGGTGCTCCCGGAGTCGAAGAGGCATGGTGTATCGTATCCGTTGATTTGGACGGACATCACGGAGCTCTTGAGGTGCTTTGGCCGCGACTGGTCCAAAGTGACTGCGTTGAGCTGAGGGTAGCCAGTGGCGTGGTCGGCAGTGCTGGAGCGGCCCCGTGATAACTGTCCGCGGAGGTCGTAGTCGTCGAGTGGCATATCGGGTGATGGCCAAGATGGCGGCCCCGTTGATTGCACGTGGCAGGTGGCGAGGAAGATGGTGTCCAAGATGGCCGCCCCGTGGGTCGCACGTGGCGGGCGGTGAGGAAGATGGCGCCCAAGATGGCGGCCCCCATGAATCGCACATGTTGTGCGGAGACGGAGTCGGCAGACACGCTGCCACATTGCGGGGTCTGCGGTCCTGTGAGTTGGGGGACCGAGTATTCGGGTTAGGGTTCGAGTTAGAGTTTTTAGCTTTGGCCAGGCAGACCTTAGCAAAGTGCCCTTTCCACCCACAGCTGCTGCAGGTCGCATTGCGGGCCGGGCAGTGCTGGCGGGCGTGTTGGGGCTGGCTGCAAAAGTGGCACGATAGCCCTCCGTGGTGGGCGGGTGGCCGCGCGGCGCAGGCCTGGGGCAGTCTCTGGCCGGGGGTCCACGATGGGGTTGCATGATCGGCCGGGAACGCATTTAAACTTTGGAAAGCGACCTCTAATGAGGTCGCTAGTTTTACCGTGTCCTCCAGGTCCTGGGTCCCTTTCTCGAGAAGACGCTGCCGCACATAATTGGATCGGACCCCTGCAACATACACGTCTCGGACGGCGAGTTCCATGTGCTGGGAGGCTGTCACGGCCTGGAAGTTACATTCTCGTGCTAGATCTTTAAGGTTACGCAGGTAGTCTTCTAGCGACTCTGCAGGGTGCTGGCGGCGAGTTGTAAAGATGTGCCGTGCGTAGACTTCATTCACGGGCCGCACGTACAAGCGGTCGAGTATCGCGAGGGCCTCAGTATAAGAGTCAGTTACATCAAGTTGAGTTGAAATACGATGGCTCACCCGTGCGTGGAGAAGACTGAGTTTCTGTTCTTCTGTAACAGAGGAGGTAGTCAACGCAGCCAGGTAGGCCTTGAAGCACCGAAGACAATGCAAAATAATGTATTTTTCTTCTGCGGCCTGTGGATCGAGTTCCAGTGGGTCAGGTTTGAGGGCTGATTCCATAGTAGTTTTTAAGTCGATTAAATTGATGCGACCATCAATTCACTCAGAGACACGAGTTGAAGTAAACTGTGACTTTAATCGGCTTACAACTGAGCCTGCCTGCGACTAAACTGAACTGAGGGCGGACTCATAGGACCGCAGCACTTATACTTCCTGCTGGGGGCAGAGCCCTGTACATGCTCCTCATCTCCCCCTGTGAGCAGAGCCGCGCAACGGCTCACAGATGGAGCCCACAGGGACACAGTAATGTACAGCGTGAACTTATAGTGGTTACACATTCACCACTAGGAGGTGAATTTGAGATCAGGAAGAGATCAATATATCACATATTCCACTGGCGCTCAAGGTGACCTTCAGCAGATAACCAAGAACATGGCTCTGTCCTGGAAGTGTTTGGTAGGACAGTCAGGCAGCATCTGTAATTGCCCCTGATATGGGTATACACAATATTGGGGGATGGCTATGCCCCTCACCCCCTACAGCCCAGGGGCGATCTATGACACCCAACCCTCTGACCAAGCGCATGCCCCCCACCCTCCCCGTTACCACCCTTTCCCCCCCTCCCCCTCCATGTCCCAAGCACTGGGATAGCAGATCCAGTGGCCAGTGCATGTCGGGGAATGGAAATGGCTACTCACCTCCTCAGCTCCCCTCAGCAACCATCGCGGCAGCTTTCCCTTTTTGAAAAGGAATGCTAAACGCCACCCGTGTGATCACTTGCTGGGGAGCTGGTTAGTTGTTGGGAGTCCAGTAGATCAGATTTACATCTTGCTAATGAGATGGAGATTGGTCTTAATTGGTGCCAAGCCATGTCTGGACAGGATCCAGACACCATCACCTGGAGCGGGCCGGTTAGATTGTAAAAAACTGTTGAATGATATATTAGCATAGGAGCATATTCTTTATGTAAAATTCTTCAGGAGACAATGAAACCTCCTGTGAGCTGTTTCCTCACAAACTTTGATGTAAAATTACAATAATAAATTCAACACTGATTTGCTTCACAATGATCTTCTGGCTTTTGTGAGAAGGTGATTCGCTTTGCTTACATATGTTTATTTTCAAAAATGTAATTGATCAGAGATTCAGTTACATCGAACTCGCATAATTTCATTTTTAAAATGCCGCACAGACACAAACTTTTTGTGACGTCATGGTGTATGCAAATCTGTGTAGCAGCACATTTGAAATGCCCTAACGTCCCTACAACTTCCTCTACATATTACCTAAATGTACTTCAGTATAGTAGGTTTTCACAGTCCCTGAAGGAACAGGGGGCAGACAGCAATGTATATAATGCTGATCATCTTTCCAGACTACCTCTGAAGCATTCTAAGATGGGTCGATGTTTTAATTTGAGGAATAGCAGAGAGGGGGGCTTTGTGAAAGAAATCTAACAATTGGAAAATATGAAAAATAAATCACACAAAACATATGTAAAATACATAACATGTAGATAATATTGAATTTTTGTTCTTTAGGAATTTAATTTGTATCGATTTACTTGTATCGGAATGCCATTGCAAAACTGAAAGGATCTTTCTGCTGAACTTTTGGTTCCTCTCTGAGTTAACTGCAAGGTTAAAGGTCCCAATAATGTCCCTCCTGTATAAACAAAGAGAACAAATATTTGGGGGTTTTCGTGGAATTTTTATTACCTTTCCTCTCTTAGCTCAAATAGTAAAATGGGGCGAGATTTAATGGAAAAATTTTGAAGTGCCATTTTAGGCACGATTGGCGGAGTGTTTCTTGACGACTACATTGGCGAGAACATAGTCAGTAATGGCACTTCATGCCAGAAAGGAGCCCCATGAGTATCTTGCCATTACAGGGTGTTTCGCCATCTGATTCAATAGACTCGTGCCTCAGCGTTTTACCGCTAACAACGGGGAACTGCTTTTAAACGCTCCATCACCACTCACTCCCAGTCAACACACAATCATGGCTATGCACAGTCCTGCTCCTCGCTTTGGCGATGCCAACCTGGCCAGGCTTTCCATCGCTGTGGATGCGATATGGGACATACTGTTCCCCCGAGGGGTCAGAGGACCAGCTGCAGGGTCACCAATACCTGGGAGGCATTGACAGCGGCTATCAGTGCTGGCAGCATGACCAGGAAGACGAGCGTCCAATGTAGGTAAAAGACCAACAGCGTCCCCTGAGCTGCAAGGGTAAGTTACTATCTCTCTCCTAGTTCCATCTGCCACTCCTCAGATTCCCAACCTCCCCCGACAAATTACTGACTGACACCTCGTGTCCTCCCTAAATCTAATCTTTGTGCTTGTTCCTCAGAACCCGCTGGCACACACCAGCACAGCCCCTTCATGCAGTGCCTTCACATGCCACTTGTCATAGGTCATCCTGATCTATCAAGCGTGCGGCTCACAATGCCCTCTCTGTGTCCCTGCAGGAGAAGATAGCCCTTTACAAGAGGGAAACGGCAAAGAAGGGGATCATATTACCAGACATGCAGTTCCTCACCCCCAAAGAGGAACAGGCCCTGCAGATCGTAGGGTTGACCGAAGGGAGAGAATTCACCAACAGCCAGGTTGACCTGTTCCACAGGGTGAGGATCCACTGCCCCTTCAAGCAGATGACCTGTCTCAAGTGAGTTGTTCATGTCAAACAAAATTATGGAATCATAGAATCATAGACTGTACAGCGCAGAAGGAGGCCATTAGGCCCATCGAGTCTGCACCGGCCCTTGGAAAGAGCACCCCACTCAAGCACACACCTCCTCCACCCCATTCCCATTACCCAGTAACCCCAATTAAAATTTTTGGACACTAAGCAATTTAGCATGGCCAATCCACCTAACCTGCACATCTTTGGACTGTGGGAGGAAACCGGAGCACCCGGAGGTAACCTACGCAGACTCTGGGAGAAAGTTCAAACTTCACACAGACAGTCACCTGAGGGCGGAATTGAACCCGGGCCCCTGGTGCTGTGAGGCTGCAGTGCTAATCATTGTGCCACCATGTCTCTCAGTGACCACAAGTCCATTCTCTCGCAGGATCTCCATCTGATGGGGCCGGGCCATCCGGAGATGTCCCCCCCACCCCCCACCCCACCCCCCCCCCCCCCCACCCCCCCCCCACCCCGCCACCCAAGAGACCAAGGGAAGAGAGCTCTGAGGAGACGGCAGTCGAAGTGTCACAGCTATCACCCCCAAACTTCCACCAATGCAGAGACACACACCTCAGTGGGTGAGATTAGTGGATAAGCTCTGGGGGCACAATCTGGTGAGCACCACATAGTTGCTGATGCACATCAGGTGGAGACAGTTACATCCAAGAGATTCAGTAGTCGGCGGTCTGCTGGGTCCCAGGACTCAGTTGAGTCGCAGTCAGATCTGAGACTCTGGACAAGGTTATCACGGAGCTGATGTATATGCAAGGACATGGCCATGAGATTCCGGAGGGGATGTCAGCAACATTTAAGTGAGTGCATAGTCGTTTGGAGGAGTCCCAAAGGGCGCAGGAGATGATGTCGACCATACATAGCATTGAGGCCTACACTGCTAGGGTGGCGACCACAGTGGAAAGCCTGGAGATGAGGTCAGATTCTTGAGTGGTGGGGTCCAAGGCTGAGGGACATGTCCCATATGCAGGTAGACATTGCCTCCGGTTCATACATGCTTGGAAAAATGTGGTGTGTTTTTATAAAGGATAGGCTTGTAGATTAGTAAGGTACAAAAAAAACAAGATCTTTATTGGAAAGGTTTTACCTACAGGCTGTTAGACAGCCCGTTTTCCTGTACAAATGGCCAATGACGTCATCAATATGTGACGTGATCAGACTCTTAACATGACCTTGTTCCAACTAGGAACAAACATGAAAACACACTTCCTTCCCCCTTTACAGTAGAGATCCTGCAATGAAACACAATATAACGTTGACAGTCAAAATTTACAATATTAATGATCACAACAGTCAATAAATTCATGTTTTGGAAGACGTCAGTTTCTGTGTGGTTGGCGGCGAATCTCAGGTGTCTGTTTTCTCGTATTGACTGAAAACGTGGGTGTTTTACATTTAGTTTGGACGTCATTCATAGTTGTCTCAACTGGAGTTGACATAGTATTTGGAGGTTGACTGGATATTGAAAGCTCATCAACTGTCTTCCATAGTTGTTTCTGGTATTGTCAGGTTCCCAAGAATGCCAAGGCCTTTATTTGGTCTTTACTTGGCACAGTTTATTGCAGACTCTCGGTTGAATCTGCCTCTGGCAAATTAGTTCCAGTTGCTAAAGGTTGATCAGCATGTCTTCTCCTCACTGCATCTTCCCAAGTTTGAAAGGTATGGGAGACCGGTCTTGACTGTGCAAAGGTGATGGCGGTATTCATTCTCACTGCTGGTTTAGTCCTTTCCAATGCTTCCTGACCTTCCTGGAAAACACAGCATTTAGTTCTGTTCTCACATCGCAAAACCTGGCTTTGCTGTTTCCCTCAACAATTTCTCTTGTCTGAGGCGGCTTCAGCAAATCAAACACTGTTCGTAACTGATTGTTTACCACGAATAATGCCGGAGAGCATTGGGGTGTCTTTTTCCTTTTCTTTTTTATAAATTTAGATTACACAATTCATTTTTTCCAATTAAGGGGCAATTTAGCGTGGCCAATCCACCTGCTCTGCACACCTTTGGGTTGTGGGGGCGAAACCCACGCTAACGCGGGGAGAATGTGCAAACTCCACACAGACAGTGATGCAGAGCCGGGATCAAACCTGGGACCTCGGTGCTGTGAGGCAGCAGTGCTAACCACTGCGCCACTGTGCTGCCCTGAATGTGTTGTATTCTTCTTGTATGTAATCAGGAATTAGCTTAGATGTTTAGATGATGATCATTGCTCATGTGTTACCTTCAATGAATGTTTCATTGCCGAAGAAACCTTTCAGCCCGCCCATTTGCAACAGGATGATAAGGAACGGATTGAATGTGTTGGATTTCGTTCTCCTTTTGGTAATTTGTGAATTCTTGGGGAAAGAACTGTAGCCCATTGTCACCAACAAGTTGTTCAGGGTAACCGAATTTTGCAAAAATCTCGGCCAGTCTTTCCATTGTTTGCTCCAAGGACGTAAAGGCAACTTGAGGCTATTTTGAGTGCCATCTACCACAATGAAAAACATTCGCCCTTCGAACGTTCTGTCATAATCTATATGAATTATTTGCCATGGCCCTTCTGGCTATTCCCATGGGTGTAATGGCACTAGTTGCAGCACATTTTGAAACTTTGCAAAAGCTGAACACATGCCCGCCTTCTCCTCAATTTCAGTATCAAGCTCTGGCCGCCATAAATAGCTTCTGGCTATCTCCTTCATCCTTACTATCCCATGATGACCTTCATGGAGTTGGTTTAGCACATGTTTCCTTCATGGAATAATGACCCTCATTCCCCAGAAGAGGCAACCAGGCTGTACAGATAGTTTGCACCTTCAGGTAAATGATGGCTTCAACCCTGGGTTTGATCCCGGGATCTTGCCACAAAGTACTGCTCTGCAAACAGTACCGGATTGACAGCAACTTTAAAATTGCCGTGTATGCATACCGAACCATCTTTCTTCATTACAGGTACTATTGGCATGGCCCAATCACTTCCATTCACAGGTTTGAGGATCCCGTCTTGACCAGCCACTCTAATTCTGCTTTGACCTTAGGCCTGATGACGTACGACACTGACCTAGCTTTTAAGCATCCTGCTTGGCTTTCGCCCTTAACTTTTAGCTTGACTGAGATCTCTTACATGCTTCCCAGCTCTCTTCCCCAGTATACAATTGCCCCAGTATAGATTTATAGTATTATCTTTTTAAGGCAACATGTCGTAGTTTCTCTTGCAAAGCTATTTCTGGCACCAATGAAACTGATGCTCCAATGTTAACCCCAATTTTCACTGGTTGTCTGTCCAGTAAAGGAATGACCCAACAATGGTTTGTTGCATTCGCAATGGCCAACATAGTCAACAACAGTTCATCATCTGACTGTGACTCTAGACCTTTTACGCTTTCTTTTTATATCACCTGGATCTTTTCCCTCTATTTGGTTCTCCATTTAGTACATTTGATTTGTGCTTTATATAGTTCTTGTTTGGAACGTGTTAGTTCTTTCCCCAACGTACATGTTCACGTGATCATTGTGCCCCATTTTACCATAATTCCTTCATTTTGCATCTTTGTGCCAGCAGTCTGCTGCTGCGTGCCCAGTTTTTGCATACCAGTAGCAATTTCAAACCTATGTCTGTGTTCAGATCTTAGCCGACATTTTATGGATTCTAGTGCTCAAACGTGGTTGTTGGGCTTCCTTAGCTGCTAATTCCATTGAGATTGCGACTTCTGAAGCCTTCTTTAGGTTTAAGTTGCTCTCTGTTAACAGTCTTTTTTTGGATAGCTTCTCTTTTTAACACACACACTAGTCTGTCTCTAATGGTGTCGTTCAAGACATCTCCAAATTCACAGTATGCAGCTGATTTCTACAAAGTAGCTATGAATTGTGTGATTGATTCACCTTCTTATTGGTTATGTTTATGCAACCTGAACCTCTCAGCGGTAACCAAAGTTGTAGGTGACAAGTGGCCCTGCAATATCTCCACAATCTCATCATAGGTTTTCAAGCCTGGTTTTTCTGGCTGCAACATACCTCACAGGAGGTTAAGTGTTTCCCCCCACATTGTATTCAGAGAAGTTGGGACTACAGTATCTGGCACAATTTTATTTGCTTGGCAAAAATAACTGAATCTTTCAGACTCAGTGGTCTCATCATACGCTCCCATAGTACCAAAAGGTATCAGCATTTTCACTGTAGAAAGAGCTTCTGCAAGCACGGTGTGCCCCCAAACTCTTAGCATGACATCATTTCTTTTTTCAAATAAGGTACCCCTGAGCTCAGCCTGTTTCGTTCCAAGTTTTGGAACACCCCCAGCACTAAAATATTATTGCAGGGTACTTACTACATACAGTGTTCCCTGCACTGTTCCAGATGTTTCTGGGCAGAGCACATGGCGAGCTTCTTCCCAATGTTATTTTCTCTGAAATCTACCTATAAATTTTGGTTCCTAAAAGACGTGTGATATTTTTAAAGGCTCAGTTTGCAGACCACAAAGGTACAAAACAAACAAGGGCTTTATTGGAAAGATGTTTACTCTGCAGCCTGTTAGGATAGACTGCACGTTTGCCCATGCAATGGCTGATGGTGTCATCAATACAGCACGTGATTGGACTCTTAAAGTGACCTTGTTCCAATTAGACTCACACATGAATACACAAGAGGCAGGATTTGAGTCTTCCATCTTGCTTCTGCATTTTGCTCCCTCTAGTGGTCTGGTCCATGTGATTGTTCTTGCATGAAGGTTTGCAGTTTTTATTTGATATTTGCATAGGTCAGACAGGAATTGACAGCACTGTCTTCTTTTTTTTGAACAAACATTTTATTGAGGAATTTTTGGTTTTACAACAGCAACAAAATAAACAATGTACATGAGTCTATAAACATAGTTCAAAAGCCTGCTTCCCCCCTTACAGGTCCCACCTTTATTAACCCCCTACTCTAAGCTAAACTAACCACCCCACCCTCCCTTCTGCTGATGATTAATTTTCCGCAAAGAAGTCGACGAACTGTTGCCACCTCCGGCCGAACCCTAACAGTGACCTTCTTAAGGCAAACTTTATTTTCTCCAAACAGAGAAAGCTAGCCATGTCAGATAGCCAGGTCTCTGACTTCGGGGGCTCTGAGTCCCTCCAAGCTAATAATATCTGTCTCTGGGCTACCAGGGAAGCAAAGGCCAGAACGTCTGCCTCTTTCTCCTCCTGGATTCCCGGACCTTCCGACACCCCGAAAATCGCCACCTCCGGACTCAGTGCCACCCTTGTTTTTAACACCGTGGACATGACATCTGCAAACCCCTGCCAGAATCCCCTGAGCTTTGAGTATTTCCAAAATATGTGGACATGGTTCGCTGCCCCCACCCGCCGCACACCTTGCACAACTATCTTCTACCCCAAAGAACCTGCTCATCCGGGCTGCTGTCATTTGAGCCTGGTGAACGACCTCAAACTGTATCAGGCTTAGCCTGGCACATGTTGTGGGCACGTTGATTCTACTCAACACATCCAGCCAGAGACCATCCTTTATCTCACCTCCTTTTCCCATTTGCGCTTCAGCTCTTCAGTCTACATATCCTCTGACCCCATGAGTTCCTTATAGATGTCAGAGCCCTTCCTTTCTCCCACCCACATTCTGGAAAATACCCTATCCTGTATCCCCCCTGGTGGTAGGAGCGGGAAGTTTGAGATCTGCCTACGTAGGAAGTCCCGCACCTGCAGGTATCTGAATTTGTTTCCCCTCGCCAATCCAAATTTATTCTCCAGCTCCCTCAAGCTAGGGAAGCTCCCCTCTGTAAAAATAGCCCCATCCTCTCATATCCTGCCCTCTGCCATCTCCGAAACCCCCATCCACCCTTCCCGGGGCAAACCGGTGATTATTACAAATTGGAGACCAGACCGATGCTCCCTCCGCTCCCACATGCTTCCTCCATTGCCCCCAGACTCTCAGGGCCGCCACCACCATGGGGCTGGTGGAGTACCATGCCGGCGGGAACAGCAGAGGCTCCGTTATCAATGCCCCCAAGCTGGTGCCCTTACATGAAGCCGCCTCCATATGCTCCCATGCCGACCCTCCCCCCACCACACACTTCCTAATGACAGCACTGTCTTCTAACATAGCAAGATCAAGCCAGGCCTGCTAATGTTACTGAACTCTGAACAACACTCCATCCTGACCATCTCAAACAAAAATTCATAAACCCAGTACAGCAAGGTTCTATTTTTTTTTAAACATGTCCCTAATGCAATATTTAATAATAATAATAATAATAATCTCTTACTGTCACATGTAGGTTTCAATGAAGTTACTGTGAAAAGCCTCTAGTCGCCACATTCCGGCCCCTGTTCTGCATTACAAGCCAGCTGTTTAGCCCACTGAGCTAAACCAGTCCCTAATATGAGTTGCTTGAAAATTAATGTGCCACAAAAAATTGGAATAGGCTGAAGCATCTAACAAAGTTCATCATTAAAAATATATATTCTTATCATGAATGCCACATAGTTGCTTGCCAGAAATTGATCAAAAGGCTTTCCTAATTTATACCTCAAGGACATATATAGCTTATATTTCACAAGCACTTTAATAAATGTTAAGCCTGATTATTGTTTTTTGTGACTAAGGCCTGAATTTTTGCAACAAGTGGAGCCTCGCCAACCAAAGTATAGAAGTCCCACCCCGAACACACCTTTCACATTCTTGGTGGTGGGAATAGGTCAGGATTTGTGTATGTATATTTCACAGAGGCAACTGCCCATATGAAACAGCAGCCACCTCCAGTCATGTCTAATGTTCAGGAATGGAAAATACTAAGCGTACAGAATAGGCCTGGGAGTTGAATGTCTAAACTTTGCAGAATCCTTCAGAGAGATAGGATATACTTTTGGAGAGGGAGAATGCCCCTTTGGATTTGGTCCCTGGAAGTCAGGTGCTCTTTTGGAGAGGGAAGCTACCCTTTGGCAGAAGCAAGGTGTCCTTTGGGACTGCTAAAAGTAGACACAAATGTGCATAAGAAGTGCATAAATTTATTAGAACTGTTAAAAGAACTCTCAAGAGAACTGCAAAAAGGAACAGTCAAAAATGTTAAACGAGTCAAAAACATCTGTCAAGACATTTAAATGCCCCCTTTGATTATTTTAAAACATTGTGCGCTGCGTTTTTAAAAAATTCATTGCTTGCTATTTCACTCTGTTAACATAAGCCTGAGGGTTAACATTGCAATATTTGTGCTGCATGACTGATTTCACGAAGTCCATTATCACAGTGTGTTGCCTTCCATTTCACAGTTTGATTGACAGCTCCAAGTGTTTATAGACTCTGAAATGAACTATGAATTCCAATGCTTGTTTTTATAGTGGATAAAGCACTTGAATGAAATATTTGTTCTTGAAGGGATTATGTAGTTGAACAATAAGAAGTCTCACAATACCAGGTTAAAGTCCAACAGGGTAATTTGAAATCACAAGCTTTCAGAGCACTGCTCATTCACCTGGTGAAGTGGAGACAGGTTCTCAAACACAAACACAGCATATATAGGCCGAGGCACAATTACAAAATAATTACTTGGAATATGAAGAATGGTTGGAATGAAAGTCTTTACAGGTAAACAAGTCTTTACAGGTACAAACAACGTGAGGGGAATGAGGCATTATCACAGGTAATCGAGGTGTGAATTGTCTCAAGCCAGGACAGTTAGTAAGGTTCTGCAAATCCGGGCAGTATGATATGTAGTTGAAGGAATGCAAGTGCAATTAAAGTGTTTTTATGAATGAGCATTTCATTTAAAAATAAATCCTGTAATAGGCACTTCGAATTTTATTTTATTTATTCTTAGCATAGTTCTTGAGGTCTGCCCATAGTGGATACTGGGTGGGTTGTCATGACAGGTGTAAGGGTGTTGTGTGGGGGAATGGGTTGACATGTAAAGTATGATGGGTTGAGTGACACAGGTTGGCAAGGAGGTTATGAGCAGCTAAGGGGGTAGGTGGCCTGGTTGGCATGAATGGGACATGGTGAGTATGCGGGGTGGTGAAGGGTCTTTGGCAACGTGCCTGTGCCTTCCACCCAGCCAATCTCTCCACCTGGCAGTTTTCATATTCTTTCTGGGGTCACCAACCCCGTCTCCCAGTCAACCCCACCATCGCAGAACGAAAATCCCAACTTCCAGGCACTTTTTCCCGGGTGGGGTTTGCAGAGCCTGGAATTGTCCAGACTGCACTCCTGACCCGTGAGAAAAAATGTAGGCCTAAATGTCAATGCTATCTTGTGTCAAGTACAAATAGGTACTGGTGACGTCTTTTGGCAGTAAATTCTAACAGCCATATATTTATCAGATAAAGTGTTTCAAACAGCATGTCTGAACCACATACTTTCTTTAAGTGATGAAAGTTACATTAGGTTACCTAGAATTCTAATGGCAGGTGCAATTGAATTTGAAAAAATATAAAATTATATGGAAGCCAAGAACAAGAGATGATAGTTAGCAAGGCAGTGGCATAACAAAACGATCAGTAATGTAGATCTAGGGTTTACATTGGACAAATTTATGAAACCATCAGTCCAGGACTTATGCTGCAGTAAAAAATGATCAGTAATGAACTAATATACAACACAAATTGAAACCAAATACAGCAAAATGAAAATACTGTGGGTGCCAGGAATCTGACATGAAAACAGAAAATGGAGCCATTCAGGCAGTGGAAAAAAAATGTAATGTTTCAAAACGATAATCTTTTGAAAAGTAGATGCTTTGAAGTGAGGAAAAATTAAGGAACTTAATCAATTCGACTTAATTGTTTGGTTAGAAAGAAGGAAAGATCTCATTGCAATTTTCAGGATTATGAATGTTTTTGATAAATCCGAGGGCGAGAAGTTCAAATATGGGAAATTAGCAATAAGAAGGAAAGGTAAGTGAAACCTTTTCACCCAAATAATGATAAAGCTTTGGAGTAGAAGGCCAGTGAAGATGATTGAAGTAAATAATATACAATTGTTTTGTGCTTACTCTTTCACAGATATTATCGTTGCTGGTTAGGCCAAGTCACTGAAAGGGGCAACACAGGTGGAGAAGGTAGTTAAGAAGGCATACGGCATGCTTGCCTTCATTGGCCAGGGCAGTGAGTATAAGAATTGACAAGTCATGTTGCATTTGTATAGAACCTTCGTTAGGTATAGTGAGTATAGTGTTCAATTCTGGTCGCCTCACTACCAGAAGGATGTGGAGGCTTTAGAGAGGATGCAGAAGAGATTTACCAGGATGTTGCCTGGAATGGAGGGCATTAGCTATGAGGAGCGGTTGAATAAACTCGGTTTGTTCTCACTGGAACAACAGAGGTTGAGGGGCGACCTGATGGAGGTCTACAAAATTATGAGGGGCATAGACAGAATGGATAGTCAGAGGTTTTTCCCAGGTTAGAGGGGTCAATTACTAGGGGGCATAGGTTTAAGGTGCGAGGGGCAAGGTTTAGAGGAGATGTACGAGGCAAGTTTTTTACACAGAGGGTAGTGGATGCCTGGAACTCGCTGCCGGAGGAGTTGGTGGAAGCAGGGACGATAGTGACATTTAAGGGACATCTTGACAAATACATGAATACGATAGGAATAGAGGGATACGGACCCAGGAAATGTAGATTTTAGTTTAGACGGGCAGCATGGTCGGCACAGGAGGGCCGAAGGGCCTGTTCCTGTGCTGTACGTTTTTTTGTTCTTTGTATTTACTGCCGATCTCTAATTACAATTGAGAAAGTGGTGGCGAACAGCTTTGGTTCATGTGGTGTAGGTAGACTCACGGCTTTTAGGAAGGGAGATCCAGAATTTCGACCCAGTGACAATGAAGGAATACTGTAGTGATATCCCCAAGTAAGGATTGTGTGTGGCTTGGGGCGGGTGAGGAATGGGGGGGGGGGGGCATCTATGCAAGTGATGATGCTCCCATACATCTGTTCCCCTTGACCATCTAGGTGGTAGAGGTTATGGATTTGGAAGGTGCTGTCAAAGAAGCCTTGTTGAGTTTCTGCAGTGCATCTTATAAATGCTTTCATTATGCATTGGTGGTGGAGGGATTAAATCTTGAAGATGGTGAATGCAGTTGTGTAAAGCAGGCTGCTAATTGTCCTGGTTAGTGTTGAACTCCTTGAGTGTTGTTGGATCTGCACTCATCCAGGCAAGTGGAGTGTCTCCTATTATACTCCTGACCTATGCCTTGTAGATTTGGATAGGCTTTGTGGAGTCAGGAAATGAGTTACTCCCTACAGGATTCCTACATTGACCTGTTCTTGTAGCTGAGTTCAGGTTCTGGTCATTGGTAACTCCTAAAATATTGATAGCGGGAGATTCAGCAATGGTAATGTCATTGAATGCCAAGTGGAGATGTTTAGATTCTCTCTTGTTGGAGATGGTCATTGTCTGGCACTTGTGTGGTGTGAATGTAGTTTGCACTAGCAGTCCAAACCTGGGTATCATCTAGGTTTTGCTGCATATGTATACAGACAGCTTCAATATTTGAGAAGTCACGAAAGGTGCTGAACATTGTGCAATCACCAGTGAATATCCACGCTTCAGACTTTATGATGGAGGGAAGGCCAAATATGAGGCAGCTGACAATGATTGATCCTAGAATGCTACCCTGAGGAACTCCTGCAGTAATGTCCTGGGATTGCGATGATTTACTTCCAATGACCACATCCATCTTCCTTTGTGCTAGGCTTGAGTCCAACCAGTGGAGAGTTTCCCCCCCTAATTCCCATTGACTCCAGTTTTGCTAGGGCTCCTTGATGCCACACTCAGTCAAATGTTGCCTTGATGACAAGGGTCGTCACTCTCAGCTCACCTCTGCAGTTCAGTTCATTTTGCCATGTTTGAATTAAGTCTGTAATGAGGTCAGAAGCTCAGTGGCACTGGAAGAACCCAAACTGAACATCAATGAGCAGGTTATTGCTAAGCCAGTGCTCTCAATAGCATTGTTGATGACCCCTCCCATCATGGGAATCAATAAATTAAATTTGATTGGTCCTAGATTTTATTTATTGCTTATGTGTACTTGCTGTATGTTGTAGAAGTCTTAAAATTATACAAAAGTTTTAGTCACAGGTTACTTACAGGTTTTTGTTGCATCGGTCGTGTTTACTTAATGTTTCTTATTGTGGTTTATAATGTAGACACTTCAAAAAAGTAGTTTTTGTTTAAGTTTTAATATATATTTCAATTCTCTTGTGTTCTTTTGTTGATTTACAAATGATTTTAAGGGCAGTCACACTCACCTCAGCTCTTTTGATCATGTTTGAACCAAGGCTGCAATGAGGTCAGAATCTGAGTGGCCCTGGTGGATTTCAAACTGAGTCTCCATAAGCAGCTTATTGCTGAGTAAGTGCCGTTTGATAGCAATGTCAGTGATCCGTTCCATCACTTTGCTGATTATTGAGAGTAGACTGATGGGGTGGTCATTGATCACATTGGATTTTATCTGCTTTTGTGAACCGGACATACCTGAGCAATTTTACACAATGCTGCGGAGATGCCATTGTTATTGCTGTACTGGAACATCTTGGCTAGGGGCTCAGCAAATTCTAAAGTTCTGAAATCTTCAGTACTACTGTCAAAGCCCATAGCATTTGCAGTGCCTTCAGCCATTTGTTGATATCACGTGGAATGAATCAAATTGGCTAAAGACTGGCATCTGTGATGCTGGGAACCACAGGGGAGGCCGAGATGTATCATCCACCCGGCATTTCTGACTGAACATAGGTGCAGATGCTTCAGCCTAACCTTTTGCATTAGACTCCCCCTGTCATAATATACACACAAGTATATGATGGTCCATAGGCAGACACTGACTGTCACGCTGAACGACCAATCAACACACAGAACACAGCAGCCAATCACCAGACAGGACACGGTCACTATAAAGCCAGAGGGGACTAGTTTTCCCACTCTCTTGGGATGCAGCCTCTGAGACAGCCAGAGTCCGTGATCAGTAACACAAACATCTACCATGTGCTGGTAGTATAGTCTGGTCAGGTTAGCCTCAGGTCTCCAGTCAACCTAACATAGTGTCGACCCACAGTGCAAGTATGTTTAACAGCTCATAGTTAAATAAAATAGAATGTACAAGTGTTGGTAGCCTGTCTCTCTCACTGCTCTGGTAAACGCAGTCCTCGCAGACCCAGCATACCCAACACATCATGGTACCAGTACGTGATGTTAGAGTTTGATGGGCCTACCCTGAGATAATCTGCCTTCGACCAGCAATCAGCCATCCGGTAGTATGGACAGCGTCCGCCCTCCCCCGCCGCTCCGCATAACCGCCAACCTTGGTGCCAACTGGAAGATATTTAAGCAAAAATTTCAACTGTACCTCGAAGTTACCAACCTGGAAGCTGCCTCAGATGCCAGAAAGATTGCTCTCTTCCTCTCCACGACCGGGGACCACGCCATCCACATTTTTAACTCCCTCACATTCGCTGAAGGTGAGGACAAGTCCAAGTTCAAGACAGTCCTGCTCAAATCCGACAGCCACTGTGACATTGAAGTCAACAAAAGTTTTGAACGCTACGTCTTTCAACAACGTCTGCAGGGTAAGGATGAACCTTTTCAATCTTTCCTAACCCATCTTTGCATCCTCGCGCAATCCTGCAATTATGACTCCACCTCCGATTCAATGATCCGCGACTAGATTGTTTTCGGTGTGCACTCGGACCCCCTACGCTAGCAGCTCCTTAAAGTCAAACAGCTCACCCTCGCTATAGCCATCAAAACCTGCGTTCTGCATGAGAACGCCACTAACCGATACTCGCACATTCAAGCGGCAGAGACGGCGCGGCAAGGCCCCCATGATGTGGAGCGGGTGCAGGCCATAAAACAGCTCCAGGGCCTGAGCTTGGATGAGGGCAGCCATTTTGCGCGCCTTACCCGGGCTCCCACACATGCGCACAACGACCGAGGGGACGGCGAGGCCGAAGACCGAACTGCGCAGGCGGGCACTACGTACGACTGCACCGTGCATGCGCGGTGGCGCATTGAGCGTTCTGACATCACGACGTGCAACAACTGTGGCTCCTCCCACTTAAAGAGGCAATGTCCCTCTAAATCTCGACACTGTGGCAAGCTTGGCCACTGCGCAGCCCTGTGCAGGTCTGCTCAAACAGCTGCCTCCCGTCGCTCCCACCAGCAGCGCAGGGACGTCCGAACCGTACAACAACCGGTCACAGATTCCGACTCCGACATGGTTCCCGACCCTGACACCGAGGATCTCAAATCCCCATTCCGGGTGGGCATCATCACCAAACACACGGTGCTTCAAAAGAAAAAGGCCAAGCCCTTCCCAGTGATGAGCATTGATCCGGACGATGAGTGGTGTGCCACCCTTACGATCAATAAATCTCGCATCCGATTCAGGCTTCAGCCAACCTCATTGCGCGGTCTGACCGAGACAGCCTCCACGTTAAGCTGACCATCCTTCCATCCGCCTGCCAGCTTCTCGACTACAATGGCAATGCCATTGCTGCCAGCGGCTCATGCCAGTTTGTGGCCACCCTGCCCTTCGAGATTGTAGGGTCCACCAAAGCTTCCCTGCTCGTTGCTCAGGTGTGCAAGATCCTAAACCTCGTCCAAAGGGTTCACTCCATGTCGCCCGCTGAGGCTTCAGCATCGCCGGACGCCAAATTTCAGACACAACTGAAGGACATCATCACTCAAAACCACAGTGCCTTCGTGGGCATGGGCACACTCCCATACATGTACAAAATTATTTTAAAAACAAATGCCACGCCTGTGGTTCATGCACCCCGCCGGGTGCCGACGCCCCTTAAGGACCGCCTCAAGCAGCAGCTGCAGGACCTCCAGGACCAGGGCGTCATATCTAAAGTAACTGAACCAACCGACTGGGTCAGCTCCATGGTGTGTGTTAAGAAACCATCAGGAGAACTACGCATTTGCATCAACCCCAAAGATCTGAACCGTTAGAGACATAGCTTTAAATTGAGGGGAGATAGATATAGGGCAGATGTCAGAGGTAGGTTCTTTACTCAGAGAGTAGTAAGGGCGTGGAATGCCCTGCCTGCAACAGTAGTGGACTCGCCAACACTAAACACATTCAAATGGTCATTGGATAGGCACATGGACGACAAGGGAATAGTGTAGATGGGGTTTAGAAGGGTTTCACAGGACGGTGCAACATCGTGGGCCGAAGGGCCTGTACTGCGCTGTAATGTTCTATGTTCTATGTAACATCATGAGGGAACACTATCCTATCCCAAAGCGCGAAGAACTCACCTGCGAGATGGCTCACGCCAAATTTTTCACAAAGCTGGACACCTCCAAGGGGATCTGGCAGATACAACTTGACGCATCCAGTCGGAAGCTCTGCACCTTTAACACCCCATTTGGCCGGTATTGTTACAACCGGATGCCGTTTGGCATCATCTCAGCCTCGGAGGTGTTCCACCGAATAATGGAGGAAATGGTGGAGGGTATCGAAGGGGTACGGGTATACGTAGACGACATCATTGTCTGGTCTACCACCCCGCAGGAAAGCATCGATCACCTCCAACGCGTCTTTCGGAGAATCCATGAGCATGGCCTCCTTTGGTCAAACAGAAATAATATTCCTCGGCGACCACATATCACAGTTTGGTGTGCAGCCGGATGCAGACAAGGTGTCGGCAATCAATGCCATGAAGACACCGGAGGACAAGAAGGCGGTCCTCCGCTTCCTGGGAATGGTCAACTTCCTGGGGAAGTTTATCCTCAACCTCGCATCTCACACCGCAGCTCTCCGCAATCTAGTGAAGAAAACCACCGACTTCCAGTGGCTCCCCACTCACGAGCAAGAGTGGCGTGAACTCAGGGCGAAACTCACCAAGGCCCCGGTATTGGCATTCTTCGACACTGCCAAGGAGACGAAGATCTCCACTGATGCGAGCCAGTCCGGCATTGGAGCAGTGCTCCTCCAACGCGACGACTCCTCCTCATGGGCTCCAGTTGCATACGCATCGCGTGCAATGACGCCCACCGAGCAACGCTATGCTCAAATCGAAAAAGAGTGCCTGGGCCTCCTCACGGGAATTGTCAAATTCCATGACTACGTATATGGACTCCCCAAATTTCCGGTCAAAACGGACCACAGGCCACTGGTCAACATTATACAGAAGGACCTAAACAATATGATGACGCGCCTGCAACGCATCCTCCTTAATCTCGGGCAGTATGAATTCAAACTGGTCTACACTCCGGGTAAGGAGCTCATCGTGGCCGATGCACTCTCCCGTTCCGTCACTACGCCCTGCGAACCGTCGGGCTTTGTTTCCAAATTGATGCTCATGTTGAGTTCTGCGCATCTAACTTGCCCGCCACGGACGAACGACTCATCCACATTCGTCGTGAAACAGCCAATGATCCTTTGCTCCAATGCGTCATGCGCCATCTTACAGATGGATGGCTCAAGGGCCAATGCCCGCAATTCTACAACATCATAGATGACCTGGCAGTGGTAGATGGAATTCTGTTAAAGTTGGACAGGATCGCCATTCCGTACAGCATGAGGGAGCTTGTCCTTGAGCGGCTCCGTGAGGGTCACCAAGGGGTGGAGAAGTGCCGACGGTGGGCACGTGAGGCAGTGTACTGGCCTGGCATCAACCAGGACATTGCCAACGCCGTTCTCAACTGCCCGACATGCCAACGGTTCCAGCCAGCTCAGCCAAAAGAGACCTTGCAGCCACATGAACTCGTGTCGTCACCATGGACCAAGGTTGGCATTGATCTTTTCCGGGAACTAGGCCAGGACTATGTCCTCATTGTGGATTACTTCTCTAACTACCCAGAGGTGGTTAGGCTGCATGACCTCACATCGACAGCGGTCATCCGTGCGTGCAAGGAGACTTTTGCTCGCCATGGCATTCCACTCACGGTTATGTCCGATAATGGCCCGTGTTTTGCTAGTCAGGAGTGGTCCAACTTTGCCCGGCAGTATAATTTCACGCACGTCACCTCAAGTCCCCACTACCCCCAGTCGAATGGCAAAGCTGAAAAAGGGGGTACACATTGACAAATGACTCCTGTGCAAAGCGGCTGATGCGGGATCCGACTTTTACCTCGCACTGCTAGCCTACAGGTCAACTCCTTTGTCCACTGGCCTGTCACCAGCACAATTGTTAATGAACCGCACATTACGGACAACGGTGCCTGCAATACACATCCCAGACCTGGACTACTTTCCGGTCCTGCGAAGAATGCAACTGTCTCAGGCCCAACACAAGCCGGCGTATGACACCCATGCCACAGATCTCCCTGCTCTCGTTCCTGATGACCAGGTTCATGTTCAGCTTCCTGAAGGTGGCTGGTCTGCCGCCGCTGTGGTAATCAAGCAATTGGCCCCCAGGTCGTTTCTGGTTCGTATGCAGGATGATTCTTTTCTTCGCCGTAATAGGCGGGCACTGCGGCTGCTTCCACACTCACTGCCAGATCGTGATACCCTGCCTCGCCCTCAGGACATGCCCTTCCAAGAGCTCGCATATCTACCTCTTCTGGTGCCACCCTCTGAGGTTGACTCAGTCGCGCCCGTTCCAGAACAGGCGGCCCCCGACTCACCCTTGGGGCGGTCAACCAGAATTCGTCGCCCACCACAGAGACTGAATTTATGAACTGACTGAATTCATGGACGGATTCTTTCGTTACCCTGGTTTTTCGTTCGCTCGTTTGTACATACTGTTATTTATATCCTGTGTTGTGTTACATACATTCTACCTGCACTAGACACCTTCCCGTGTAAATATGTTAGAATATTTGTATATAGTCACGTAAATATGCTCACATGCTCTCTATATAGTCAGGCACATTCGCATCCCACACTATTTATTGCCACGTACACATACTTTTTTTCAAAAAGGACGGGATGTCATAATATACACACAAGTATATGATGGTGCATAGGCAGACACTGACTGACACACTGAACGACCAATCAACACACAGAACACAGCAGCCAATCACCAGACCGGACACGGCCACTATAAAGCCAGAGGGCACTAGTTTTCCCGCTCTCTCGGGATGCAGCCTCTAAGACAGCCAGAGCCCGTGATCAGTAACACGAACATCTATCATGTACTGGTAGTATAGTCTGGTCAGGTTAGCCTCAGGTCTCCAGTCAACCTAACATAGTGTCGACCCACAGTGCAAGTATGTTTAACAGTTCTTAGTTAAATAAAATAGAGTTGTACTTCTACAAGTGTTGGTAGCCTGTCTCTCTCACTGCTCTGGTAAACGCAGTCCTCGCAGACCCAGCATACCCAACACATCACCCCCGTCATTGAGGATCGGGATATTTGTGGAGATTCTTCCTCCATTTAGTTGTTTAATTGTCCATGTGCATTCACAACTGGAAATGGCAGAACTGCACATCTTAGATCTGATACGTTGGTTTTGTAATTGCTTTTGCTGTTTGGCATGCAAGTAGTCCTGTATTGTAGCTTCACCAGGTTGACACCTCATTTCCTGGTATGCCTGATGTTACTCCTGGCATGTCCTCCAGCACTTGAAGCAAGGTTGATGCGCCAGCTTGATGATAATGGTAGTGAGAAACATTCCAGGAGTGAGGTTACAGTTTGTGGTTGAATACAATTCTGCTGTTGCTGATGGCCCACAGCGCCTCATGGATGCCCAGTTTTGAGTTGCTATATCTGTTCAAAATTTATCCCATTTAGTTTGTTGTTCATGCCAAACAACACGATAGAGGGTATCTTCGATGTGAAGACAGGACTTTGCCACCACAGGGACTACGCAGTAGCCACTCCTACCGACACTGTCATGGACAGACGCATCTGCTTCAGGTAGTTTGGTCAGAACAAGGTCAAATAGGTTTTCCCCCTGTTGCTTGCTTCATTTGCCACAGATCCAGTCCAGCAGCTACCTCCTTGCGGATTGGACATGAATTTACAGAGCAGCAATTTCCCTACCCAGCCAAGGAGCAGGCTATTCTAGACCTGTTAGTCTGCAATGAGGATGGGTTAATTAATTATCTCATGGTGAAGGAGCCTCTAGTTCGCCAAGATCATAACATAATTATGCATTCAGTTTGAGGATGAGAAGAGTGGACCTAAGATTTGGCTTTTAAACTTGAATCAAGGCAATTAGAAGGGTCGGAAGACAGATTTAGCTGAATGGAACAGAGAAATTAGGTTAAGGGATAGATCAGTGGAAATGTAATGGCAGAAATTTAAGAAGATATTTCATAATTTTCAGCAAAGATACATTCCAGTGAGAAAGAGACTTTCGGACAAGTCTTAAACAAGATAAAAGATTAGTTTATTGCAAAAACTACAGCTGAAAGGTAAAAGTGTTCAAGTTAAAGTCAAGATACAAGGATTAAAAGCAGATAAAGATTTTTTTAAATATTTAAAATGAGATTTCAAGTCAGTCTCTCTGAGATATTTTTGCTTAGATTTCCTCTTCCTAGAGTGAAGGGGTAGATGCTTGAGGTTTGGTTTAGCATCTGCAATAGCTTCTATAATTGAAGAGTTGGATTTTATCTTTGCAAGTGGATTCAACAAGCACAACAGGGAATGAGTAAAGGCTCCGGCTTTCACTTTTATGATACTGGCGGCTCTTGGTACTTTGAGATAAGCTATATCTGTTGCTAAATATAGGAAATAATGTATAGTTTTAGTTTTACTGTCTAAGGGAGGGTAAACCAATGGTTAGATTCATGCTATGCAAAGGTATTTGTATGTGCAGGGATTTGCTCAGTTCAAATTGTGCTTCTATTATGTTTAGAGATGGTTACGGCGTGAAAAGTAAACAAGTTTTCAGAAGCATAAAGTCATTGCTTAACAACCAGGGGCACCTTTAGGGTAGGAAGGCTTTTTAATTTGGTTTTATCTGGATATAAAGTAGTTAGAGGTAGTAGGGAGAGAAAAAGCAGCTCTCACAGCTCTGCTAGAGACAGGTGATTTTAGAAGGTGAGAGAGGGAACATCTCTCTCAGCTTCTCTAGAATTACCATGGAGTAATGGTTCAGAAAACAAGTGCAGAGATCTAAAGAGCAGCTATTTATGAAAACTAGAGAAATTGAGAAGTTTCCAAGAAGTCTGAGGTTAAAGGTACTAGAACAGAAAATTATTCCGTGAAGACAGACAGAGGTTAGAAGAACTTCTGAGAAGCCAGAAAGATATCTGAAGCAATTTTCAGGTTTGTGGGAATGTGAGTTGAAATAACTGGGGATATCAATGGCTGGATCTTGGAGTTGGTGTAAAAATATCTGAGACAAAGGAACCCTGAAAGCGAATTGGAAAACTTGGAGTGGATTCCTTCTTCAAAGCAGAGCAGAAGCTTTGTTTGAAAGGATAGTTTGGAAAAGCTGGTATGGATTCTTCATGCAAAAGCTGATGGAAAGCAGTGTTTGAAAGAAGGTTTTAAACATGGTTCCTATTGGAGTGGAGTTCAGAAACACACATGTGACAATCATCTGATGGGATTGTGAGAGAGCTATATGGAATATCGGTTGAGTGGCATCAGCTATTTGGTTTCGGAGTGGGGTGTTACCTTTCAGCATTGTATACATTTGTGCAGCTAAAGGAGGAGTAAAGGAGTATTGTGTTATAATCAAAAACTTTTCATTAAAATCTTGTTGTTAAAAAACTAATTAGCAGTCCTGCGACTCTGTTCCCCCATGTTTTCCAGAAAACGTAAAAGTTATGGGGCGGGATTCTCCGTCCCCCCCCGCCGGGTCGGAGAATCGGCGGGGGCAGGCGTGAATCCCGCCCCCGCCGTCTCCCGAAGTCTCCGGCACCAGAGATTTGGCCGGGGGCGAGAATGGCGCCACGCCGGTCGGCGCACCCCCCTCTCCCCCCCCACCCCCCCGGCGATTCTCCGGCCTGCGATGGGCCGAAGTCCCGCCGCTGTCA